>NC_041383.1:328165122-328174441 GCF_002162155.2 Triticum dicoccoides | reverse complement strand
CGAAGCTCCTCGCGCGCCCGCGCCCTCGCCACCGTTCGTGCGAGCCCCTCCCCCCCCACTGTCACTACGGCCACCGCAACCGCCGCGTGCACACCCGACGCGCCGGCCATGCTTGCCTCCTGTTGCGGCCCGTCCTCGCGGGCACCGGCCCCCGCGTCTGCACCACTCGCCCCATGCCCCGCCTCCGCCTCTAACCCCGCGGGCCATTGCCGCGACGGCGGCCAACTCCGGCGCCCACCCCGGGCTCTTTCCTTCCTACCGCCGGCCCCGCTCCCTCACCCGTTCCATGCCCTGGCCGCGTCGGCTCCGGCCGGCCATGCCCGCGCTAGGCCAGGACGCGCCGATAGCGGTTCCCTGGCCTCACCATACCCCACTCCGGTGCCGCCCGATGCTCCTTCCGTCCCTTCCGCTCCGGCCACTGGCGGCTGGCCTCGCCGCAGCCGTGGCCCCCTCGCTGGCCGTTGCTCACCGTGCTGCTTCGGTGCCCGGCTGACACCGTCGCCGATCCCCATGTTGGCCTGGGCGGGCGCCCATTCGTGCTGGCGCCCGTCGCCCGCACGCTCGATCCACTAAGGCCCTGGGCCACTTGACAACTGGGCCCAGCCCCTGGAACGTTTTATAAAAAAAGAATTAAAAAGAGTAATAAATAAAATATTAATTAATTAATTAAGTAATTAATTAACTTAATTAATCCTGATTAGATTAACCTACTCACTTAGGTTAGTTAATTAATCTATTAGGTTACTTAACAGTCAATGATAGCTGGGACCCGCACGTCAGTTTGACCCAGTCAACGCCCTGTTGACTGCTGACGTCATGATGATGTCAGCATACACTATTCTGGATATTAAAATGATTAAATAATTTCTAAAAATGATTAAATCTTTTAAAATTAATATAAAATAAACCGTAGATCGGATGGAAAAACTTTGTACATGAAAGTTGCTTGGAACGACGAGACGAATCCAGATACGCAGCCTGTTCGTCCGCCACGCATTGCTAGCATAGTGAACTTGCAAAATTTCACCTCCGATTCATCTGTTTGAAAATGCGAAACACCGGGGATACTTTTCCGGATGTTTCCCCCTTTCGCCGGTACCACCTACAGCCGCGTTAGGGCACGCCTAACACCGCTCGAAGTCATGTCATGCATCGTCATGCTTATGTTTGCATTGTATTTACTGTTTCTTCCCCCTCTTCTCTCCGGTAGACTACGAGGCCGACACTGCTGCTACCCAGTTCGACTACGGAGTTGATGACCCCTCCTTCTTGCCAAAGCAACAAGGCAACCCCCCCCTTGATCACCAGATATCGCCTATTCTTCTCTCTACTGCTTGCGTTGGAGCAGTGTAGCATGTTACTGTTTGGTTACTCCTATTCTGTTGCATAGCCTGTCATTGTTGCTACAGTCGTTGATACCTTACCCGCAATCCTAAATTCTTAGTATAGGACGCTAGTTTATCATCATTGGACCTACATTCTTGTCAGTCTGCCTTCCTATACTATCGGGCCGTGATCACTCGGGAGGTGATCACGGGTATATACTATACATATATGCATACTATACAAATGGTGACTAAAGTCGGGTCGGCTCGTTGAGTACCCGCGAGTGATTCACGTATTGGGGGTTGAAAGGACATTTGTCCCGGCGGCCCTCTGTGTGGATCTTTGTGGCGGAGCGACAGGGCAGGTTGAGACCACCTAGGTGAGAGGTGGGCCTGGCCTTGGTCGGCGTTCATGGTTACTTCATAATAACACATTTAACGAGATCTTGGTATTTGATCTGAGTCTGGCCACTAGCCCAAACGCACTAACCAACTACACGGGAACAGTTATGGGCACTCGGCGTCGTGGTGTCAGCTGAAGCCTTCGTGACATCAGCGACTGAGCGGCGCGCGCCGGATTGGACCGTAAGCCTGCTCTTGTATTAAGGGGGCTAGGTCTGTTTCCGGCCGCCCATGCAACGTGCATGTGTGCAATGGGCAATGGGCCTAGACCCCTGCACGCATAAGATTTAGACCGGCGTACTGACCTCTTTGTTGTTCCTAGGGGGGGCTGCGACGTGTTGATCTTCCGAGGCCGGGCATGACCCAGGAAATTGTGTCCAACCAAAGGGGATCGAGCGTGTTGGGTTATGTGGTGCACCCCTGCAGGGAAGTTGATCTATTCGAATAGCCGTGTCCCTCGGTGAAAGGACGACCCGAAGTTATACCTTGACCTTATGACAACTAGAACCGGATACTTAATAAAACACACCCAGACAAGTTCCACTGACAACCCGGTGATCGCTTTTCCACAGGGTGACGAGGGGAGGATCGCCGGGTAGGATTATGCTATGTGATGCTACTTGGAGGACTTCAATCTACTCTCTTCTACATGCTGCAAGACGGAGGCTACCAGAAGCTTAGTCTTTGATAGGACTACCTACCCCCTCTTATTCTGGCATTCTGCAGTTCAGTCCATCGATATTGCCTCTTTACACATATACCCATGCATATGTAGTGTAGATCCTTGCTTGCGAGTACTTTGGATGAGTACTCACGGTGGCTTTGCTCCCTTTTCCCCACGTTTCCCTCTTCTTCCCGGATGCCACAACCAGACGTTGGAGCCCAAGATCCAGACGCCACCGTCGACGATGGCTCCTACTACACTGGAGGTGCCTACTACTATGTGCAGGCCGCTGACGACGACCAGGAGTAGTTAGGAGGATCCCAGGCAGGAGGCCTGCGCCTCTTTCGATCTGTATCCCAGTTTGTGCTAGCCATCTTATGGCAACTTGTTTAACTTATGTCTATACTCAGATATTGTTGCTTCCGCTGACTCGTTTATGTTTGAGCACTTGTATTCGAGCCCTCGAGGCCCCTGGCTTGTAATATGATGCTTGTATGACTTATTTTACTTTTAGAGTTGTGTTGTGATATCTTCCCGTGAGTCCCTGATCTTGATCGTACACATTTATGTGCATGATTAGTGTACTATTGAATCTGGAGCGTCAGAAGTTGGTATCAGAGTCGATTGCCTGTAGGAATCCCCCTTCCACACTCCTTGGCCGAAGTCAAGTCTAGTCACTACAAAACTTTTACTAACATGGCTGTGAGTCTTACGGGCCCACGTCGCCATTGGGTGGTATTGGGATCTTTTACTCCTCGACCTTTACTCTGGGGCTCTGAACTCTCTCCTACTCGAGTTAAACGAATTTACTAACTCTAACATTAGGATCCCGTTACCACATTCACCCCAAAGTTGGATAAGCCATAGTTATTCTGTAGGATAGTGTTTTGAATAATGCCCACATTGTCATTTGACTCCATTGAAACATCTTTGTTTTCAGATGGAACCCACGAGGCAGGTCGTGCGCCACACGCCGGCCATTGGTGCCTCAAGATCACCTGCTGTGCTAGCTGAGATGATTACCTATCTGGGTTATTGCTGGCACCCTGAGTACACCGTGTACAAGGAGTTCCAGGACTTTAACCAGGAGCAGTACCGTGCCATCATCCACCTCTACTCTTGGGAGTATGACTCCACTACTGTGCCGCACACCGCTCATGGTGTTGGAGTGACCATCGAGATGGTAGTCCACGATGCTGCTCATGCTGCTCTGACACGTCTTCGTGCAGAGTATCAGGCGTTGGACACTTCCCCTTTCAGGCACATTCCTATCGCATCTAACGTTGGTGCGGAGGGATACTACACTGCTGCCTACTCCACCGTCACCCGAGAGCCCTTCCACCATCAGAACCTGGTTCTGCATGCTGATGGGCTCAACCGAGCTAACTGAGCTCTTCGCAACGAGTTGTACACCACTCGTCAGCACCTTTACAGGGCTCTGACGTTGTTGCACCACTTTGTCCGATCTAGACAACTACCGCGTTCTGTGATCTAACCAGCCAGGACCGTGATGCCCCACAGTGTCGGTTGGCCAGAGGTGGGAGGCTACTCTCCCACACTTGGTCCTCTTCTGCCACCTGAGCATCGGGTTCTACACCAGAGTATCCGTGGCCCCCAGGCCGCTGACGTGGAGGGCTATCCGTTGCCTCACTACCAGCTGTCGGGCTACGACTACCTCCACAATTCCTCCTAGGACTGATGTAGTCTTGCTTATTAGTATTAGATGCATTCGCCGTGAGACTGCGTGCTGCCTATGATGACTTAGTCTATGTGCTGAACTCTGTGTACTGAAATCTATGTCCGACCCCTTTTGTAAGTTATGCCGACTACTGTGTAGTATCTGTCGTGCTCCTTTCATTATGCATGTTCCATCATGAATGATTCTTGTCTATGCAAATTTCTCAATGCTGAACTACCCCTGTTATATATTAGCAGGATGGTTAGGCCAGGTGGCCGTGGTCGTGGCGGCAACGCCCCACCACCGCCTGAGAACATGGCTGGTATGATCCAACAGTTCGAGCTGAACCGTCAGTTCATGGAGAATATGCTGGCTCAGTTTCCTCGCCCCAATGTGAACCAGCAGCCAACCCGAGTAACTCTGCACGATTTCATGCCTCTCAACCCAACCATCTACCGCAACTCAACTCAGCCTCTGGATGCTGATGACTGGCTCCATGGCATCACTTATGAAATGGAGTCTGCTGATGTAGCCCCTGCCAGCTAAGTCACCTTTGCTTCCTTCTTCCTGAAGGGACCCACAACTCAATGGTGGGACAGCCACAGGTGTACTCTGCCAGTTGGAACAATCATCACCTGGCCAAACTTTCAAGCTGCCTTTCATGCCCGCTTCATTCCTCAGGGGATCATGGACAGGAAGAAGCGTGATTTTCGCAACCTCACCCAGGGCAACAAAACTGTGGAAGCTTATCAGCGGGAGTTTCTGGACTTATCCTGCTATGCTAAAGAAGACATTGCAACTGATGCATGCAAACAGGAGAAGTTCCGTGATGGACTACAAGATGACATCAAGCTCGCATTGCTAGTGCATGACTTTGCCAATTTTGCCACCTTGGTGAATAAGGCCATCAATGTCGAGACTGGTCTACAGGAATACTTGAGCTCTCACAGGCGCAACCATGACACGGGCTCATCTTCGGGCCCGCCCTCGCAGAAGTGTAAGATATGGATCCCGAACAACATGTACCGTCCAAATGCACCTGCCCCAAGGCAGACCTATGTTGCACCTCGTCTGCCTCCTCCACCATCTAGGCAGCCAAGGCTTCCAGCTCCACCACCCCAAGCTCCTGTTCCCACTCCCAATAATGGTATGTGCTACAAGTGTGGTCAACCAGGTCATCATGCCAGGGACTGCAATCAAAATCAGAATCAACTGTCCCTTCCCGCAGCTGGCCGTGGAAGCAATCAGCCCCACAACAACAATGCCAAGCCTTATGGTCGTGTTCATGCCAACCACGTTGACCTCAATGAAGATTAAGACCAGCCTGCTACTATGGTGGGTACACTCGTTGTAAATTCAGCACCAGCATCCGTTTTATTTGATACTGGTGCATCGCATTAATTCATGTCAGAAGATTTTGCATACAAGCATGACCTTAAATGTGAGGTCATAAACACTCCACTAGTGGTAAAAACCCCCGCCGGCCAATGTGGAACCTCCATGATTTGCAACAATGTCCCCGTTGAAATCGAAGGATTGGAATTCTATGCCTCTCCCATTGTCCTGATGTCATCTAACATCGACCTCATTCTGGGTATGGATTCGTTGAAAGCGCATACTGCTTCTATATTTTGCGCCACTAAGACCGTCCATCTGCTACACCCTTCTGATGAAATAATTAGCTACAATGCTCGTCTGGTTCAGAATGCCGAGGCAAGGCTTTATGCCTTGAATGCTTTGAATGCTACACCCCTCTAGGGCATTGAAAACATTCCTGTCGCTCGAGAATTCCAAGACGTCTTTCCTGAAGAACTTCTAGGGATTCCCCCTGTTAGAGCTGTCGAAATCACCATCGACTTAAAACCAGGCACCACTCCTATAGCCAAACGACCCTACAAAATGCTGCCGCATGAACTCATTGAGCTTAAGGAGGAAATCGACAAGTCTCTACGAAGTGGTTTCATTCGACCAAGTTGCTCTCCTTGCGGAGCAACTTCTCTCTTTGTCAAGAAGAAGGATGGGACAAACTGATTGGTCCAAGACTACTGCCCTATTAACCAGGCTACCATTCAGAAAAAATATCCTCTTCCTCGGATCAATGATTTGTATGATCAACTGGCTGGTTCGTCAGTGTTCTCTAAACTCGAGTTAAGGTTGGGTTACCACCAGATCCGTGTTCACGAACAAGATATCCCGAAGATCGCATTTGTGACTTGCTATGGTTCATACGAGTACACCGTCATGTCTTTTGGATTAACCAATTCTCCAGCCACCTTCTCTCGTCTGATGAACTATATCTTTATGGAATACCTTGACAAGTTTGTCGTGGTTTATCTGGATGATATCCTTGTATATTCCAAGAATGAAGAAGAACATGCTGAACATCTCCATCTTGTTCTAGAAAAGCTTAGAGAGCATCAACTCTATGCCAAGTTCTCCAAGTGTGAATTTTGGCTTCCCGTAGTAACCTATCTTGGGCATGTCATCTCCAAGGATGGTATTGCCGTCAACCCCGAGCGAGTTCAGGCTATTCTCGATTGGACTCCTCCGAAGAATGTCAAGCAAGTTATAAGTTTTCTCGGACTCACCAGCTATTGCCGTCGATTCGTCGAGAACTTCTCCAAGATCGCTAGACCTCTGACTAACCTGCTACATAAGGGCTTCAAGTTTGAGTGGACAGAAAAGTGTCAGGAAAGTTTCTAGGTGCTCAAAAACAACTTGACTTCTGCCCCAGTGCTTGCTCCTCCAGATACTAAGAAGGACTTCGTCATTTATTGCGATGCTTCACGTGAAGGCCTAGGCGCTGTCCTAATGCAAGAGCGCAAAGTGATTGCTTATGCCTCTCATCAATTGCGCCCTCACGAAGAGAACTATCCAGTTAGTGACCTCGAGCTTGCTGCTGTTATACATGCACTAAAATAGTGGCGACATTACCTTCTCGGTAATCGTTGTGAGATCTTCACCGACCACCAAAATCTGAAGTATCTGGTTACTCAGCCATACCTGAACCTCTGTCAGCAGAGATGGATGGAGATTGTTGCAGACTTTGAATTGGGTATTTCCTATACACCAGGCAAGGCTAATGTAATGGCTGATGCCTTGAGCCGCAAGTCATATTGCAACCACCTCCAGGTTCACAAGGTTCAGCCCTCGCTTGTTGAAGAATTTAGAAAGCTAAACCTCCATATTGTTCCTCCTGGTGCACTCGCTCCCCCTCCCCCAGAGTTCCAAAAGATGAATCTCCGTGTTGTTCCTCAGGGTTCTCTATATACCCTGGCTGTCATGCCAGATCTCTTGGACTCCATCAAGAGAATTCAGAAGTATGACTCTCAAGTTGAGAAGATTAAAACACTACCTCGCAGAAGGAAAGCCCTCATTCTTCACTATTGCTGATGATGGCACTTTGTACTTCAAAGGCCGCATAGTGGTGCCATGTTCAGAGAAAAACCTGGATATGACACAGGAGGTTTTGAAAGAAGCTCATGATACGCCTTTGTCTATTCATCCCGGTAGTACAAAGATGTACCAAGACATTCGTCAAAGATTCTGGTGGTCTAATATGAAGCAAGATATTGCTCGTTATGTTGCTGAGTCTGACGTTTGTCATCGTATCAAAGGAGAACATCAAAGGCCTGTTGGAACTCTGCAACCTATCTCCATTCCTGAATGGAAATGGGACCATGTTGAAATGGACTTCGTCACTGGATTCCCCAAATCGCAGAAATGTAATGATGCTATTCTTGTCGTCATTGACCGGCTTTCTAAAGTTGCACATTTTCTGGCTGTTAAAGAAATGATCACTGCTAGTCAGCTGGCAACCCTCTACATGTCTAGAATTGTCTCACTTCACGGTATCCCATTGGTATCAGTTCAGACCATGGCAGTTTATTCACTACAAGATTCTGGGCATGTTTCCAAGAAGCTATGGGGACTCATCTGTCTTTCAGCACTGCCTTTCATCTTTAGTCGCAAGGGCAAGTTGAACGCGTCAACCAAGTTCCCGAAGACATGCTTCGAGCTTGTGTTATTTCCTTTGGCAAGAAATGGGAGGAATCTCTCCCGTATGCTGAGTTCTCATATAATAATAGCTATCAAGCTAGTCTGAAGATGGCCCCCTTCAAAGTGTTATATGGACGAAAGTGCTGAACCCCTCTGAACTGGTCAGAAACCGGTGAACGTCCACTATTCGGTCCGGATATTATCCAACATGCCGAAGAACAAGTCCGCATTATTCGTGAGAATCTCAAGACTGCTTAGTCACGTCAGAAGAGTTAGTATGACCGTCATCATAAGGACATGGTCTATCAACCTAGCGAAAAGGCTTATATTCGAGTCACACCAATGAAGGGTTCTCACCGCTTCGGGATCAAGGGCAAGCTGGCTCCTTGCTATATTGGTCCTTTCACTATTCTGGAAAGGCGTGCAAAAGTGGCATACCAACTAGAGCTTCCGCCGAACCTTTCTCAGGTTCACCATGTGTTCCACGTGTCACAACTCCGCCACTGCTTCAAGGACCCAATCCGAGCAGTGGATCATGAAGTGCTTGAGTTGCAATAGGATCTCTCCTATAAAGAGCATCCGCTCCGCATTCTCGACCAAGCTGAATGCCGCACACGTCAGAAGGCGATCAAGTTCCTCAAAGTTCAATGGTCGCACCATTCTGAAGATGAAGCCACTTGGGAACAAGAGGGTCGTCTGCGCGAAGAGTACCCCGCACTGTTTCCTTCTACCTCCTAAATCTCGGGATGAGATTTCTTGTAGTGGAGGAGATTTGTAACGCCCGGATAATTAAGCTATAGTGAAACTCCGCTAATGATGCCACCTCAGTTCCGTTACTGTTGCTAATCTCTGGTCAGTTCAAAATCAGTTCAAAAATCAAATTCAAAATATAGCTAACCACCAAAGTTTTCAAACTTTGAAACAAAAATGTTCGGTTGGTGCCAGATATTGCACAGGTAATAATAGTGGAGGAAACTCAATTTAGAAAGAGCCTAAATATTTTAAAGTGAATTAAAACTTAAAGGAAAATAAAAAAATAAAAACAGAAAACAAAACAAATACAAAAAAAGAAGAAGAAACCCCCTCACACTGGGCTTCGGCCCACCAGGCCACCAGCCCAACTGGGCAAGGGCCCAGCCAGCCACCCCCACTCCTCTCCTTATCCCCCTGGACCCAGAAACCCTAACTCCCCCGACCGACACCCCACCCACTTCCCCCCACGTTCGCCTCCTTCCTCCCCGACTAGATCAG
>NC_041383.1:328119957-328164735 GCF_002162155.2 Triticum dicoccoides | reverse complement strand
CGTCCCCGCGGCCACCGGCCCGCGCGTCTGCACCGCTCGCCCCATGCCCCGCCTCCTCCTCTAGCCCCGCGGGCCATCGCCGCGACGACGGCCAACTCCGGCGCCCACCCTGGGCTCTTTCCTTCCCACCACTGGCCCTGCTCCCTCACCCGTTCCGCGCCCTAGCCGCGTCGGCTCTGCCCGGCCGCGCCCACGCTAGGCCAGCACGCGCCGACAGTGGCACCCTGGCCTTGCCCTACCCCGCTCCGGCGCCGCCCGATGCTCCTTCCGTCCCTTCCACTCCGGCCACTGGAGGCCAGCCTCGCCGCAGTCGCGGCCCCCTCGCTGGCTGCCGCTCACCGTGCCGCTACTGATCCCCTATTGGCCTGGGCGGGCGCCCATTGCCTGCACGCCCGATCCACTAAGGTCCTGGGCCGCTGGACAAGGGGGCCCAGCCCCTGGAACGTTTTATAAAAAAAGAATTAAAAATAATAAATATAATATTAATTAATTATTTAATTAAGTAATTAATTAACTTAATTAATCCTGATTAGATTAACCTAATCACTTAGATTAGTTAATTAATCTGTTAGGTTAGTTAACAGTCAATGACAGCTGGAACCCGCACGTCAGTTTGACCTAGTCAACACCCTGTTGAGTGTTGACGTCATGCTGATGTCAGCATACACTATTCTAGATAATGTTGATTTAAAATGATTAAATAAATTCTAAAAATGATCAAATCTTTTAAAATTAATATAAAATAAACCGTAGCTCGGATGGAAAAACTTTGTACATGAAAGTTGCTCAGAACTACGAGACGAATCCAGAAATGCAGCCCGTTCGTCCACCACGCGTCCCTAGCATAGTGAACCTGTAACATTTCACCACCGATCCATCTGTCAGAAAACGCGAAACACCGGGGATACTTTCCCAGATGTTTCCCCCTTTCACCGGTACCACCTACTGCCGCGTTAGGGCATGCCTAACACCGCTCATTGTCATGTCATGCATCATCATGCTTATGATTGCATTGTATTTACTATTTTCTTCCCCTTCTTTGCTCCGGTAGACTACGAGACCGACACTGCTGCTGCCTAGTTCAACTACGGAGTTGACGACCCCTCGTTCTTGCCAGAGCAACCAGGCAAGCCCCCCCCCCTTGATCACCAGATATCGCCTATTCTTCTCTCTACTGCTTGCATTAGAGTAGTGTAGCATGTTACTGTTCGGTTACTCCTTTTCTGTTGCATAGCCTGTCATTGTTGCTATAGTCGTTGATACCTTACCCGCAATCCTAAATGCTTAGTATAGGATGCTAGTCTATGATCATTGGCCCTATATTATTGTCAGTCTGCCTTGCTATACTATCGGGCCGTGATCACTCAGGAGGTGATCACGGGTATATACTATACATATATACATACTATACAGATGGTGACTAAAGTCGGGTCGGCTCATTGAGTACCCGCGAGTGATTCACGGATTGGGGGATGAAAGGACATTTGTCCCGATGGCCCTCTGTGTGGATCTTTGCGGCGGAGCGACAGGGCAGGTTGAGACCACCTAGGCGAGAGATGGGCCTAGCCTTGGTCGGCGTTTGCGGTTGTTTCATAATAACACGCTTAACAAGATCTTGGTATTCGATCTGAGTCTGGCCACTGGCCTAAACGCACGAACCAACTACGCGGGAACAGTTATGGGCACTCGGCGTTGTGGTATCAGCCGAAGCCTTCATGACGTCAGCGACTGAGCGGCACGCGCCAGATTGGACTGTAAGCCTGCTCTTGCATTAAGGGGGCTAGGTCTGCTTCCGGCCGCCCATGCAACATGCTGGTGTGCAATGGGCGATGGGCCCAGACCCCTGCGTGCATAGGATTTAGACTGGCGTGCTGACCTCTTTGTTGTGCCTAGGTGGGGCTGCGACGTGTTGATCTTCCAAGGTCGGGCATGACCCAGGAAAGTGTATCCGGCCAAAGAGGATAGAGCGTGTTGGGTTATGTGGTGCACCCTTGCAGGGAAGTTGATCTATTCGAATAGCTGTGTCCCTCGGTAAAAGGACGACCCGGAGTTGTACCTTGACCTTATGACAACTAGAACCGGATACTTAATAAAACACACCCAGACAAGTTCCATATTCAACCCGGTGATCGCTTTTCCACAAGGCGACAAGGGGAGGATCACCGGGTAGGATTATGCTATGTGATGCTACTTGGAGGACTTCAATCTACTCTCTTCTACATGCTACAAGACGGAGGCTGCCAGAAGCGTAGTCTTCGATAGGACTAGCTATCCCCCTCTTATTCTGGCATTCTGTAGTTCAGTCCACCGATAGTGCCTCTTTACACATATACCCATGCATATGTAGTGTAGATCCTTGCTTGCGAGTACTTTGGATGAGTACTCACGGTTGCTTTGCTCCCTTTTCCCCCTTTTCCCTCTTCTTCCCAGATGCCGCAACCAGACGTTGGAGCCCAGGATCCAGACGCCAGCGTCGATGACGACTCCTACTACACTAGAGGTGCCTACTACTACGTGCAGGCCACTGATGACGACCAGGAGTAGTTAGGAGGATCCCAGGCAGGAGGCCTGCACCACTTTCGATCTGTATCCCAGTTTGTGCTAGCCATCTTATGGCAACTTGTTTAACTTATGTCTGTACTCAAAGATTGTTGCTTCCGCTGACTCGTTTATGTTCGAGCACTTGTATTCGAGCCCTCGAGGCACCTGGCTTGTAATATAATGCTTGCATGACTTATTTTACTTTTAGAGTTGTGTTGTGATATCTTCCCGTGAGTCCCTGACCTTGATCGTACACATTTTCGTGCATGATTAGTGTACGATTGAATCGGGGGCGTCACATTATTCCATTTATCGTTAGGTTAACTAGGGCTATATGTAATATATCTGAGGCTACATAGAAACCTACACTGTACTGAATGTCCAAATATGCAATACTAGGCTACATAGCAACAAGGAAGAGTGTTACCTTAATGTTTTGATGATGTCTAGATATACGTAGAAGAGCAGCAGCAGCAACAACAACAACACATCAGTAGTTAATCAGCCGATAATTTGTAAAAATTCGATAAACTCCCTCCGGCCCATAATATAAGATGTTAATTCATCCAATATGTGAGTATATTAGATGTTATAATATATTATATAATGGGATGGAGGGAATTTTGTACTACATCATTGTTCAATTGTTGTTTAGCTTTTAATATTAACTTGGTGCTTTTAGGTACATATGTCATATGTAAAGGTCCACGCTTCGACCCTTTCTGCGTATTGGACAATGAGATATTGATGAACCAGCATCAAGTGAGGAAGCTGGTAAAGATTGTTAGTAAAATGGGTCAAAATATGGCAATTAACCTATTTGTTTACACTTTATCCAAGGCAACAACGAACTGCAGGATGGTAAGTAATAAATTTGTAGCCTTCTTTTTACTGCCCATAATGAGTTGTGTTAGATGACAATGTTTGAATCTTTTTCCTTTGAAGTGGTTCCCTAAGTAGTTTACTCAAGATTACCTCTCAAACTACATGATTGGTGGGCATGCAAAGGTTAAAGTATTTCTACAAGAACATTATGATTATCTAGATGTTTTCATGAAGATAATGAAGGATGGGCAGTCGGCCATCACAAGGGGTAGGACTAGAGTCGTGCGTGCCTTCTGCATGGAGGAGGGCACAATATGGGCATTCCGCTTCACATTGTTCAGCAACCCGAATGTATTTTAGCTCTTTCTTTACCGTCTTTAATAGTAAAAGTATACAACAGTGGTTCATCATTCTTTATTTTGTGCTTATGTAATTCTTGAACATATGTACCTATGAATCGAATAATGCATTGGTTGTTTGAACTTGATGGATATGAATAAAGCTATAGCATATTTTCAAATTCAAATCTGGTACAATTTGAACTAGCAGCAAATAAATTATGTTGAAATTATGCTTTGCAGGTCGTTACGGTGCACACAGTTGGTAAAACACAAACATTTGTGATATACACCATCATCCGACACAGTTCACAGAGAGGGAACGTGTGCGAGCATGCACATAGTTGCCGTTTGCAAACCGTGCGTGATCTTAGACAATATCACAAACGGTGCGGGCAAACTAAAAGTTTGTGATCGTTGGCTTACCGTACATGATTTGCAACCACAAACTATTTCTGATGTGGTACGCATCGTAAACATTGCACCACAGAATAGCATGTGTGATAGTTATCATGTATGACGATGTTACGATGGTCCGATGTTATGTAATCCTATCCGACACTCATACGATGATTAGCTAATCTTCTTAATTAGTTATCGCATACGGGTCGGGAAAAGTGAATGTGTGTGATTGTATGCTTATTGTACACATTCTATAATTGTGAACCGTTTGTGATGGGACACACATCATAAATGTGGCACCACAGAATACCAACTGCAATGGCAATGCGAGCACAAACGAGTAGCAAGGATGAAGCGTTTGGGATATTCGAGATATCAGAAACAGTTTTATACGGACAATTGTATGCATCAAGGCTCCCTATCCCTATGTGGGAAGGAACCTCGTATCGCACACACTTATTTGGCGACGGTTCAAAACGCCATCGCGGAAAGGGGTTAAAAACCATTCGTATAGCAGCTCGCTGTACCAGTGTATGATTGAATAGTAATCTATTAATTATGTATGTATTTGCAGGTTTTGGCGTCGAAGATGGATCGTAGTTGGATGTACTCCACTCCATGACATGTATGTATTTGCATTGATGTTCTACTTGAAGGCATGCGTGCAAAAAATGACAGTGTCATTTATCAAACAAGTACTCCAAGCTAACAAGGTGTCCAATATGCAATTTCCCCGTTTGGAGTAGGGAAACAACAGTGGGGAAGACAATGATGATGATAGAGCACCCGCTAGTGGTACTCCTTATAAGGTTGTATGGTACTTTCCGATTATTCCATGCCTGAAGTGTTTGGATGCAAACAAGAAGCAGACAAAGCTTATGCTTTCACACTCTAAGAGGAAGAAGGATGACAGAGTTATTAAACATGTTGCAGATGGTCGACAGTGGAAACCAATCGATGACGAGTTCCCTCATTTCAATGGAGATGATAGGAATGTCAGGCCGGGCTATAGCATGAATGTTGTGAATCCCTTTAGCAAGCAAAACAACATGCACAACACCTGGCCTGTGGTTGCCTACATCTACAACTTTCCCCATTGGTGTGCATGAAGAGAAAGTATTTACACATGGTCATGCTAATTCAAGTGACAAGCGAACTGGGTAGTGATTTGAACTTGTATTTGCGGCTATTCAAGGAGGAACTAGAAAATTTATGGTTAGATGAGGCGGTACAGACATATGATGCTAAAATGGGTATGTATTTCCCTATGAAAGTTGTGCTTCTCACAACGGTTCATGACTATCAGACATATGGTTATAATTCGGGTCTGGTTTTCCACGGGGACTATGCATGTGTTAGGTGCATGGATGAAACTCATTCTCTATACCCGAAGGCCTCTCATAAAACAATTTACATGGGCATAAAATATGGCTGAATAAAAATGATGAATGCGGAAATAGAGAAGATTTGTTTGATAAGTCAAAAGAAAAGCGAGGGAATCTACACAAGAGGAGTGGAATAGAAACCCTAGAAATGTTGAACAACTGGGAAGAGTGTCTAGAGCTTGGAAAGAAATAGAAGAGAGTGCAACCACTCTTAAAAGTAAAATGAAGAGTCCATTTTGGGACATGAAATATTGGAAGTTTCTCTCCATGCCCCATTGTGTCTGTGTCATGCATATCACAAGAATGTTTGCGAGGGTTTGGTTGCTAGCATTTTGAACATCTTGGACAAGACAAAAGATAGAGGGATCTCAAGAAAATACCTAGAAGCACTTAAAATAAGGCTGGACTTGTGGTCTGACATGGAGGAAAGCAACATTGGCAAGGCTAAGAAAACAGTGTCAAAATTCATATCCGCTTGCTACAATCTTTCTGTAGAGGATCTTGATAAGATATTCAACTGCCTTGCTAATGTTCGTGTAAGTTTCGAGCACTCATCAAACATACACTGATATTTTCCAGCTGAGAAGAAAACTTTATCTGGGATGAAGTCGCATCACTGTCACATGATGATTACATAGATACTGCCGGTTGCACTTAGACGAATAATGGAACCGCATGTTAGAAATACAATCAAAGACATCTATATCTTTTTTGACGTCATCTCTCATAAATTGATCAGCCTCAAGCCTTGCAAGAATGATAGAGGCGGAGGTGTCTCGATCTTTTGATGAGATGATAACTATCAATTTGGTGGAGTCGACTTTGACGATCCGACTACAACGTGCACGATGGTGCGCCTTTGGAATCGCTAAACCAACTTTGACAGGTTATTGACCACGCTGGAGCATGATCAACCTGACCACGAAGGTCTATTCCTTCAACAAATTGAAGAACAAGCAAGAATATGATAAAGCAATAATATTGCGAATGTGGATGATGTATTGATAATGGTGGGGATCCAAAAGTGGTCTTGGTCTCGTCGTTGGACACAAACGAAGTACACGAAGTTGCGTTGGCTAACTTTTAACTAAACAAATCCCTAGGAAAAAGCTACTAGATGGATCTACTTATATAAGAGCAAGGGGTGGCGGCCAAGGAGGTGGGAGGATGTCCCAAGGCAGCCTAAAACTAACCCTAGGTTGTACAAGGCTCATGGGCCCAAGTGGAGGTGATGCAATACCTTTGGACTTGTAGTTTGACTCAGATTCTGCTGCAGCGTCAGATTGTTTCGTCGATAACTAAACGCTCAGGACATATTTTAAGGTGAATCCAATTGGGTTGGAAAGAGCACAAAATCTACTTTCCAAAAAAAGAATCTTCCAATTTGGAGTCCGTATGAAAGAGTTCTTGGTGTTTTGAATCAGGTATGTCTGTGCAGACTGAATCTGAATCCAGAACGTGAGAGACTTTGAGTCTATCTTCTCTTGGCCCAAAAGTGACGTGGGAGGACATTTTGGACAACACATAAACTTCTCTTTTTCCATTATCTTCATATGTGGATTGTACAAATGTCCCATACACCTGCAATTAGACATGACACAAAAGTTTGTGAAGTATTTTTGTCCTGGATGACATAAATAAATTATTGCATAGTTTGCATTAGAAACCACCTCACAAATATACATTGTATGCAATATTTTTGGTCATATCCAAGGTAGTCATGTCCTCATCATCCCCCCCTTATTGAAAACAAAGCCGTCCTCGGCGTTGCTTAATCTGAAATGTGGCTAACAAAAGAGACAAGGTGTACATGTTGTATATGTATATGTCATCTATTTTTTACTTCCCTTGGTTTTTGCACATATGACACATGTATACATGAGTAACCTTCATAGTTCAAAAAATATAAAGACAAAATATTATCACAAGAAGTAGAAGGCATGAAAATATTTCAACTCAGTTTGCACATATAAGTGAAGCTCGTATTCATTTCAAAAGCTTGACAATGTTCATCATTAAACCATCTTAACATTGGGGAATAAACCTTACTTGCATCAAATTTACATGCTACAACGTGCTTTAATAAGCAAACATGCAATAAGTCATTGGTCATAGAATCATCACCAATATTAGAGGTCATATCAAAATGATTAAACATTGATTCTTTTGCATCAATAGCTTAATTCAATGGGTGCACTCAAAATTGTTGGTATTTCAGTTTTTTGATCACATGACGCATTCATGATAGTAACACAATTCTCTAAAAATAGGTTGTGTGCCCAAATCAATAGGTAACTCAACACATGATGTATGTGAAAGTGGAAAATCTGTACCTTTGTCATTACCTCTTATGATCAACTTAGATGATGTAGGCACTCTCAATGGTGATGTGTCACATGGTGGAGATGATGTAGTCATCGCAACAACGGATGTGGTTGTCATAGTATGCCTAGTAGTTGAAGAAACATCTGTATCCAGACTTGGAATGTGCACCATGTGCTTGTTCTCCTTGTGGGCAACACATCATTTTATTTCCTGTTCAGCTTTGCATGCAAGATGAAACAAATGGTTCATAGGATAACACTCTTCATGAATTAGTATCTCTTGAATATCACGGTTTAATCCTCCCCAAAATCTACCCATAAAATCGTCTTCACTTTCTTCTAAAAATGACAATGTAGTTTGTAAATCATCATAACATTTTGTTATCGTGTCAGTGCCTTGTTTTAAATGTTGCAATTTTTTAATCATGCCACGAGTATAATAAACATCAACGAATCTATCTCTGATGAGAAGTTTTAAATCATCCCAAGTAGTAGGTATAAAATCAGGGTTTAACCAACAATATTCACTCCACGCTCATCAAAAGTATGGGAAGCAAATATAGCATTTATTTCATACTCTCATTCAATATATAAATCAGGCCTAAAACGACCAATAAATGGTGGCATGAAAACATTAACCTGATTATGTGCATTCTCGTGTTGTTGCTCCTCTTGTGACGGTTGTTGTATTTTCTTAGGTGGTCGGAAATCTCCCATGATCGATGAAGCCCAAGAACTAACAACTCTGGAACCTGCCATAGTTAGTAAAAAACTAGAAACAAAATCCGAGAATAATGTTCCTATGAACTACTAGGATGTTGTGGTAAAATGCTCACAATGTAGCAAATATCAATATCTTACAAATTCTTACCATGCAGCAGGTGGTGACAGGCAACCAGCGGTGTCAAATTACTCTGAAGATTGAGTAAAGAGATTGCCAGGGGAACATACATATACACAGTGTAGAAATATGTGGAGCTTGGAAGGCTTAAATATTTTGTAGCAAAAGATTACCAATAATAGATTCAGAGATGCAATGTTGAATAAACGCTCAACGAAGGTATTGTGTTGGTCTTAGGCTAGACCGGACTAGAGACGCGAGCCTAGAACACTAATGAGGTCACGGCGTAGCACAACTAGCATCAATAAAGGATATGAAGTAGCTCTGGACAGCAAGATAAAATTGAAGATCACAATAGCAGTAAAGATAATGATGTGAAACAATTGCCAAGTAGGATATACCAACAACTTTCTCTCCAACTTTCCTCCATAAAATTCTGTGCCAATTTTCTGATAATTGTTGTCAACAATGACACTGACTCAAGCTTTCAAATGCAAAAAGAATCACTCAATTCTGAGTTGATATGAGGAGTCAAAAAATTCTAAAACTGGAACAAGCTGTGTTGACGAACTTTGGAGGGCAAAAAGACCTCTTTAGAAGCCGATTTTGAAGTGTCAAATGTTGAACTTACTTCTGCAACTATTTAGATGCGGCTCGTTGCTAGCTTTAATTTGAGTACTCATGGAGCCAAAACGGACTTCGTATGAGGAAGATACACATGTTCTACTGAACAGTGCGCAAAACAGATTCCGATCCGAATTCAGGTACGAGATTGATTCTAGATAGATCCGATTTTTTTTCTCTTTTATTTTTCTCACACTTTTTTTTCTTTTTCTTTCTCTCTTTTTTTCTCTGCCTTTTTTTTCTTTTTTTCTTTTTTTGTTTGTCTTTTTTTCTCCCTCTTTCCAAAACAAACTAGATAAGATGCAGATTGGATCAAGCGAATATGTGAACGGCCTCAACTATAATTATGACCATGAACAATGGGTAGGACCTGATGAAAATTGATGGATGGGTGGTGGACAGCGGAAGGGACACCGATGTAGCAGCAGTGTGACTACTGTGAATAGAACTCAAAACTCTAAACGAACTAGACATTAAGACCTTCAACTCGACACGACGATGCAACCGATGATTCAATAATGCAAACAATGAAAAGAAAATTGCAAAGGCTCAGACTGGCTTGGACAAAGGATGAATAGATCTAACTTTTTTTGTGGCTTTTTCTTGGACAATAGGTAAGAAAATAAATCTACTCTAGGGAAAACTGGAAATTCTCACCGAGCAACCTGAAAACTGATACCACTTGATAGAGGCGGAGGTGCCCCGATCTTTTGATGAGATGATAACTATCGATTTGGTGGAGTCGACTTTGATGATCCGACTACAAACATGCATGACGTCGCATGTTAGCAATCGCTAAACCAACTCCGAGAGGTTATTGACCACGCCGGAGCACGATCAACCTGCAAGCAATCGAAGAACAAACAAGAATATGATAAAGCAATATGAATATTGCGAATATGGATAAAGTATTGATAATGGTGGGGATCCGAAAGTGGTCTTGGTCTGGTCGTTGGACACAAATGAAGTACACGAAGTTGCGTTGGCTAACTTTTAACTAAACAAATCCCAAGGAAAAAGCTACTAGATGGATCTACTTATATAGGAGCAAGGGGTGGCGGCCAAGGAGGTGGGAGGACGTCCCAAGGCAGCCTAAATCTAACCCTAGGTCGTACAAGGCTCATGGGCCCAAGTGGAGGTGACGCAACACCTTTGGACTTGTAGTTTGACTCGGATTCTGCTGCAGCGTCAGATTGTTTCTTCGATAACTCAACACTCTGGACGAATTTTAAGGTGAATCCAATGGGAAATGTTTAAAGCCGGTGCACCGGCTGAAAATTCCACCGGTCTCCCCATCACGCTCGCTCTCTCGCATAAAGCAGGCACGTGCAAAGTTGGGGCCACCAACAATCCACGTCTCCTTTTTATCCTTATCTCTTCCCAGCTCCATACAGCCACTCGTTTGCTTCTCATCTTCCACTGCACATAACGAGCGAGATCTCATCTATTCTTCCCCCTCTCTGCTTGCTGGCTATGGGAAGCCATGCCACTACTGTGCCATCGTGTCTCATTCAACACCGACGATTTAGTCATCGTCACGCTGCTATCCAGCCGCGCCGCGGACCATTCGGAGCGGCCAGAGGTGCTGGGGACCCCGGGCGCCGTGCTGCGATGAGCAGCGGGAGGTGTTGGACATCCAGTGGATGAGCTGCGATGGGATTCTCTGGCGTCTATTGGCAGCTTCGACCCAAGTTGCAACCGTCTGCATCCGGTGCTGGAACCAGCAAGTCCCAGTGCTACCATCGGCTGCAGCGATGCGGGAACCAGCTCGACGACAAGCTGCAACCCAGATGCGTCGAGTGCTGGAACTAGTGATCTCCGGTGCTACTACCGGCTATGTCGGGTGCTGGAACCAGCTTTATGTTTTGCTGGAACTTGTTACTTTTTTTTGCTCCATGTCTTCTTTTTTGATTTTTGCTTCATGTGATTTGCTGGAACCGGATGTGCCTGGCACCACTGACGTC
The DNA here is from genome assembly GCF_002162155.2 of Triticum dicoccoides. Classification (NCBI taxonomy): domain Eukaryota; kingdom Viridiplantae; phylum Streptophyta; class Magnoliopsida; order Poales; family Poaceae; genus Triticum; species Triticum dicoccoides. Next base: position 328,153,491 of record NC_041383.1, on the reverse strand, counting down.
CTTTTTCTTGCTGGAACTAGCTTTATATTTTGTTGGAACTTGCTACATTTTTTGCTACATCGACTTCTTCATTTTGGTGGTGATGGGTGGTGTTGTTGCTACAATCGCGACTACAAAATTTACAACCGGTGAGCTTTTTTGCTACGATGGTGATGGGGTGGCGGCACCGGCGAGCTATTTTTGCTGGAACCACACACTCATTTTGCTACGACCGGCAATTATTTTTCTGCTACTGCGAGTTAGTACTTTTTTTTGCGAGCTCGTTGTCGGTGTGTTACAACCAGCGACTGACACCACCAGAGCTGCGGCCGTCGCCATGGGGACCTGCAACCGCTGGCACACGCTGCTGCATGGACGACGGTGAGAAACGCAAGAGGCGGCAGCAGCGACACCGACCTGCTGGGACGACGATCGCCGTCGGCGAGGGCAACGACTGGCGGTGGGGCGGCAACAAGCAAGAGGCGTCGGGCGGTGCTTCGAGGCCCCGGGTGCGTCACTAGTCCATGGCGGCGCGGTGGAAGGTTTTTTTCTAAAAAGGAGATGACATCTGATGGAGGGAGGGGAGAGAATCGTGTGGCTACGTGACGTTTGATCAGACGATGCTGGTTCGACTGTCCCAAATTTCGGCCGGCGCACCCGCACCTATCACTCACTGAATCCAATTGGGTTGGAAAGAGCACGAAATCTACTTTCCAACAAAAAAAGAATCACCCAATTCTTGCTCTGTATGAAAGAGTTCTTGGCGTTTTGAGGCAGGTATGTCTGTGTAGTCCGAATCTGAATCCAGAACGTGAGAGACTTGGACTCTATCTTCTCTTGGCCCAAAACTGACATGGGAAGACTTTTTGAACAACACCTAAACTTCTCTTTTTCCCTTATCTTCATATGTGGATTGTACAAATGTCCCATACACCTGCAATTAGACATGGCACAAAAGTTTGTGAAGTATTTTTGTCCTGGATGACATAAATAAATTATTGCCTAGTTTGCATTAGAAATCACCTCACAAATATACATGTATGCAATATTTTTGGTTGTATCCAAGGTAGTCATGTCGTCATCGAAGAAATTGTAAGAAGAGATTGTTGTCATACTAGGTGAGGTTGAGGTGTACTTCCTGCCCTCATTTTTTGACATCATGATCCATTGATACGTCTCCAACGTATCTATAATTTATGAAGTATTCATGCCATCTTTACAATAATTTTAAATGGTTTTGGTATGATTTACATGGAACTAACCCGGACTGACACTGTTTTCTGTAGAACTACCATGGTGTTGTTTTTTTGTGCAGTAATGAAAGTTCTCCAAACACCGCGAAACTTTTTGTGGATTTTTTATGGACCAGAAGACTACCAATGGGCCAGAGCAGCACCTGGGGGTACTCTGAGGGGGGCACAACCCACTAGGGCATGCCTGGCCCCCCGGGCGCACCCCAGTAGGTTGTGCCCACCTCGGTGGCCTCCTGCACCCCCTCTTCACCCTATAAATTCCAAATATTCCAAAAACCCTCGGGGAGACCCTAGATCGGAAGTTCTACCGCTGCAAGCCTCTGTAGCCACTAAAAACCAATCAAGAGCCTGTTACGGCACCCTGCCAGAGGGGGAGATCGTCACCGGTGCCCATCTTCATCATCACGGCGGCCACCACGATGAGGAGGTAGTAGTCCACCCTCGGGGTTGAGGGTTTGTACTAGTAGCTATGTGTTTACTCTCTCTCTCTCATGATCTTGAGATGTCAAGATCTTGATGTATCATGGGATTTGTTAACATAGATGGATCATATGGTGTTTCTCCCCTCTCTACTCTTGTTGTGATGAATTGAGTCTTTACCATTTGAAGTTTTGTCTTGTCGGATTGAATGTTCAGATCTGAGAGCACATGATATATGTCTTGCATATGAATACCCATGGTGACAATGGGGTATTATTTCGATTCACTTGATATATGTTATGGCACTCAACTTGCGGATTCCGGAGCTGACTTTGGGGTAATCTATGCGTCAGGGTTGATGCATGTTTTCATTATCTTTTCTTCGATAGAAACTTTGGGGTCTGCTTGTAGTTCTTTGTGTGGATTGAGCACTATGAATCTGATTTTGTTGATACATATCGTATAATTAACTCATGGGTACTCATGGTGGCAGTGGGGTATCTAGGTGACATTAGAGTTGGTTGATATGCATCATATGATGTTATTTTAGTACGAACTCTTGATTAGATCGATCGAAAAGAATAGCTTGCTGTTATTTTAGTACAAACTCTAGGATAGATTGATCGGAAAGAATAGCTTTGAGGTGGTTTCGTACCCTACAAACAATTTCTATCTTTTGTTCTCCGCTAATAGAAATTTGGGAGTGATTCTTTATTGCACTTTGAGGGATTCATATGATCCAACTATATTAGCATTGTTGAGAGATTGCACTAGTGAAAGTATGCACCCTAGGCCTCATTTTTCATTATTGCAATACCGTTTGTGCTCTGTGTTCTCATTTACTACCTTGCTGTTTTTTATTGTTCGCACTACAAAAACTCATATCTACTATCTATACTACACTTTTATCACCATCTCTTCGCCGAACTAGTGCACCTATACAATTTGCTATTGTATTGGGTGTGTTGGGGACAAAAGAGATTTCTTGTATTTGATTGCAGGGTTTCTTGAGAGAGACTATCTTCATCCTACGCCTCCCACAGGTTTATAAACCTTAGGTCATCCACTTGAGGGAAAATTGCTACTGTCCTACAAAACTCTGCGCTTGGAGGCCCAACACGTGTCTTCAAGAATAAAGTTGCGTAGTAGACATCAAGCTCTTTTCTGGCATTGTTGCTGGGGAGGTGAGTGCACGAAGGTATATCTTTAGATCTTGCAATTGAATCTTTTTGTTTTTTGTTTTATCACTAGTTTGATTTATAAAAGAAAACTATATAAAAATGGAATTGAGGTTGCATCATATTATTGATCATATTTATAATATCTTTCTTGAAAATGATGGTTAGGAAAATTGTGCTCAATTGTTAGAAGAAGAAGTCAATAAAATGTTTGGCACAAATTATTTGAACGATGAGCATGATTGCAATGTTGTCAGTATGAATTCTTTGAATATCCAAAATGCTAATGATGATTGCACTAGCCATGATAATGATGTCTGCTATAAGAATGTCAATTTTTACGGAGTGAATTGGGAGTGCAAAAGCACACCAAAAAGGGAAGATAGATTTTGTAAGAAGCATAAATATTTAGAAACGAAAAAGTTGCAAGAGAGGCTAGATGATTGTGCTAAAAGATTTAATATTTCTAGCCATCCTTGTGAACTTTGCAATGAACATGGTCATTTAAATCTCCAATGATATTTGTTTCATGATCAAATTGTGTCCAAAAATTGTGATAACTTGATTACCCTTGAGCATCATAAAGAGCTTAGTTTTCTTTTGGGGTATAAAGATATGAAACGTATAACTAAGGGTATTCCAAAATTTAATCTCAATAGATTTCTTGATTTTGTTCTAGAGGAAATTTATATGTTTTGTGTGGAAAATTGTATTGAGAATTCTTATATTGCCAACTATCTAAAGAAAAGAAAACAAATAGAGTATGAAGAGAGTACTAATGAACGGGAAAATATTTCCCAATACCCTCCTAGTGTTTCTTATGATGAATCAGGTAACACGGAGGAGCTTCCTATCCAATCAATATCTTCAACAAGAAGCTGAAAAAATTGATTAAACCCACACGTGAGGTGGTGAAGAAGAAAAAGAAAAGAATAAAATGTAGAGGTAAAATGGCAACTCTCCCAAGTAACATTGCTCCTATCACCATTGTGCCTCATGAAAGTGAATCAAATATGTTGATGGATGATGATGATATTGAGTGTGATTTTGTGATGCCTACTACTTGTTGTAATGATTATGCTTGGGAAGACAATGAGGTCTTATATGATTTTGAAAATCTTTTTGGCACTTGCTTGGAAGATTATGATAATAATGGTTGCTATACTATTGGTGCCATTCATTCTATTGATAAGAATGATTATGATGATATGCAAAACCACAAGCTTGGGGATGCTATGTTTGATGAGTATGAAATGGTTTAAGATTTATTTGCTGAAAATAATGCTTGTTCCAAGATTGGGGATGCTTTGGATAATGAGTATGATCCTTTGATCCCTTCTACTTTCGATAAGGAAATTTTTTATGACAATAGCATGCCTCCTATTTATGATGATTACAATGATGAAAGTGGGTTTGGAAGAGTGTCAACTCTAGGTAGTAGTGATCCCACTATTTTGGAGGGTGTTGAATCTTATTACAATATTGATGAAAGTGGATTTGGAGAGGTCATGACTTTATTTAGTGATACATCCACTATTTTGGAAGTGGTTTCAATTGACTATGATGAGAACAAAGTTGCTACTTATGATGATTATTATGATGACATGTATGCCATAAAGAGTAATAAATTATCTATGCTTTTGGATCATGAAAAGAATGCTTTATGTGATGGTTATATGGATGAATCTATTCATGATGCTACTGAAAATTATTATGAGAGAGGAACTTATGATTCATGATGCTCTTGTTATATTTCAATCTTTATCTTTTATGCGAGCATCATTGAACTCGTCATGCCTAGCTAAAAAGCATTTAAAAAAGCACTTGTTAGAGACAACCGAACACTTTTATCTACTGTTTTTGTGTGTTCACATGATTATGCTACTGTAGTAATCATGCTTATTTGTCTTTGTTTCAATAAAGTGCCAAGTAAAGCCTTTGGGATCATGTTGGGTGATAGTTGATTTGATCTTGCTGAAAAACAGAAACTTTTGCGCTCGTGAAAATAACTCTCATTTTTAACAGAAGAGTGCTTTTGAGTTGATTATTTTTGCGGAATATTAATGTACAAATTAATCACGTGGTACTAAATGTTCCATAATTTTCGGAGTAGCATAAGTATGGTTTGAGTACAGATTACTATAGACTGTTCTGTTTTTCACAGATTCTGTTTTCAATGCATAGTTTGCTTGTTTTCTAGTTTTTATAGCTTATATTGCTCAATATAAATGGTGGAAATGATATTCTACAGTAGGAACTGTGTGGAAACAATTATGAATCTTGTCTTTGACAGTACCAAAAGTGAAATTGTTTGCTCTTTATCATACTAACCTATCTCACAAAGTTCCGTCAAGTTTTGTGTGATTGAAGTTTTCAAGTTTTGGGTGAGGTGTCTCTATGAGGAGATAAGAAGTGACAAAACCCTAAGCTTGGGGATTCCTAAGGCACCCCAAGTTAATATCCAAGGAAGATCCAAGCAACTAAGCTTGGGGATGCCCCGGAAGGCATCCCCTCTTTCGTCTTCAACAATATCGGTAACCTCACTCGGAGCTATGCTTTCATTCGTCACATGATATGTGTTTTGCCTGGAGCGTCAATTATCTTGTTATGATTTGCTTTTTGTTATTGAGAATAATGTTTTGCATCTTTTATTTCAATAAAAGTGGCAATGATAGCCTTTGACATGCTTATTTTGCAAGTATACATGTTGCTATTTCAAAACAGAAAGTTTACCACTGTTGCAAAAATTCCCTAGAAAAGTCAGAATGTAATAAAATGTTGAAACTTTTTGCAAAATAAGCTCTGATAAATTTTCTACATGGCGGTTGATTTTCATAATCCTTGGAGTTTAAGAAGTATTGATACCCTTGCATTCTTTACAGACTGTACTATTTTGGCAGATTGCTGTTATGTTTGCATTGTTTGCATATGTTTGCTTGTTTAATGATTCTAATTGAGCATAGGAGTATTAAATATGCAGAGGAATTTAATATGCAATGTTTAATAATAATTATTGTGGTTTGCTACAGTAGAGAATGATAAGGTTTTTGCATTGGTTTATACTAACTTATCTCATGAGTTCTTCTTGAGTTTTGTGTGGATGAAGTTTTTGAGATTTAGTGAAACCGTGATATGAAAGGAATTAAGGAGACACAAAAGCTCAATCATGGGGGTGCCCAAGGCACCACAAGTTAATATTCCAAGAAGTCTCAAGCATCTAAGGTTCGGGATGCCCCGGTAGGCATCCCACCTTTCTTCTTCAACAATTATCTGTTAGTATCGGTTGAGCCTAAGTTTTTGCTTCTTCACATGATGTGTGCTATTCTTCGAATGTCATTTTATTTTGTTTTTGCTTGCTGTTTTAATAAAATACTTAGATCTGAAAGTTTTAAATAAGAGAGAGTCCTCAAATAGCTACCCATTTACATAACTACTCGCTTGATCTTCACTTATATCTTTTTGGACTAGTTTGTCATATACACTTGTGCTTCACTTATATCCTACGAGTAAGTTGTTGAATGAATTGAATATCATGAAGTTGAATTTGTATGTTCATATCATGCCTATTGGTAGCTTCACATTGGTTTTAGAAAGTGAAATCTTTTGAAGCTTGACAATCACAATATTGGTCATACAAGAAATTCATGAATGATTAGTAGAAGGAAGAGAACTTTCACATGCAAATACACTATCTTGGAAATATTTTGTGATTGTGATCCCCCATCAAAATATTATATGCCAAAATTGTTGACGTTGGACAAGGAAGACAATGTAATGATTAATGTTTGTCCATATTCACATAGAAGTTATATTGTCATAGATCCTTCAACATGTGGTGCTTGCCCCCTATCTTTGCTAGCCAAAAATTCCGCACCAAGTAGAGATACTAATTGTGTATCCAAAAACCCTTAAACCCAAATCTTGTTTTGAGAGTCCACCATACCTACCTATGGATTGAGCAAGATCCTTCAAGTAAGTTTTCATCGGTGCAATAAGGAAACAAAAATTGCCTCTAACAGTGTTACATCATTTAGTGTAAGAGAAAATCCAGCGTTGTACGAACTTGTGATGGTAAATAATAAAAGCGACAAACTGCATAATAAAGGTTGCTATCACAAGGGGCAATATAATGTGAAGTTCTTTTGCACTAAGGGGTTGAGCATACAAACAAATAAGTGAATGGCAACCTCTGTTTCCCTCTGCGGCCTATCTTTTACTTTTTAGTATTTACTTTTATTCAAAGAGTCAAAGTTCTTCTCTTTATTACTTTTTATTTTTCTATTTTGGCAAGCATCATGTGGTGAGGAAAGATCTAGGCACATATGTCCAGTTGAATATGGGTAGCATGAGTTATTATTGTTGACATCACCCCTGAGGTGAATACATTGGGATGCGAAATGATAAGCCCCTATCTTTCTATGTGTCCAGTTGAAACATTTTTCTCATGTGTATGCGGTGAGTGTTAGCAATCATAGAAGACTATATGATGGTTGAGTATGTGGAGATCTTACTTAGACTTTGTTGAACAAGTTGAATTGCAATTGCTTGGTGACTGAGAACATAGGTTGTTGATTTTCAAGAGATTCATTGTTTGAACCTTAACATGTGAATTGGTTGCTACTTTGTCATGATGAGTTTTATGAGAAAGAGTTGTTGTTATGATACTAGGGAAAGTGATTGAAATTATCATTGATCAAAATTATGCACTTTACTAGCATTCACACTTTCTAAATTATTTCTTTTATGATATACCTACTTGAGGACGAGTAGGAATTAAGCTTGGGGATGCTGAGATGTCTCCAATGTATCTATAATTAATGAAGTATTCATGCCATGTTTACAATAATTTTATATGGTTTTGGTATGATTTGCATGGAACTAACTCGGACTGACGCTGTTTTCAGTAGAACTACCGTGGTGTTGTTTTTAGTGCAGAAATGGAAGTTCTCAAAACACCGCGAATTTTTTTGTGGATTTTTTATGGACCAGAAGACTACCAATGGGCCAGAACAGCACCTGGTGGGTGCCCAGAGGGGGGCACAACCCACCCGGGCGTGCCTGGGCCCCGGTGGGTTGTGCCCACCTCGGTGGCCTCCCGCACCCCCTCTTCACCCTATAAATTTCCAAATATTCCAAAAACCCTCGAGGAGACCCTAGATCGGAAGTTCTGCCACCGCAAGCCTCTGTAGCCACCGAAAAGCAATCGGGAGCCCATTTCGGCACCCTACCGGAGGGGGAGATCATCACCGGTGGCCATATTCATCATCCCGGCGGCCACCATGATGAGGAGGGAGTAGACCACCCTCAGGGCTGAGGGTTTGTACCAGTAGCTATGTGTTTAATCTCTCTCTCTCTCTCTCTCTCTCTGGTGATCTTGAGATGTCAAGATCTTGATGTATCATGGGGTTTGTTAACATAGATGGATCATATGGTGTTTCTCCCCTCTATACTCTTGTTGTGATGAATTGAGTCTTTACCCTTTGAAGTTTTGTCTTGTCGGTTTGAATGTTTAGATCTAAGAACGCATGATATATGTATTGCATATGAATACCCGTGGTGACAATGGGGTATTATTTTGATTCACTTGATATATGTTATGGCACTCAACTTGCGGATTCCCAATGTGACTTTGGGGTAATCTATGCATAGGGGTTGATGCACATTTTTATTATCTTTTCTCCGATAGAAACTTTGGGATCTCCTTGTAGTACTTTGTGTGGATTGAGCATTATGAATCTGAAATTCTTTGATACATATCGTATAATTAACTCATGGGTACTCGCGGTGACATTGGGGTATCTAGGTGACATTAGAGTTGGTTGATATGCATCATATGGTGTTATTTTAGTACGAACTCTTGATTAGATTGATCGGAAAGAATAGCCTGATGTTATTTTAGTATGAACTCTAGGATAGATTGATCGGAAACAATAGCTTTGAGGTGGTTTCGTACCCTACAAATAATTTCTATCTTTTCTTCTCCGCTAATAGGAATTCGGGAGTGATTCTTTATTGCACTTTGAGGGATAATCATATGATCCAACTATGTTAGCATTGTTGAGAGATTGCACTAGTGAAAGTATGCACCCTAGGCCTCATTTCCCATTATTGCAATACCGTTGGTGCTCCATTTTATCATTGACTACCTTGCTGTTTTTTATTGTTTGCACTACAAAAACTCATATGTACTATCCATACTACACTTTTATCACCATCTCTTTGCCGAACTAGTGCACCTATACAATTTGCTATTGTATTGGGTGTGTTGGGGACAGGAGAGATTTCTTGTATTTGATTGTAGGGTTGCTTGAGAGAGACTATCTTCATCCTACGCCTCCCATGGATTGATAAACCTTAGGTCATCCACTTAAGGGAAAATTGCTACTGTCCTACAAAACTCTATGTTGGAGGCCCAACACGTGTTTACAAGAATAAACTTGCGTAGTAGACATCATGCATCTTCTTGTCCATGTTATCAGAGACATCATAGACTTGGGCCTAGTATTCCTCCACAATATGTTCCCCTTTGAAAGGTTAAATGGGATACTCTAATGATACATTCATAACAGGTCACATCCACATGGAAGCATCGTCCAGGGATTTCTAACTACATAGGTTATCTCATTATGCATAGACTACCTTGAAGTCGACAAACCTTTGGGCATGCCCAAGAATAAGTACATCGGTAGGCTCAAGGGTATAGGTCACAAGAAAAGGAGAAATAATTTGCATGTGACCTTCGATGATCCCAACCGGGAGCCCGACTTCATAAGAGCTCACACTATGGTGTTACAACACATTAAGTGTGTAAACCCATATGCTAGGAAGTACATGTTGCAGTTGAGAACTGAATACAAGAAACGTGGGATAAAACACTCTGATGAGAAACTAACAAATGAGCATAACAAAAAGTTTGCGGGTTGGTTCAAGAGATACACGCGAGAACATCCATTGTCAGAAAATGATGATAGAGCTACCGAGCTGTTCTCCCTGGCATCGAGACCCGCATTGAATGTGGCCACATACCAAGCCTATGACATCAACAAAAACACTTTCTATACGGAGACCAGAGACAAGGTAAAAGGTGTGTACCAGAATTCAGGGGTGACACTACATTCATATACCGCTAATGAAAATAACAAACACTATAAGAGATTTAGGAACTAAGGTACGTGGATGTAGGGATATACCCCATGTTCCGTGTTAGATGGGCGAAAAGTACTTCCAGAAGACGATTATTTCATGAACATGGTTATACCACCATGAAATGAGTCCGTGGATGTGCTATCAATAAGTGCCTTAAAAGAGCCATGTGTACTAGGGAAGACTGTGTCTCAACGATTCTACATAAAAGACCCATTTCAGCCTAGCAGTGTGGTCTACCAAACAGGAAACAAGAGTATCATTGGAATGGACGAAGTCAATGACAATGAGGACTATGACCAATTGGATGACTACCCCGCGGAAGAATAATGTGGCATCAAATATGTATCGAGAAGAAACGATTAGCATTGCCCAATGACAACATTGCACCATGGTCAAGAAGGAGTCACAACAAGACAATAGTCCATACCAGGAAGAGGGTCACCAAAATTCATGTGAAGACCATTTGTACTATAAATACATATATATGCATGGATGTGTGGATCGGATCAATAATCATCGTGTTGTGTGATGGATATATAGATTAGAAGGATTAACATGAACTTAGGTGGCGGGCGTGGTAGGTGAGCCCCCATGTCAGATGTTTCTGGTGGCGGGTGGGTCGGAACGCTCACCACATCGATCCATTTTAAAAAATGCCCGCCTCAGCCTCACCTACCTTAACTTAGGCATGTTTCCTTCGAACGATGTTCACTCACCGAAATCACCCGCCGCCACCGGGTGTTGCAAGTCGTAAACCTCACTGGTCCTGCGTGCTCTCCTCCTATGCCGGCACAGCCGCCGCCACCGTGTTCTCGCCTGCCACGCTTGCACGGCTTCAAAGAGGGCACCACCACGAGGTCACCTTGATGTCCCCACTCTACTCCGACAACACCGCCGGCCCCTAGATTTCATCCAACACCGTCATCGGCATGCACACTCTACCCCAACACCATCGCCACCACTGAACCGTGTCCCACTTGGGTACATTTATATTATGGCTGACCCTTCAAGTAATATGAACAACATTATTTGAGCAATTCAAGGTGTTCGATGAAATGTATACATCGGTCACTATATTACTATTACAACCACGAAAGATATGGTTTATTTGCAGGACTTAATATGAGTGCCAATGTTCTAACGAAATGTTGATTAACTTCCATTTCGCCAAATTTTTGGCACTCAGTATGCCCTACTTATAGCAAAGGTCATGCTAAAATTTCTAACACTTTGTTAATTTTGTAGTTCGACGAATGGATCCCCATGCTGGAGGATCATTTCAACAGGAACTCAACTACAACAACACTAATGTTGAGATGGGAGCCCGTGATGTTGAGACGGGCGATGACCAACATGAAGAACCACCCACCAGGGGAGGAGGAATGAGTCACACCGACAGGACTTCATCTAGCACCGCCGTTAGCAACCAGAGCAGGCGTAAGGCTAGGGAACCAAACAAGCTTCACGAAGGAATCATTATAACAACCGCATTTGGACCAAAAGGAGAGCTCGTCGCCCCAAATGCCGCTCTAAAGACATATTGCAAAATGCTAGGTTGAATCTTGAGAAATAACGTCCCAATCGGTTCCAAGGATTTCAGTGGAGAAAAGCAGAAGCTACTCGAAGCGTTACACTGGAATTATGCATTTCCATCTAACTCTAAAAAAATGCCAAAAAGTATGCCCTATCGAAATGGCCGAAGATGTTTAGGGACTGGAAGAGCAGTGCCCATTGCAATTTTCTGGGTAAGGACTTTGAGACTGTTAAGTGCTCAATCCCAATATAAATCTCGATTAATGGTCATAGCTTTGTGAATAATCATAAAGCGAGTCAAGCAAGGAGGTTAGCAATCATTTTCGTTATTTGCGAAAACAATCGCCAGGTGACCACTGTCTGGGCGATGGTGGTTACAAAGCTGCAATTCCCAAGTGGGAGAAGGAGGATACTGACTTTGAAGCCGCTGGTAAATCACCCCCATTTTCAGAACATCGATATTGTCCACATGACTTCCGCTTCCTCGGGGCTCGTGAAGTTTGAGACCCACATACTAACTAGTTGGTCCTCCTGACGCCTCAACTTCGCTCGATGGAGGAGAGCCTGCTAACATCAGTGAAGACTAATAATTTAGTACCTACTACAATTATTATCATATTAATCATTTACCACAACTTATGTATTCTTTATAGATAAAAACAAAGGAGGAATTTTGACTCGGTCCTGATGAATCTACGTATGGCTATAGGTATGAAGACCATCCTACAGGGCTATGAACGACGGATTCAGGGTTGATAGGAAGCCCAACACTAGGCGTGTGTTGGTCGCGGGTAGAATGTTGCGGGACCAGGCCTATCCCCGAACCAAAGAGTTAAAAAAATTAAAAGAAAAACAGGGTTGATGACAAGATCAACGCTAAAGTAGATGCTAAAGTAGATGCAGCAATTCGAAAAAAGTTAGCCAAAATATTCCTGCAAGGCCACGAGTATCATTTGTATAGTAGCACCCAACAGCCATGAGCATTGCAAGATAATTCATGATGGCTGCTAGCCAACGTGAATGCTATGCTGATGAAGGTTGCCAAGGGGCAAATAATTCCATTTACAAATGGTACTGGAATGACGCACGGGGTCGTCCTGCCACTGGACATGACGAGGGTGCTGGTGCAGTATGTAATGCCAGGCTTTGAATACTGTTCATTGCCTCACCCCCTGAAGAAGGCATCACTATGTTAGGACAAGTGATAAGGTGCTACATGCTTAAGTGGCCACCTAGTGATATAGAGGATATTAGTCCACACGGATTCTCTGGTACTGACGGCGATCCCGCCTTCGTGAACCTTGACCCCCTTTTGAACAATGACGACACTGGAGACATAGCCAAGGATATTCCACAATCAGGGAAGAAGGATCTATGTGCTGATTGAGAACCATCTGCAGACAAGCCACATGTTCCAACTGTCTTCCCCGAAGGACATAAATGGAATTAGTGTAAGCCCCGTGAACCGTCTCTATCGGACTCTATGTTGTTGACCCTCTCGACCAATCTTAATGTTCTACACAATGACGTGGTACCTAGATCAAAAGAAGGTCAACAAGGTTAAAGGGCCAAGGTTGTACAAGGTTATAATTTTATCGTTCAGTTTCTGGCTGATATAATTGACCTGCCGTTTAATGAGGGGATCCATGGAAATATCTTCTACATGATGCACTCTCCCCAGAGTTAATGATGCATTGGGAACTTCATCGAGTTTCAGATCCCCTACTCAGGCATAGTAAGTGTGTTTACCTGATCCTTTTTACATGCACTACCGCAACCTAGAATCCGAAATTAGCCAGAAGCTCATCTCGGACTACCTATTCCCGTGCGTGATTATGACTCATCCACAAAAGCACACCTTTTTGTTGCCATACTGGGACACGTAATTCGTTAATGTTCACTCATTTATTATGAAACATATATTGTTGACCTTCTAGTTTGATCTCATCCATGCTAATTTCTTTGTTTATTGCGGAGTGACCAACATTGAATCGTAATTGCACTATTGCTGACGCAGGGCTTGGCATATTTCTTTTACTCGAAGATACCCTCAGAAGCAATGGACAAATTGAAGGAGGTTCTAAATGATGCTCTACGCAAGTGTAAGAACTTCAACAACAAGGTAACATAGTATTAAGAATTCAAGTTCATCACTCACTCTTCTTGCTATCAAGAACCAAATGCCAAAACCTCCCATATGTTCAGCTACTTTGCCATGGCCTTCATGAATGACTTTTTGAAGAAAAGTCAATATTTGCAAAATTATAGCGAGATCATCAAGTGGGCCGAGGAGATGGAGAAGGACATTGACATAGGGGAATTGTTAAGTGAGCCTGAGCGCATCCAAAAGGTGTTGGCCAAAATCATCAACAAGGAGGTTAATAATGGGGATGTGAAGTTCCACTGCTCGCCAGAGTCATATGAAGAATGACTTCACTGAGACAAAGACACATTCGGTCATCGATTGCCAGCGAGTAGCCAAGTCAAGAAAAATTTTCAAAACAACTTCATAAATTATTGATTATGTGTTGAGACACGCATGTTTGTTTCTCCCACACTTTTTATGCTCAACTTCTATGCTTCACTATTACTCTTATTTGGTGTGGAGACATTGTAATAACTAATGTACTTCATGATTGTTTGGATGTTGAGATAATATTCTATATTTGTATTGCAATGTGATGATTAAGTGTGAAATATTGTAACCACGTCATTAAAATGCTGCCACAACAGCAAAAACGCTGCCGTGGCAGCAATTCTTCTATAGGCCTAGATCACTACCAGTGGTGGGCAGACAAAATACTTGTGGCGGGCTCTATTCACCGCCCGCCACTGATTCTACTACAACAATGGTGGGCAGAGAGGATAGTTGTGGCGGGTAATACATAAAGCCCGCCATTAGAATATGCCCACTAGTGGCGTGCCACTGATGCCATAATAGCAGCAGGAGGAGGTCGGTGGCGGGTGGCCTTGGGCGCCTCGCCCACCACTACTGGCCTTTTTGTGCAAGCCACTATTAGGCATTCCTGCAGTAGTGTCACAAAGAGTCCCACTCGAATCCATCATGCAGATTCAGATTCTTAAAGATCGGATGAAGCTCCATGTGCTTCAAGAAGTCAAGAACAGGAGAGAGAATGGGGAAACTAGATGAGAAATCGAGGGGCGGTTTTTTGATGGGATAGGGAAGTGGGAGGAGAGGTGGTAACTGTTCTGCACATTCCTTCTCGATGCGGTCGAAAATTATGTGAGAAGGCATAGGAGAAGGAAGGCGGGTTAGGAGTTGTTGATCCTCCATGTGGCGTTACATAGTGTTCCAATGTGAGGAGGCGGCGACACAGAGGCCATACATCGTGCATCCAATCGGCGCGAATCAAACTACGTTCTTTTATCTATTTTTGGGTAATAAAAAAAGGAAGAGAAAATCGATTTTATGCATAACTTTTTAAGAGCTATTCTCGCAACGTAATTAAAAATGACCATGTCTTGGTAAACCCTGAGTCCACATCGTCACGTGGCAAGTTGAAATGTGAGGTAGAACTTGTGATAATCAATGGAATCATACATGATCCGTGCTCAAATGGTTCATGTCACATTGAAAATGTAAAGGTCCGTTTATCACAAACCTCTCCCGCCAAATAAAAAATGGAAATAAAACCCTAGTGGTGTGAAAAAGTACCATTAAATGAGATACGGGACGTGAGCGCATGTGCAATACATGTACAATGTGGTTCCTACATCCTGACCTTGTGTGCATGAATTTTAAACTGCTATTCTCGCAAGGTGAATCATGTCTTAGTAAACCCTGGGTCCACTTGATCACGTCACAAGTTAAAATGTGAGGTCGAATTTGCGATCATAACTGGAAATAGACATGATCTGTGATCAATATTGTCCATGCCACATGGAAAATGTAAAGGGCAGCCCATCGCAAAACTTTCCCGTCAAATCATGAAATGGAAAGTGTACCCCCATGGTGACCAAGTACAAGAAAATGAGATATGAGACGTGAGCGGGTGGGCAATACATGTATAATGTGGTTCGTACATTATGGAGAACTTGTCTGCGCGACTTTTAAACTACTATTCTCGCCAGGTGATGCAAAATGATCATGTCTTTGTAAACCCTCGGTCCACATCCTCACATGGAAAGTTCGAATGTGAGGTCATACTGGTGATCATGAATAGAATGAAAGGCATGATCTGTGCTCAATATTGTTCATGTCACATGGAAAATGTAACGGACCGTTCATTGCAAAATGCAACTTCTTAAGCTTGCGTTGGTTTTTCCCTTGAAGAGGAAAGGGTGATGCAGCAAAGTAGAGATAAGTATTTCCCTCAGTTAAGAACCAAGGTATCAATCCAGGAGGAGGGGCACACAAGTCTCCAATGATAGCATTTGCACGAACAAACAAATACTTGCACCCAAGGCGATAAAGGGGTTGTCAATCCCTTCACAGTTACCGATAAGGATGAGATCTGATAGAGATAGGTATAAAAGATAAATAAAAATGCAAACTAAGGTAAATGTAAATAAATTGCAGAAAGGTATTTTTGGGATTTTGGTTTTATAGATCTGAAAATAATATGATAAAAATAGACCCGGGGACATAGTTTTCACTAGAGGCTTCTCTCTTGAAAAACGCATACAGAGGGGTGAACAAATTACTGTTGAGCAGCTGATAGAAAAGAGAATCATGACGATATCTAAGGGAGTGATCATGAATATAGGCATCACGTCTGTGACAAATAGACAGAAACGATTCTCCATCTACTACTATTACTCCACACATCGACCGCTATCTAGCATGCATGTAGTGTATTAAGTTAACAAGAATGGAGTAACACCTTAAGCAAGATAACATGATGTAGAGGGGTAGATCCAATCAATATGACATAAAGCCCATCTTTTTATCCTTAATGGCAACAATACAAATATGTGCCTCGCTACCCCTTCTGTTACTAGGTGATGACACCGTAAGATTGAACCCATCACAAAGCACCTCTCCCACTGCAGGAAAAAT
Source organism: Triticum dicoccoides (assembly GCF_002162155.2). Taxonomy (NCBI): domain Eukaryota; kingdom Viridiplantae; phylum Streptophyta; class Magnoliopsida; order Poales; family Poaceae; genus Triticum; species Triticum dicoccoides. Next base: position 328,136,962 of record NC_041383.1, on the reverse strand, counting down.
CAAAATAGTTGGCCAAACCAAATTAATACATCAGAGATAAATACACAGTTATCATAATCATGCATAAAGGAGTTGAGAGAATACTCAAATAATAGTCATAGATAATCTGATCATGAACTCATAATTCATCCGATCTCAACAAACACACCGGAAAAGAAGATTACATCAAATAGATCTCCAAGAACATCGAGAAGAACTTTGTATTGATGACCAAAGAGAGAGAAGAAGCCATCTAGCTACTCATACATCATCGGAAGGGCAGCAAGGTTGATGTGGAAGCCCTCCGTGATCGAATCCCCCTTCGGTAGAGTGCCGAAAAAGGCCCCAAGATGGGATCTCACGAGGACAGAAGCTTGCGGCGGCAAAAATGTATTTTTGGTGTGCCATGTGGTTTTCGGGGAATATTTAGGTATTTATAGAGCTGAGTTTAGGGTAAGGGGAGTCAAGGGGGGCCCACAAGCCCTGGAGGCGCACCCCCCTAGGGCGCGACCTCCAGGCTTGTGGCCACCCCGTGGTTCTTCTGGCCTCCCGCCGAAGCTTCGTGGGTGTCTTCTTGTCCTAGAAAATCATCAAAAAGTTTCATTTTGTTTGGACTCAGTTTGGTATTGATTTTCTATAGAAGGCAAAAACAAGGAAAAAACAACAACTGGCACTGGGCACTTGGTTAATAAGTTAGTCCCAAAAACTGATATAAAATAGCATAATAATGCATATAAAACATCCAAGATGGATAATATAATAGCATGGAACAATAAAAAATTATAGATACGTTGGATACGTATCACGAACCTCTTTTGTTGAAGCGCACATCACATTGCGGTGGACCAAACATATTCATGAGGAGATGGCAAACCAAACATTTGCAATTCATTGAGAGGATTTTTCACCTCACCAATAGGGCCACAAGAATACAATTTGATGAAGTGCACAATTTTGTTGACCAACAATTATGCGGGATCATTTTTAGTGGAAAATAGATAGAAAACCCGAATGGTTGTCACGTCTATTTGGTACAACAACTTGAATACTTAGGACCAACCCTGAATTGTCTTTGCCTACACGACTAAAAAATTGTCTTTCCCTCCTAATTTTCACTTCCACCAGTGTTTTCGTCCCTCCACCGATTTAACACCCTCAATTTTCAACACATCCTCCTAAATACCCATGACTTGACTCTCACCATTCCCTCACTCATCGCTTCTCCCTTAGATCCACCACCCTCCTAGTACTCCATGGCGAGAAAGTAGGCAAATCGCCACCATCTATCCCAAAACCTTGTCATACGCAACCAAGTGAGAAGTTCATCCCCCGCCATCCCAACCGCACAACCCTATCTTTGTTTGCGGCATTCATCTGGAATTACGGATGTGCATCATTTTGGCCTTTTTGTGTACTTGCACATTTCGATTGTTATAGATCAACTCAATTTTATTATATGTATGACGGTCCGTACTGCAGTTCATTCAATCCGGGGACTACGGTTCGTACTTCATGTTGTAGCAATTTTCTAACAAGGGAAAAGCAAACGTACATGTTGTGCTAGTAAGCAGTACAGCTGACAGTTCAAAATATGATACCCCTCATAGCTCTATGGTAAGAATTTAAATAATTTATTGAAATCAGGTATATTGTTGATTATTACATGACAGTGGGTACTAGAAACTCCCACAACATCGAGAAGGATTCCAGTATGAGACAAATTGCAATAGAAGCACACGTAAGTAATTTATAATGTTTTGTCTTCAAAATTATTGTGTGATCCATCATAATGTAATGTACTAGTAGTGCACGAACAACACTTTCAATCATGATGTAGACTAGAAAGAGGCCATGTTTACAACAAGTTCTGCTGCTAATACCTGACGTGTAGATTACTGAGGAAAAGAGCTCCTCCGCCACAATACTTTCAAGCTTTGGCGTCTCATAAGATAATTCGTCCTTGGAACAATGCATACTGAGCTATAAGTGAAGAGTACAACACAAGCGACAGACACAAAACAGGCATATGCACATTTGTAGAAAATCTGAATGTCCTACTTAGTGCACAGATGCAGGAAATCAAAGAGCTCAAAAGGAAACAACAACTAGAAATAGAAGTTATCAAGATGGACTAGGAGAGAAAAATTAGAGGCTTTGAAAATAAAGCAACAAGAAATGGAGGGAATTCTTAGTCATCTCTTACAGAAGTCATCGCAATCTTCGTAGGAGACTATGTCACAACCCATCAATAACTCATGGTGCACTACCATCGTCATGATCCCGTCTCCATTATCTTATTTCTAATGCTTGATCATATATCATTTGCATGCTCATTTCAATATGTGTATCACTGCTATGAGAGATGTCAACTCCCATTGTTATTATAATAAAAGTTGTGATGGCAATGTTAAATTTCAAACTTTCTCAAATTCAAATACAAATTGGCCTGCAAAATCGACCACACACATTTTTTATGCCATAATAAAACATGTGACAGCACTAGTTATGGAAATTGTAACCATTACAAAAATGTCTCCACTTGTATGCAGTCACATCAGCACCGTTTGGACCCATATGTAAGCAGTCAGATCAGCACTGTCTAGTCCCACATGTAAACAGCCGCCCATATGTTTGTACCATTGACCAGTCAAAACGGCCGCCTAGTTATTACTGACGAGACCGTCGGTGATAAAGCCCACAGCAGACACACATGGAAGATGGCACGTCGGCAACTGCTGGGCCACCTGTGTGAATCTTTGACCGCTCAACCCCTTCGACCTATCACTTGTGATGGATTATCATCGCCAAAATTATCTTACATGAAAGATTGGGCTAGCATAGGTGACATTGTGGGTAGCCACCGAAAACAGCCATCAGTAACATTATTTGGTTCGTCTCTTAAAATGCGATCTTGCGTGACATAAAATGTCAAAATTTTATTTTCCATTACGATGCTTCAGTGACGGTGGGGGTGACAGATGAAAAACGTCACGGGGGTATTTTCCGCGACCAAAAAGGGTTATACGTGACACAAGAAATGTCGCAAAATAGAGAAATTTTTCTAGTGAGTAACTTTGCAAAGACAATATGGGAAACACGTAGGCATTGGATCAGTGATGGATATTTGTGTGGATGACATTCATCATGTAATAGTCACAACCTAGGGCAATACATAATAGCTCCAATTCATTAATTCAATGTAGGCATGTATTTCGTATATAGTCATACATGCTTATAATAAGAACTTGCATGCCATCTTTTGTGCTAGCTCCAATGGCAGCAGGGCCATATGGAAATCTACGGGATATTAAGGCCTCTTTTTAATAGTGAACAAGAACAAAGCATTAACACATGGTGAATACATGAACTCCTCAAATTACAGTCATCCTCATAGAGCATCCCAACTATTGTCACCTTGGGGTCTACGGTTCAGAACAATAGGAAGTGCATACAACTAGAAAATAGGATCAAGAACTCAAATATATTTATGATGACATATAGGGTTCAAATTTGAAATCATGGCACTCGGGACCTATGACAAGCATTAAGTATAGAAACAACAATCTCGGAGCATAGTTGATACTAGGGATCAAGCACTAACAAATTAACTTGATTACATGATAAATATCATCCAAATCCATCACTGTCCAGCAAGACTATGAAGGAAATACTCGCTCCCGATGGTGAGCATCATGGAATTCCTGATGAAGGAGGGTTGATGATGGCTATGGTGACGAAGCCCCGAATAGACTCCAGAACATCACTCTCGATGAAGAACATGAAGTGGCGGCGGCTCCGTATCATAAAACGCGATGAAACTTCTCTTTTTTCAGGAAGATGGTATTTACGGAATTGGAATTAGGTCAGACGGAGCCTTGTGGGCCCCACAAGACATCAGTGCATGCCCTGGGGGTAGGCGCGCCATGTTTCCTTGTGTGCAACTGGTGGCCCCCTATGGTGGATCTTCTTTCCAGTAGTTTTTATTCAATAAAAAAATCTCCACAAACTTTCGTCCGATTTCAAGAACTTTTATTTCTACACAAAAATAACACCATCGTAGTTTTGCTGAAAACAACGTTACTCCGTGTTAGTTTCATTCTATTCATGCAAATTAGGGTCCAAAACAAGAGCAAACATGTTTGGAAAACTAGATACAATGGAGGCATATCACTTTCCTATTTACTTTTATGTTATTTACTCTAATGTTTGTTTCACTAATGGGTTTCAATTTGGTTCTGCCTTCACTTTGTTAGGAGTCTACAATTATCTCCAGGCACAAATCCATAATTCACTACAAGAGGCAAAAGTTTGATTCATGTGCTCCCTGTGGGATCGATACTCTTACCTCAAAAGTGCTACAACTAAACTATGTGCACTTGCAGGCTATCATGAGTTTTTTGGCGCCATTTCCGGGGAGCTAAGCGCTTTTAGGTTTGTCTTAAGTTTTGAATTATTTTGTGTTCCGATAGTTTCTCTAGGTTACAACCAACAATGGTCCTTCAAGAACAAATTTATCAAGCAGGTGTGCAACTAGTAGTAGGACCAGCTCGAGGAGAGAATTTCATATCCATCGGTCCTGAGCTATCTGTAAAGTATTTGAGATAAACCCTCGGTTATTGAACTTTTGCAAAATGAACATGTTCCGAGGAGATGGAACTGAAAGTCATTATAAACATATTAAAATATTTAATTTTGCTTGTGGTACCTTTCAGTTGCAGGATTTGACTAATGGTGAGATATATGCAAAATTATTTCCTTACACACTTGAAAGGAAGCCGTTGATTGGCTATTACACTAACCTGCATGTACATTGATTGATTGAAAAAAAATTATCATCTCCATTCTATTCTTATTTCTATCCTCAAAGGAAATTATATAAAATAGGAAGGAAGATTGGCAACTTTTGACAACATCCAGGTGAAAAAATGTTAGATGCCTACATAAGGTATCAAGGATTACTCTTTGAATTCACTGAACATAACTATCCTGATTATTTGATCGTCAACTTGTTTTATGGTGGGCTTGACTACCAAAAGTAAAGATGCACTAGATATTTCTTCTAAAGGTCCTTTTATGAGAATAGAGATTTCACAGGCCTGGAGTTTACTTGAAATGATTTGACACAATGCCGAGAGTTGGTACCTATGTTCAAAAGACAAGGACCAAATTGATCCTAGTTATGATAGTACTAAATTCTCGTTTAGAACAAAGGAGATGAAAAATCATTCGTCATGAGCTTAATATTGGAACTAGCCCTGCTTTATGCTCCTTGAATGATTTCTTTGAGTTTTTGCAGTTAGCAGATGAAGGGTATGTAAAGCATACAGAGAAGCTAAAGCAATTCACATAGTAGAAGCAATTATGAAGAAAGCCACTCCTCCCACTGATAGGAGAGAAGCTTATTTTAAATACAAGGCTGAAGAGAAGGGAGAGTCACCTTGAGCTAAGCATAAGAATAGTATCAAGGTAGACCAATACATGACTCCACCGCATGTTGATATTGTAAAACAACATGCTACACCCATATCAGTTGTCAATAAAGAAGTATATCTAGACCATGATACCACCTGTTATCTAAAAAGGTGTACTAAAGATAATGAGATAGGTAAAGAAATTTTGTCATGTTCCTTTGAATGCAAGTCTTACTTTGGACTATGTGATCCTGGATCCCCAGTTAAGATAATTCCCTACACTCTTTATGGAAAGATCTATGATGGGATTTCTCCATACACCCTTGAGCCTACTGACATGGTTATTAAGCCAGCAAAAAGGACAGATAGAGTACCTTGTGGCATTATAAGGGATGTAAACATCATAATAGGTTTGATTATTTATCCTATTGATATTTATGTGCTAATGATTCTCCCTTTGTGTTTGGAACCTCTTTTCTGAATGTTGCAAGGCATATAAAAAAAGAAAACTATCTCTATGAAATGGGTCGATTAAATTCCCGTTTTCTTTAGTAATAAGCAAACCACATCAAAGACAAGCACTGGTACGCGTCGGTGCTATACAAACGGTTTTAAACCCCTTTCCACGACGGCATTCGGAACCGTCGCCTAGTGAGTGTGGGCGATTAGGGGGTCCTTCGCACATGACCCAGAAACCATTGGGGATATGCCCTCCTGGCACACACGCTCGGCAAAATTAGGTCGTGTGCGACCAACGAGCGAGAAAATACGGTTATACGTACAGTAGTGCTCAAACAAGTACAACTATACAGGCGAAATCATTTCTGGTCGTAAGTTCATCCCACACAGTTAGTCCTCACGAAACGTTCCCGTTCGTACATATATCCCACACAGTCGCTGCAAGGAAAACGTTTCCGTTCGTAGGTACATCACACACAATTACCCCGCTTAATCGTTTGTGATGGCCTTCCCATCGCACACAATATTAATAATTTTATCGTTTGCATTATTGAATGCATCACACACGGTGCGTAGAAGAAACTGTGTGCGTTGCCTTAGGTCATCGCCCATGGTATTTTCTCAATAACCGTTTGCAATAGCAAAAACCAATTAGCAGGCTAATTGCCCTATTATTATTAATCCATTTTTTAATCTAATTGACATTCATATTAAACACATAATATATTTCATTCCCATATTAAGGAAGCAAGATTTCATAATTGAAATGCATCAGAGTACAACATGATATAGCTTCAGCACTCAGCTTCCCCATTACACAACTGCACTAGCACCAAGTTTCACGTGCAACATCTAGAACCTTTTGAAATTAGCATAGACAGATGCATCTCATCAAGAAAATTGCTGAAGCAGAAGGCGAATATTGAGCATCCATTGATGTTGAAGGTCTTTGCAACTTTAGGCCAGTGCCTGTGGATGATTGACCGTCCATCCTTCGTCCTCTTCAGGAACACTTCAGTATTGAACCATGGGTGTTGTATGAAAACCTTCCTTGCCTCCTGTCCATACAGGTGGTTTGAGAGGTAATCATCAGTGAACTGTTTTGGAAAGGCCTGAAAACAAGGATGTGCATAAATATCTTCTCTATATTGGAAATGGGGCAAAGGAATAAAAAAGACAAGGTATAATAGTATACAATAATAGAATGCAACCACAATAATTGAACATCGCATTGCGGAATTGAACCAAGCAGTTAACTAAACACCACAACAAATGAACGAACCGTTAACTGAGCACCACATTGCACAAAGATAACATATTCCTAATAGAAGATCAGACAGTTAACTAAACCAAGCATGCTTAACAATATGGAAATATAGCAATTGTATTTGTGTCTCATGTATTTAGTACAGCCAAATTCGATTTATTTCTCACATGGTATACGATAATAGAATGCAGCCACAACAATTGAACATCGCATTCCAGAATTGAACCAAGCAGTTAACTAAACACCACAAAAAATGAACCAACTGTTAACTGAGCACCACATTGCACAAATATAACATACTCCTAATAGAAGATCGGACAGTCAACCAAACCAAGCATGCTTAACAACTTGGAAATATAGCAATTGTATTTGTTTCTCATGTATTTAGTACAGCCAAATTCAATTTATTTCTCACATGGTATAATAACAGAATGCACACACAACAATTGAACATCGCATTGCAGAATTGAATCAAACAGTTAACTAAACACCACAACAAATGAACCAAACGTTAACTGAGCACTACATTGCACCATATAACATACTCCTAATAGAAGATCAGACAGTCAACCAAACCAAGCATGCTTGACAACTTGGAAAATTGCACCCTAAAGAATTGAACATCACATTTGCAGAATTGAACCAAACAGTTAACTGAACACCATAATGCACGACATATAGAACATACACACTAGAGCAGAAGATTGCATGGTAAAAGTAGATAGCACAATTCACTAAAATTTGTTAAGGAAAGGCAGTAGCTAGCGAACTGAACATGGGTCCTTATAGTGAGCTATAGACAAGCTACTCATTGTCGGAGATATCAACGACGATTGGCTCCTTGGACATGCAAGAGGGAAAGGCCTCTGCATCGTGGGTGCCCTCGTCGTAGTGGTGAGTTGCCTGAGCCACTCCGGGCACCAACCTGCTGGCTCTCAAGATGAGGTAACACTACAAAAAAAAGACACATCCGTGACATTTTGGGCAGAACGAAATTTTTTCTGTCATACTTATGACACTTCTATGACAATAATTGTGACAAAACCCAGTATCATCATAGATTTGGTGGGATCCTACTTCTATGACAAAAAATCATGATAGAAAATGGGCTTTCCGTCCTGGGCGGGCCGGAGACGCAGCTGCATGACATTCTTTGGGCCATCCATGACGGAAAAAACCGTGGTAGAAGTGAGGGTGAGGAAAATTTCGGGGAGTTCCCGGTTACGGTGGGTGGTCGGGGGCCAAGCGATGCGCGTTTCTCTTGTACACGTATGTGCGTGTGTCTGAGGCGTTGGGCTCTAACTGAACCCAAGCGATTGCACTAGCTATGTTACTGAACCCGAGTGATTCCTTTGCTACTGCTGCTAACGGAAGTCGATTGAACCCTGCTGCCTCCTTCCCTTGATGAACAGTGAGCGTTGTTGGGGGGTTTGGATGAACAGTTCCCGGTGGGGGTGGATGAACAGGACCCCGTGGTGTTGCCTCTAGATGAATAAAACGCCGATCGAGCAGGTTGGGGCTGGATGAACAGGACCCCGTGGAGGGCCGGATGAATAGAACCCCGTGGAGGGCTGGTTGAACAGTAGCCGGTGGAGGGCTGGATGAGCAGTAACCCGTGGAGGGGTGGTTGAACAGGAGTCCGTGGAGAGGGCTGGTTGAACAGTAGCCGGTGGAGTAGCGCGCGGTGGAGGCTGGATGAACAAGAGCCCATGGATGAATAGTCGCAGGTGGAGGCTGGAGGAGGTCGACGGTGGATGAACAGTAGCTCGTGGATGCTGGAGGATGTCGACGGTGGAGATGAACAATATCCCGTGGAGTCTCGTTTTGCGGTACGCCACACCCCTCCCGATGAACAGGAACCCCGTTTCGACGTAGCGCTCCAACACAAGTCCGTTTCCTCCGTTTTGCGGTACGCCACACCCCTCCCGATAAATAGGACCCCGTTTCGCCCGTAGGAGGTCCAAAAGAAGTTCATTTCCTCCATTTTATGGTACGCCAGACCCCTCCTGATGAACATGATCCTATTTCAAACGTGGTCGGTCGAACACAAGGTTGTTTCCTCTGTTCTGCGGTACGCCAGGCCTCGTTTCCATCGGCTGTTCCGTCTGAGCCCTCCCGATGAACACGGCGACGCATTCCGTTCCGACCCAACTGGTTGGCTCCCCATGAACACGATGACGACGTTGTTTCTCTGTTCCGACCCAGCCATGTAGATGAGCCCTGGCCATACGTATGCGCGAGTAGGTGTTCAAGACCCCGCCCGTATGTATGTACGTGGCTGTATTTACTTTCTTGCACCCTGCCCGTTGTACGTACGTGTATGTGCTATGTGCGCGCCTCTACTACGACACGTGCACGCCTCTACATCGACCAGTATGTACATACATGACCAGAATGACAATGCTACATACGCTTCGACCAGGTGGGTCTCGACTATCAGGCACTTCCTTGCGTGCGAAGATGTAGCTGGTGGGTCCCAGCAGTCAGGGGGAAATCTTTTTTTGCCTGTAATATGGACACACTTCCTTGGATGCAAAGATGTAGCTGGTGGGTGCGAGCAGTCAAGGGGCAAACGTTTTTTTCATGAAATATGGTGGCCCGTCCGGCGGGTCCCTGCTATCAGGTGGAAGAATCATTATTTTCCGCGTAATAAGGAGGCACTTCCTTGCTGCGGCCATGGACCCAGCTATCAGCCTCTCCACGTATAGTGCTGTTCCGATGGAAGTCGTTCCTTGACCATGTTGACCAGACCGCGCCGAGAGCACCAGGGCGGTGGACGACGGCAAGGCCAGGAAAATCTCATGGCTTTGTGAGACTCATTGATGTCATGCTTAGGTGGAATAGATCTAAGTTTCAAAGAATCAACATCAAGAGAAAGTCTATCAACGTTCCTAGCCAATTCATCAACTTTAAGCAATTTTTCTTCAATCAAAGCATTGAAATTCTTTTGAGAGATCAGAAATTCTTTAACACTATTCTCAAAATTAGAGGGCATCTTATTAAAATTTCCATAAGAGTTGTTGTAGAAATTACCATAATTATTCGAGGAATTACTAGGAAACGGCCTAGGATTAAAGTTTCCTCTATACGCGTTGTTACCAAAATTATTCCTACCAAAAAAATTCACATCCATAGATTCATTATTATTCTCAATCAAAGTAGACAAAGGCATATCATTGGGATCAATAGGAGCACTCTTAGTAGCAAATAATTTCATAAGTTCATCCATCTTTCCACTCAAAACATTAATTTCTTCTATCACATGCACTTTCTTACTAGTAGATCTTTCGGTGTGCCATTGAGAATAATTAACCATAATATTATCATAGAGTTTAGTAGCTTCTCCTAAAGTGATTTCCATAAAAGTGCCTCCCGCGCCTGAATCTAAAAGATTTCTAGAAGCAAAATTCAATCCGACATAATTTTTTTTGTATGATCATCCATAAATTTAAACCATGCGTAGGGCAATTGCGGATCATTAATTTCATTCTTTCCCAAGATTGGGCAACGTGTTCATGATCAAGTTGTTCAAAATTCATAATATCGTTTCTAAGAGAGATGATCTTAGTGGGAGGAAAATACTTAGAGATAAAATCATCTTTGCACTTATTCCATGAATCAATACTATTTTTAGGCAAAGACGAAAACCAAGTTTTAGCACGATCTCTAAGTGAAAATGGAAATAACTTCAATTTAACAACATTATACATATCTTTCTTCTTTTGCATATCACACAAATCAACAAAGTTGTTTAGATGAGTAGCGGTATCTTCACTAGGAAGGCCGGAGAATTGATCTTTCATAACAACATTCAACAAAGCAGCATTGATTTCACAAGATTCAACATCATTAGGAGGAGCAATCAGAGTGCTAAGGAAATCATTATTATTGGTATTAGAAAAGTCACACAATTTGGTATTATCTTGCGCCATCGTGACAAGCAATCCAACACACAAGCACACAAGAGGCAAGCGAAAGAGAGAGGATAACGGGAAAGAGAGGGCGAATAAAACGGCAAGGGGTGAAGTGGGGGAGAGGAAAATGAGAGGCAAATGGCAAATAATGTAATGCGAGGGAGATGAGTTTGTGATGGGTACTTGGCATGTCTTGACTTGGGCGAAGACCTCCCCGACAATGGGGCCAGAAATCCTTCTTGCTACCTCTTGAGCACTGCGTTGGTTTTCCCTTGAAGAGGAAAGGGTGATGCAGCAAAGTAGCGTAAGTATTTCCCTCAGTTTTTGAAAACCAAGGTATCACTCCAGTAGGAGGCTCCTCAAAAGTCCCTCGTACCTACACAAACAAACAAGAACCTCGCAACCAACGCGATAAAGGGGTTGTCAATCCCTTCACGGTAACTTGCAAAAGTGAGATCTGATAGAGATAAAAAGATAAGATAAATATTTTTGGTATTTTTATGATATAGAATGGAAAGTAAAGATGCAAATATAAGAAGATTGGAAACTTATATGATAAAAGATAGACCCGGGGGCCATAGGTTTCACTAGTGGCTTCTCTCAAGATAGCATAAGTATTTACGGTAGGTGAACAAATTACTGTCGAGCAATTGATAGAAAAGTGCATAGTGATGAGATTATCTAGGCATGATCATGTATATAGGCATCACGTCCGCAACAAGTAGATCGAAACAATACTGCATCTACTACTATTACTCCACACATCGACCGACTCCTGCCTGCATCTAGAGTATTAAGTTCATAAGAACAGAGTAATGCATTAAACAAGATGACATGATGTAGAGGGATAAACTCAAACAATATGATATAAACCCCATCTTTTTATCCTCGATGGCAACAATATAATACGTGTCTTGCTACCCCTGCTGTCACTGGGAGAGGACACCGCAAGATTGAACCCAAAGCTAAGCACTTCTCCCATTGCAAGAAAGATCAATCTAGTAGGCCAAACCAAACTGATAATTCGAAGAGACTTGCAAAGATAACCAATCGCACATAAAAGAATTCAGAGAAGATTCAATTATATCTCATAGATAAACTTGATCATAGACCCACAATTCATCGGATCTTGACAAACACACCGCAAAAAGAGTTACCTCGAATAGATCTCCAAGAAGATCGAGGAGAACTTGGTATTGAGATTCAAAGAGAGAGAGAGGAAGCCATCCAGCTAATAACTATGGACCCGAAGGTTTGTGGTAAACTACTCACAACTCATCGGAGAGGCCTTGGAGATGATGTAGAGGCCCTCCATGGTTGATCCCCACTCTGACGGAGCGCCGGCGAAGGCTCCAAGATGGGATCTCACGGATACAGAAGGTTGCGGCGGTGGAAATAGTTTTTCGTGGTGCTCCTGGATGTTTTCAGGGTACGTGGATATATATAGGCGAAGGAGGTAGGTCAGGGGAGCCACGAGGGGCCCACGAGGGTGGGGGGTGCGCCCACCCCCCTAGGGCGTGCCCTCCTGCCTCGTGGCCGCCTCGACTGCTTCTTGACGTCCACTCCAAGTCTCCTGGATTGCGTTTGTTCCAAAAAGATCGCTCCCGAAGGTTTCATTCTGTTTGGACTCCGTTTGATATTCCTTATCTTTGAAACACTGAATAGGCAAAAAAACAACAATTCGGGCTGGGCCACTGGTTAGTAGGTTAGTCCCAAAAATGATATAAAAGTGTAAAGTAAAGCCCATAAACATCCAAAATGGGTAATATAATAGCATGGAACAATAAAAAATTATAGATTCGTTGGAGACGTATCAGGGTACCTCGCTTCCTAGTGACCAGTGTCTTGGCTGATCGTCCTAAGAATGCTTATATATGATTAAAGCTCTCTCATTTACCCACAAAAAATATTAAGCCATATTAACCAGAAAGGAGGGAGTATGGACTAGCACTACTTTTTGGTGTGTCCCATCAACTCGCAAAACGAGGAGAAGCTTGCAGGACAAGGTGAAGCTCGCTTACGGCTTTTGACTAATGCAACCTACCCTCGCCCAGGCGGTGGACATGCATCAGTTCATTCGGTGTTAGATTGCCAGAGGCATACACTATAGTACCCAACGTGCGGAGTACCATCATTGTTTGACTTCATGAAGAGGCGAAGAGCCAAGCACAAGGTTTAGTAGTATGAGTAGTACTACTACTAGAACTGCATGGTGGAGCATATGTATTCTTATTTTTTTAATCTCTGATAAAGTAGACATTCATTCGAGAGAAGGGCGGAAAACGATAGCCCAATAATATAGTACTAAAAAACATCGAACATGTAATGATGATATCAATCAACCATGCTCGAATATATCTTGGACTCCGTGCAAGCCTTTCTGTGTGTTCTCGCTCCTCGTCTCTCTCAAGGAACAGCGGGTTGGCCATTTTGCCGTCAATTGAGATTGTTTTGCTCACACTCAGGTCCCACATGTCAGTGATATGCCAAGAGGAGGTGCGTTGACCGAAGGCTCCAAGATGGGATCTCACGGATACAGAAGGTTGCGGCGGTGGAAATAGTTTTTCATGGTGCTCCTGGATGTTTTCAGGGTACGCGGATATATATAGGCGAAGGAGGTAGGTCAGGGGAGCCACGAGGGGCCCACGAGGGTGGGGGGTGCGCCCACCCCCCTAGGGCGTGCCCTCCTGCCTCGTGGCCGCCTCGACTGCTTCTTGACGTCCAGTCCAAGTCTCCTGGATTGCGTTTGTTCCAAAAAGATCGCTCCCGAAGGTTTCATTCTGTTTGGACTCCGTTTGATATTCCTTATCTTTGAAACACTGAATAGGCAAAAAAACAGCAATTCGGGCTGGGCCACTGGTTAGTAGGTTAGTCCCAAAAATGATATAAAAGTGTAAAGTAAAGCCCATAAACATCCAAAATGGGTAATATAATAGCATGGAACAATAAAAAATTATAGATACGTTGGAGACGTATCAGGGTACCTCGCTTCCTACTGACCAGTGTCTTGGCTGATCGTCCTAAGAATGCTTATATATGAATAAAGCTCTCTCATTTACCCACAAAAAATATTAAGCCATATTAACCAGCAAGGAGGGAGTATGGACTAGCACTACTTTTTGGTGTGTCCCATCAACTCGCAAAACGAGGAGAAGCTTGCAGGACAAGGTGAAGCTTGCTTACGGCTTTTGACTAATGCAACCTACCCTCGCCCAGGCGGTGGACATGCATCAGTTCATTCGGTGTTAGATTGCCAGAGGCATACACTATAGTACCCAACGTGCGGAGTACCATCATTGTTTGACTTCATGAAGAGGCGAAGAGCCAAGCACAAGGTTTAGTAGTATGAGTAGTACTACTACTAGAACCGCATGGTGGAGCATATGTACTCTTATTTTTTTAATCTCTGATAAAGTAGACATTAATTCGATAGAAGGGCGGAAAATGATAGCCCAATAATATAGTACTAAAAAACATCGAACATGTAATGATGATATCGATCAACCATGCTCGAATATATCTTGGACTCCGTGCAAGCCTGTCTGTGTGTTCTCGCTCCTCGTCTCTCTCAAGGAACAACGGGTTGGCCATTTTGCCGTCAATTGAGATTGTTTTGCTCACACTCAGGTCCCACATGTCAGTGATATGCCAAGAGGAGGTGCGTTGACCGACTGGCCATACACGTACTTGGTTTTGCACCTTCATACTACTCCTCCCTCTGTCATAGTTTACAGGGCGCGCTTCATTATGATGCATTTCTCTCAATGCATTTCCACCACCAGAGAGACTGTAGACGTGTTTGGTTTAATGCTCAATTAATTACGGCATGGTAACCGCAATCAAGTCCACAATTTTCTCTCGATGTAGTACGGAGTGGAGTAAGTGCATGCATGTGTGTACCCAGGGTGGAAGCACTACATGCATGTGTGTACGCATTATTTCCTCTAGTAATAGATGACGTGTTGTAACTACCAATGCTATTTTTCAGGCCGATCGCTAGTCGCCTTGGTACCAGATTTTTTTGAAGCGCGCTCTATAAACAGTGACAGATGGAATAGTATGAGCGGATTCAAAGAAGAGTGTATTGATGGTTGCTTCTTCCGAGCAACTTAAAGTGGGAAAGGTGGGGCTTATGATTTGACTGCTCATTACTCACTATTAATGCGGCACAACGACCGGGCTGAGTCTCCCATGCGGTTGTGCACTACTCCCTCGGTTCTTAAGTATACTCTGGAGTATTTGTCTTTCTAGAGATTTCAATGAGTGACTACATACGAAGCAAAATGAGTGAATCTACACTCTAAAATATGCCCATTTGAAATTTGTAAAAAGACCAATATTTAAGAACGAAGGAGTATAATTTTGTGCATGGCACATGGACTTGGATGCTGAAGAGGCTTCTGGCAATGGTATCAAGCTTCCAGCATTTGTTTACATAATTGACGTACTACAGAAATAATTTTCCAGCGACATGAAATTGTACAATGCTCTGAGCTTTCAACTTTTGTTTCGTGTGTCTTGTCATCGATGCTCTTTTGGAAACAATAAAAAACTAATACCGGAGATCAGAGCTAATATTTACATCACAACTGAAGACAAAGTTGTGAGAAGGTGTTGAATTAAAATTGATCCATGCTTTCATTGGCAGCAACGTCCCCCAGCTCTGTCTAAATCAACAAGGCATGTTGGGAAAAAAGTAGATGTCTGGAGCATGCGACATTCCGATCATTTTGTGCAGTTCCACTAAAATAGAGCTGAGCGTCCCTGTTCCGAAGATATTAAGTGTGATTACGATAATAGAGGACTACTGATGAAACAATAAACACAGAAATAGACGCCGGTTACCTTTGCAGTCTCTCTTAAGACTAACTAGTTGGAGAAGATTAGGCTCGGAGTTGGATGATGAGGATAGAGAAAAACCAATCTCCCTTTGTGCAGTCACACTGAAATGTAGATACGTTGCCCGTGTGACATTTAAGTACAAGTGCACAAAACACTCTTAAGAAAAAAGTAATTTGTGTAGTTCACCAAAAGGTCGCAATAGCAACGAGGTGAAATGGATAGCCCTGTTTGCAAAAAAGAGGTAAAAAGGAAACAATTACTGGCTAATAACAGTTGATGACACATGCGACGACAAAATAGAAGCATATTCCTTGTCCTAAGGGAAGATAACAACACGGTAGTGTTTGTCTAAAACGATGTGAGGACGAGATTGCAATATGGAAAGTACGCCGGACGAGCTATGTTTTGGGCAAAGAACTATGGATGATGCACATTCAAGATTTTCCACATGTAGCGATGTGGGAAGACGGGTAGTGGAGCAAGGCTGGAGGGGATACCTGAAGGTCGTCGGGATGTAACTAGGTGAGCGGCGGCGGGCAGAATCTGCCCATACTGCGGCAGTGAGAAGGTGGCGTAGGCCCTACTGCACCAGAGCTTGGTCAGAGAACGGCGTGTACCGCAGATCGGGACGTGCTTCCTCGGCGCCGTCGAACGGAGAAATGATGCACATCCTCCCTTTCCGCCAGCGGACGGGATGCGGCCGGATCGGTGACCAATGGTGAGAGAGAGAGAGAGGCCACCGCAGCCTTGTGTGAGATACTTTGAAGAGAGACAAACCCAGGCAGGCAGGCTCCATTGTATGTAGTGGAGCGGACTACCTTTTTCTCCATAAAAATTGTTTTATATTCTACGTGCCATGAGCGATATAACTTTATTTAAAAATAGCGTGCCAACGCATCAAGTCGAACATTGTTTCGTGCACGCGTGGTACACGACCTTCGTAGGTAAACAACCGCTACACGCGTTCAAATTAGCACGTGGGCTGCCAATTCATACAGAAATGAGCTCTATCGTGTACCCGTGCGGGTGTGGCTGGGCACGAAGCGTGAGTACGTGCACCTATTCTCTTCTTGTGTACGTACACCACCTACGTGGGGTTGTGTGAGAGAGATACAAACGTAGAGAGATATAGT
>NC_041383.1:328116317-328119602 GCF_002162155.2 Triticum dicoccoides | reverse complement strand
AGAGGGATGATGTGTGTGTGTGTGTGCGCGCGCGATCGATAAAGAGTGCCATTGAATTTGTGTGTGCCAACATCAAAGATATAGAGTGGCTAGCCTACTCGAACATGAGAGGTCACATGTGCAGTTTGTCTCTGTGGCATGGATACCTACCTACAGCGCTCGACTATCAGTGTGTGGTGTGTGTGGGGGGGGGGAGGCCTAATTAACTATAGAGGTACAATGGTTGGTATATGTGTGGAGGAGGAGAGATGCCTACCTCATGTATTAAGGGAGATCGATCGGCATCCATGCATATGTGTAGGAGAGGAATAAGGTTGGGAGAGAGACAGAGCTAGAGTGTTGGAGGGGGTGGTAGTGGAGTTGCTTCTAACAAATGGTGGGAGAGGCTTGCTAGACAAATGGAGGGCACGCTTGCAATATCAATAACAGAGGGGATGGATGCCTGTCTGTGCACGCGCGTGTGAGAGACGGGTCAGGAGGCATGCACGAATGATGAGGGGGGACGATATGGTGTGGTAAGCAGATGTAACTACATAGGAAGATCAATCATCCTTTGTCAAAGAAAGGAGAGACATAACTTGTGAGGTACGTCGATCGATGGGTGGGGGGGATAGTTAAAGTCGATTTAGTTATATGTTGGGAGATCGATCGGTATACATGCATGTATGTGTTAGAAGCAAATAAGGCACGGCAAGAAGGATGGAGAGAGAGAGATGCATCTAAGAGGTGGTGCGAGAGGCATAGTATAACGACGGGGAAGGAGTGTGCAAGTACGAGATCGATGAAAAGAGTGGTTGGAGTGAGGCATGGACGGTGATAAGAGAAGAGGGGAAGCTTGTGTTTGTGCTAGGCACACCTTGCTAGAGAGGCATATCGATCGATGTGTGCCCTAAAGAAGGAGCTGGGGGACCTACACACACCGTGGTTGAACGACCTAAAGTGAAAAGACGAATTTGTGCGATGGAGCTAGATAATGCTGAGGGAGGGTGAGAGGGATGCGGGCGTGTGCATGCACGAGAGAAAGTTAGCACTTGCTACAAAAATAAGAGGATTGTGTTGGTGTAAAAGACAAATAGAGATCATAATTCATTATAAAAAGCGAATTCTAATATTTGAAGAATTTATCATAGTGTTTTAAACCGACGCATGTGCGAATATATATAACAGTGATACACATGGTGTGATTATGAACATGTTATACTACATATAATATATTTTATCTCTACTCTTATAAAAACCGAGTTGTTGATGATGGTGTGCCTGCCATCTTGCAATATAGGCCGTCCGATTTATATCTGACGGATAGTAAGGAAACTATGGCAATTTTGAAAAAAGATACACACACCCCTCTCCGTATTTGCAAATTAGGCCTCCCCTTGATCATGTTGATGTTCTGTGGAATGCATGGGCATCTTGCTAGTACTACATATAATATATAGAACATTGATTATAATTTGGGCTAATGTGTGGCTTTTGCAGCTCAGGGCTAAATACTTGTCATAATGTAGGGGGCAGGGCACTATACTTTGTGTGATAAACACGGTGTACATATGGAACATGGTTTAGATTATGAATATATTGTTAGTACATCAAATGTACTATTATTTGGAATCAACATCAAGTGTATTCAAAAAATAGAATTCGAGTTCATATAGTACACATAGTTCATATCTATATCTATAGTAATCATGTGGTGTGTTATTAAGGTAATACACGACTGATGGTTGAAGTTGGCAACAATCATGATTGCGGATTCTTATTGAAATAGAGAAACAAATTCAAATTCATTTCAAATTGTAGAGGTAGTATAGACATTTGGAATGCACTAAAATGTTGGTATGAGTAGGTTACATGCATTATACAGCCAGCGAAAAAATTTAATTGGACATAACATGGATTCATACTCCCTCCTTCCATCTATATAGGGTGCAATGCGTTTTTTAAGACCGCCTTTGACTATTGACAAGATCAATAGTACATGACATGCACAATGTGAAAATTATATCATTGAAAGCTCCTTTCACACACGGATTTAACAGTGTGCTTTGTGTAAGTTGCATGTCATATATTATTGCTCTAATATTTGGTCAAAGTTAGCATCGAAAAACGCATTAGGCCCTATATAGATGGAAGGAGGGAGTACCTTTGAATAGCATTTGTATAGTAAAACGGGGCGAGACTCTCTCTTTGTGTGGTGTGAATAGTTTTATTTTTTCGTTTGTTTTGGTTGAGGGAAGTGAGAATTGATTTGGTGCAATCAAGTACAATATTACACGTTAGGCTTGTCCCTAAAATTCAACCCACGCCTTGTTATATCCCAAAAAAGATATCGTGCTCCCAAAACTAGCGCCTTTACAACCTGCACCTTGCTATCCCGAAATTACAACGCGCATGAAAACTCCCTCCAGCTACCAAATCCTGACAGGCGAAATCCCCCTTCTAACCCTGAGACGAAAGGGCCGTTAGTTCAAATCGGTGGGAGTACTTTTGTAACACACCCTACATTTTGGACAAGCGCATCCCTAAGTCATGGTTCACCCCCTCCCATCACCTCCTTTTCGCCATTCAAAATCCCAGGCCGCCATAACCTCTCCGCTCCAGCCGCGAAACCCCACCCTCCTTCGTCCACCACCTCATGCAGCCACCCGGAGCCTCTTCCCCGGTGACGTCGTCCATCGCAACAGTTCGACGTCCCATGTCCACCTCCCTGGATGAGGATTCGGCGTTCATCTCGTCGTTCCGCCGGTTCAGTCGCCCCGTCGTCCACCTCCATGGAGCTGCTCTGACAATCGCCTTGTCTATCGCGGCTGCTCGATCCCCACAGCGCCGCCTTAACCTGATCCACCGGAACCGCAGCGTCCTCACCGACTCCTCGGACGAAGCCGAGGCCTGCTCGGCGCCACCAAAGAGGTTGTACACTCATCGCATTGCACCTTCTCCTTAACTCGACCTCCCGGCACCGATGGTGCTCCATCCCGCACCGCCATGGAGCGGCTACCTTCAAGTCGGCTCCACAGGAGATATCTCCACGACAGTTCTCCCGTAGTGCAAGGCCCCTTTGACGGCGGCATCCATACCAGCCGGATCTACTACTGTTGCTCCGGCTCTTACTCGCTCGCTCATGCTGCTGCTCTAGCTCTCGCTCGCCCAGCTGCTGCTGCTCCGGCTCTCACTCGCTTGCGCGGCAGCTACTGCTCCGTCTCTCACTTGCTCGCGCTGCTGCTGCCGCTCTCCCCCTCACTCGTGCTGCTGCTCTGCTCTAATTTAGCTCCACTTTAGTTAACT
>NC_041383.1:328101695-328116103 GCF_002162155.2 Triticum dicoccoides | reverse complement strand
TAAGGAAGAACCACCCGCAGCGGGGAGGGGGGCTCGCCGAAGAGGTACCCCACTATCTATCTTAGGGTTCAGGGTGGGGGCATGGGGCCTAGAGGGCTGGCCGGGGCGGCGAGGCGGCGTGGACCGACGTTGGGGAGTTGTTTCGGGGCGGCGAGGCGATGCTGGGGCCAATGGTTCGGCCATGGTGGATAGCGGCTCAGGGGGGTGCAGGTTGAAGATGAACTGCATGCCCTCCCTAAACTACATATCAAGTGCCTCTCTGCTACCATTGCGTTCAGTTTCGATAGTAACATTCAGATTCCACCGTAAATTTCAGTTTCGTCATCTAAGTTTAGAGTCAACAGTTTTTGCCTCATCTGTTGTAGTCGGGTGGTTTTTGGTGATGTAAATTTTACATCTATTGTACATCATCTATTGGAGATGCTATTAGAATCCCACTTAAGATTAATGATGTCTGTCTTGTGCTGCTTCAGCCTTGACGTCTTATGGCTCACCGGGGCTGCTCCAACGACAAAACGATCCATCACAACAGAGCAGTGCCCTGGACACCGTCTACAGATTCCTTAGATCTTCCTCCAGACCTCTGACAGCCACCTCTGCCTCAACTTCTTCATCGACCAACCCAATGATGCTGAGGTCAACACGGCTATGGCAAAGAGGTTGTACACTTGTTGCATCACTTATTACTCTACATTCATGTCGATCCATTAGGGCTATTTTGGTTCAACAAAAAAACATATCAATAGGGAATTTTCCTATGGCACTCTACTATTCAATTATTCATGCATTTTGTTGAAAGGAATGGAGCAAAACATCCACCTGGACCTACTTTTCAAAATCCTATGCATGAAAACAAGACCAAGTGCATTAGTGGCAGAATAACATTCTAACTGTACACGCTTTCATATGGTTTCACTTTATTTTGGCCATGTTTCTTTGCATTCCTCTTCTCTTCCAATTCCTGTGAACCAAACACCCAAGTTGACAGAAATCCTGTGTTTACAAATGCTCTATTTACAATGTGCATTCCTATCATATTCCGGTGTTTTTCCTATCCCTGCATTTTTAGAATCATGCAAGCCAAATGAGCCCTTACAGAATTACTCCAGTTGCAGGTAGGTGTCGAAGGGAACTTTGTGTGGTTTGTCCTGCTCCTACCGTGACGTCGTCCACCTCACCTGAGCTGCTCCATCGACAGAAGCATCCACCAAACCAGACATCACGACTCCTGACCGTCTTTCGCCGCCTCAGATCTCCTTACCTGCTGACGGCACCCACCGCAATGGCATCACCATCATCGACTCAGTAGATGAACCTGAGGAGTACACGGGTCCACAAGAGAGCTTGCACTCTTCTGTTTCTGCTTATGTTATGCATTGCTTAAAATTACCTGCTACTTTATCGTATTGTGGGGCACATATCTAGGAAGCAATGAATAGTATCTGTGTCTAATATTTGGTTCACCTAGGGTATGCCTATGTTTGTCATCTTGGGTGGGAAACAAATAGTAAAGCAATCATCATATGTCTTTTTATTAAGTTAAAGCAATCATGAGCCTGCTATCATTATTTTTGGATCCATCCATTGGTTGTTACCATCACTCTAAATTTCTGCATGCTTTCCTTACATAATCTCACCATATTTTTTTTGTATGCATGTCAGATATTGTACACAGTCATGCTGAACATGTAGAGAAAAATAGAAGAGTTTTGCGCGGCAATACAATGTCATGCAAACATCGCTCCATGGTGGGTTCAATGGCAAACCTCCCTCTCTCCAGATTGTAATCCAGAGGAAGATATCTGTTCTAAGGTAGATTCAGACGCAGCTGACCACTCCTATTTACCCCCCAAGGTGTCTGCTCTACCTTGGCATGATGTTGTTAGTCATATCATGCATATGTTGCCTTCCAGTGCCTACTTTTAACATCATATATGTCATCTACTTAGTTTAGACATGTTCTGTAATGCCACCTGTTTAGTTTCTATATCATATATGGGAATTATGTAGTATCATGTCTTTTAGCCAGCCATAATATATGTGAAATGTGCAATGCCATCCTGTTTAACCAGGCATCATATATTTGAATGATATCTTGCCCATCCCTTTCTTCATTACATTTCCATTTGTCGACAATGTTTGTACATTAAACTACTCTTCCTGTGAATCAGCCATTTGGGTGGGAGATGGAAAAATCTAGAGTGAAAACAAGGCCTTCAGAGCAGACAGTGCTACCTGTTGAAGCAGATCTCTTGTTGGGTCCCGATAGCTCCTCAAAGATGGATTCAGAGAAAGATAACCAGTCTTATTCCCCCACCAAGGTGTATGCTCTAACTTTGCATGGTTATGCTGCTCATATCATGCATATGGTGTCTTGCATTGCATAGTTTAGACATCATATACACAATATTCAACACCATGTTCTTAGTTCAGACATCATATCGAATGCCCTATGTTTAGCATATAAATCACATATGTGAATTAAATCATGTGATCCTAATTACTTAGATAGCATGTAGGTGAATTATGTCATGCGATCCTGTTTAGTTATTCATCATATCTTTGAATTATGTTATGCTATGCTATGCTATCTAGTTTAAAAGACATCATATATGTGAAATTATGTCATGCTATCCGTTTTAGTTGAACAATATACATGTCAACTATTTCATGCCCTCTTTTTTCCACACTATCTATTGCATCTGTCTCTCATACAACGGTTGTACATTCAACTATGTATCCTGTTTATCAGCCATTTGAATTGGAGCGGGTGATGCCAGTATCTAGTGGAGTAAAAACACGGTCTTAAAATAAAACAGTGCTACCTCTTGGTGGAGATAGCACCCCGGTTGTACATGCACGAGAACTAGCTCTACCACACATAACCCAGACTCTCGCAGATTGTACCCCTACTACGACGGACAGAGAACCAGCTTCGCCCAATCTAACCCCAACCCCAGCAGATAGTAACCCAGTTCCCGTTGACACAACACCATCTCCACCACAGAGCGCCCAAACAAGAGCAGTTAGTAAGGCAACTCCAGTGCCCAAAGGTCCAGTACTACCACGTCGAACCCCAACTCCACCAGTTTGTACGCCTATTCCTGTGGAGGAAGCAAAACCAGCCAATAGTAGTTTAGCATCTATCGCATTTGATGTTGTTAAATCCTATTTGTGTATCTTCCCATCTTGGAAATAGTATACTGAAGATGAAGGAAAATGCCAGTTGCAGGTGTTTGTCCAAGAGTTATGTGTAAGTAATGTTATTCATGGCAATTACTTTGCTTTGTCCCATACATCCTACCTCCATGATGGTTATAATACAGCAAATTTTCCCATTTTTCTCTATAGAGAAGGACCGATTTGGAAACTCAGGATGAGGTAACCTGTGCTAATACCTCTGCTATCTTCAAGAATGCTTGGTTGCAGTATCAGAATTACCTGAAGAAAACGTACTTCATCGGCAAAGAAACTCATCAAATTCCCTTATGTTCTCCTGAGACACATTTACTGGACTATGACTAGGAACGCCTTGTTCTGTACTGGTCCCAAACCAAGAATGTGGTAAGGTCTATGAGCCCATTTTCTATTTTAAGTACTATATTCTTGCGTCTTACTATACTCCGTTCATGTAGAACAAGTGCCTAAACCTGAAGAACAATTGTTCTAATTTAAGATTCCATTGCTATCGTGCATACTGTTTTGCTCTTGTATCACTGTATTTACTCATACAGACTTATTTTTAAATTGAAGGATCCAATCGAAACTCCAATGGCACAGCAGGTATGTTCACGCATGTTTCTTTAACAAGTTTGCTCTTATCAATAACTCTGTTGATTTCAATTTCAATTGTGTATACAATTGACTTCTCATATCATGCACATTACTAGCATCACAACAAAGCCAATAGTGTTGTTGTACATGTAGACCCGTGGTACCCATCTGAAATCTTGTTGTGCCGTGTAGTTTCCCACACTTTGTATTCTTTCACTGCTGCTTTGTCTTGAACTGATATGATTTGAACCGTGTCTCTATTTTGATTTGCCAAGGCAATGCAGTGACCATAGGACATAGATATATGTTTGTTTGATGCTTTTATTATATACTAGTACTTGACAATAGAAGACTTGGTAGTTTAATCCTGTCCACCTTACTAATGAATTAATTCACCGAAATGAGTTTCATATACTAGTACATGCTAAACCTGTTATGTGTCTGCTTGTTTCTTCTTTTAGAATGCTAACAGAATATTGGGGAAGAGTGCCTTATTAAGCAATGGTAAAGGAAGTAATGCAGATAAGGTTCAGGATAGTGAGACATCCTTGTTGGTCTCCAACAAAGATGATAAAATAGCTAAGGAAGACTATCTTGAAAACAGTGAGACAACCCCAAAGTCCTGTCTTGGTTTAGTGTTCGAGTTACTGGCCACTACCGCTTGCACAAGCTATTCAAACTCACTGTCTGAATCAGTTCGGTTTCTTGAGTCTCAACCACAAGCTGAAAGACATCAATCAGCTGTGCTGCGACAAGAAGTGGAAGGATTTTGGAAGTCCCTGGAGCATTTAGATGCATACTTTCTGGTGCAACAGCACGCGTTGGAGGATTTTAGCGCGAAACATGACAAAGCTAATAAGCTTGCTAAGCTTATTGCTGGCATGGTGGATACCCAGGATAACGTTTCTTGAGCTCTTCTGAAGTTGTTTCAGTTATGGACTTGTTTTGCTGCCTTGTTTATTGGCACTGGTGGCCAATTTTGACGGCCAATATATGTAATATGCTGCTTTGTTCCCTATATTTCCACTGGTGGCAAACTTTGATGCCTAGTGGATGTAATATGTGTAATAGATGTAATAGGCTAGCGTTAGTTGCTTACTTATTTATTTCCTTATTGTCTTGTTTAGTTGTTTGCTTGTAGTCATTGCAGTTCTTTTTTTGCGTTTTTCTAGTGGCCACAATAACCTTTGGTAACTAGGCCACAATAATGATGGCAACACACGGACTGTTGTAACCATGGGCCTCCTGCGGGTCATAGGATCCGTGGTCCTTCTACGGACCGTAGGATCCATGGGCCTTCTACGGGCCGTATGATCCATGAGCCTTCTACGGGCCGTAGGATCCATGAGCCTTCTACGGGCCGTATAATCCACGAGCCTTCTACGGGCCGTAGGATCCATTGGCCTTCTATGGGCCGTAGGATGCATTGGTCTTCTACGGGCCGTAGGATCCATGGGCCTTCTATGGGGCGTATAATCATTTCACAAAACATGGGCCGTACTATTTGTGGACCATAACGGGCTGTTAATATGCCGCATTTCATAACGCTATGAAAATAGCCCAATGTGTTAACGGGCCACAAACGGGCCGAATGTAACCACGGGCTGAATTAGGCCCACAAACGGAAATGCCAGTAATGAACTGTAACTAACCGAATTCTAGGAATGAGCCCAAGAATAAACGAGCCCTTAGAAGGTCGAAAGTTAACACGGGCTGGAAACGACCGATAGAATAATGGGCTGTTAATGGGTATAAAGCGATACACTGTTCATTATGGGCCAGTTTCATCTCGGGCCTTTAATGGGTCGAGAGTTACAGAGGGCCTCATATGGGCCGAAAGACATCATGGGCCATACATGGGCTGGAAGTTACAACAGGCTGGAATCATATTGGACGGCCCAGATGAAGGTACTGGGCTTACTTCTGATAGGCCGTAACGAGCCGGGAGTTAGCGGGCCGTAAATGGGCTATATACGAACAGGCCGTTACAGGCTTTCTGTGGGCTGGCCCGTTACCTTTTGACCAAGTCAAACGGTCCGCCCTTTTCACCGGAATGGGCCTCTGTTGGGTTGTGCCACATGTCGACGTTTCATAGGCGCCTCCTGTCCAATGAGTGGATGACATCTGTCCCAACGGTGAGGGCGACATGTGTTTCCTCTGGCCAATGAGAATTTTACACGTGGAAAATCCCCATTGGTCCTGGATGTTAACGGGTTATCGGATCCAAAACCGGACCCAATAGCTTAACGACGTCCCGTTATGATGGATGCCACGTGTCGGTAACCCTTGACGAAAGCACTTCTGCGACGCACGATTTACCGTCATGGAAGTGGACACTTCCGTGATGATAATTTTGGTAATGTCATGGAACACTTCTCGACAGCACATGTATGACTATTTTGATTCTGTCATAAAATCGTCATGGATGTACATGCATGATAGAAAACGCGACCTACTGTGACAAACACGTATTATCATGGAAGTGTATGTTTTTGGTAGTGTAAGCACATGCATGCTGAGAAAACACCTCGTAGTCTTTGTCGAAGGCACCGACGGTGGCCTCGAGAAAACACCACGAACTGTCGTTTAAAGTAGCCAACCGGGCCGCGGCGTCAGCGCGCGAGGCGTCGACGGTGGCCTTGATGGCGAGGTGCTCCTCCAAGATCTGGGGGTCAGCACGAATGGCAGCCATCGCGACCTCATCCACGAGTGCGTCCGTGATTTGCTTCTCCGCTGCAAAATGCTCCTTGAGATCCTGGCTAAAGTGCGTGCACCATGGCTTAGGATGGTGCTTATTTGGTGGAGGTGTCGGTGATTTGGGTGGAAGGTGTTGCACTCGCGCCGGCGGTGGGGGCATGTAGGATGTGGAAGGAGGAGGAGGATGGGGTTCGGGTGTGGATTACCTGCCTGGATATGCGAGGCCGAGCAGCGTGAAGGAGGGTCATCGATAAGGAGGCAGCGTTGCAAGCAAGGAGTGAAGGGTTCAACTTGGAAAGGAAGGCGAAAACAGGGGAAATGTGGCTTTTGGTAAGGGCGAGGGGGCGGGGAGGTAGATATTTCCGCGGAAGCCAAAAATGTGGAATAGCTTCAACGAAAAAACTGGCGCGCAAAGTGTCATCAGACACGGTCCCTTATTCAGAGTGGGCTGTGGACTGTAGCCGACGAACCTTCTCGAGTAAGCCATAGGCGTACTATACACCGACGGTGCTTCAGGATATTTTGTACTGCATCTCACACAGTTGGTGATAATAAACTATGTGGGATCTACTTGATTTTTCATCTTGATTTCAATTACATAATGGGGTCACAGGTGCAAAGGATGGTGTTTAAATTTCTAGAACTTCTATCTATAGTGAACATGCAACTATAGGTGTGTCGTCAAATAATTTGGAATTATTCAGGGTTTGTTTGGACATTTTTATACGGTAACTTGGTTTTCTAGGAATTTCAGGTGCACAATTCAAAATTAAACCACATGCACATGCTCCAGTGCACCAAAATGGGTTGTAAAATGATATATGTGTCCACGGATTGATGCTTACGTCCCATTCAAGAAATGGGGATGAATTTCAAACACCACGGCATCGTGGCTCTCCGGCAAATGTTGAGGTGCTTGCTTTTGTAATTCTAGTAAATACAAAACTCCTCTAAAATTCATGAACCTTGGCATGCTATCATGGAACAACATCAAGATGCTGGGGTAAAAAAATGTTGTCCCATTTGGGCCAGGTTATGGTATAAGCTTCTCACAAACCAGAGCTTCTCTCACAACAAGCATCATGGTTTCGGTAGGGAACGTTCACCTTTCTAGACGAAACGATATCTGTTGCATCTTCTCGATTTCAATTTTTTCCTAGTGTCAACATAGAACAATAGGGGTGTTGTGTCAATTCTTGCGATTTTTCGGGGTTCGCTTGGACATTTTTATACATTAACTGAGTTTTCTATGCATTCATGTGCATAATTCAAATTTGAACTACATGCACATGCTCTAATTCACATAAATTAGTTGAAAATTCAAATCTGTGTCCGTGGTTGCATGCTTAATTAGGTCCCATGCAAGAAATGAGAACGAATGTCAAACACCCTGCTACCGTCACTCGGCTGCAAACATTGAGATATATACCTGGTTTTTAAATACATGTAAATCCAAAGCTCGTATGAAATTCATGAAACTTGGCATGCCGTCATGGAGCGACATCAACATGCCGTGGTAAATTTTTTGTCCCATTTGGGGCAGGTTTGGGGATATGCTTCTCACAAACTAGAGCTTCTTACTACAAGCCTGATGGTTTCGGTAGGGAACGTTTCACCTTTCTGGACAAAACAATATGCATTGCCTCTTCTAAATTTCAATTTTTTTCCTAGTTTCAACATAGATCAATAGGGGTGTTGTCTCAATTCTTGGGATTTTGGGGGTTCACTTGGACATTATTATACATTAACTTAGTTTTCTATGCATTCATGTGCATAATTCAAATTTGAACTACATGCACACATATGCTCTAATGCATATAAATTGGTTGAAAATTCAAATATGTGTCCTTGGTTGCATGCTTAATTAGGTCCCAGGCAAGAAATGAGAATGAATGTCAAACACCTGCCACCGTCACTCGGCCGCAAACATTGAGATATATATACCTGGTTTTTAAATTCTAGTATAGATCCAAAGCTCATATGAAATTTATGAAACTTGCAATGCATGCTATCATGGAGCGGCATCAACATGCCATGCTAAAAAAATTGTCCCATTTGGGGCAGTTTTGGGGATATGCTTCTCACAAACCAGAGCTTCTCACAACAAGCCTGATGGTTTCGGTGGGGAACGTCTCGCCTTTGGGGACAAAACAATATCCATTGCCTCTTATTGCTTTGAAAAAGTTTCTCGTGTCAACATAGAACAACATGAGTGTTATGTCAATTTTTGCGGATTTTCGGGGTTCGTTTGAAAATTTTTATGCACTAATTGAGTTTTTCAATGCATTTATGTGTATAATTCAAATTTTAACCATTCACGTGACGCCATGTGTCTTGGTTTTAATGACTATAGGTTTCAATGGCTCTTGATCGCAAACGTTTTAGAAAGAACACCTGTATGCAAAATGAGAGCAGGATTTGTGCATCTCTTCAATGCAAACATTTGTTTTGGATGACCCGTGTGCAACCACTTTACAAACAATTTGGTAAGATTTGCATCTTTCATATTGGGTATGTCGCCATTTGTCAAACTGGAAAGAAGGACATTTGTTGATCTAGTAACATTGCCATTTGTCAACCTTGTAACACCGCGATTTGTCAAAATATGAAACTAAAAATCACTAGCGGTATCTAATTTTTGCAACTAAAATTTAGTAATTAAGCATAGATGGAGGCGAGGAGGCATGTTTAGTCGGGCGTGCAGTGGGCAGCGCAGTACTATTTGATTTGACAGCGGGCGATGTAGTTCCTGATACGGCTTTAATGCAGACGAGGGAGAGGGTAGCGGTTCCCGAAATGTTGAACGACCAATTATGCATCCTCCTTCAGTTAGCATCATGAATGCATGAGGGAAGTAATGGGAGGAGGACCGGGAAAAGAGGCAGCACGATGTGAATGCAATGCAGTTTGCACTCATATAAAGGCGCCCCTCCATTCCAACGCATCAACCACATTGTACGCACCTAAGCATTTGCCTAAGCACCTACACTAAGCGCAAAAGTGCTCACTCCAGACCCATGGCGGCGATGCACTCGAGCGGCCAGCGGCTATTCCAGACGGTCCATGACGCAGCCTGCGGCGTGGCGCCGAGGATCGTCTCCAGATGGTGTTGGCGACTGGCTGGTGGATGGCCGCCGTCGACGCCAGCTACGACTCTCAGTTGGACCAGATGATCGTTGCCACCACCAACAAGTTCGCCGTCATCTAGAAGCTCATGGATGACATTGTTGTACTCCTCCCGCGTGCCCGGGCTCCTCATTGCCTGCCACCCTAATTGGCCTCCATGGTCGGAACATCTTTTAAGCATTGGTGGCCCTGCGACTGCCCGCCGATGCCACGAAGAATGTCCACCTGGAGGTCGCGCTCGCCACGAGGTGCCTCGCCCTGCAAGAATTCATCGACCTACACATCCACGTGTACGAGCAAATCGTGTACATAGGTATCTACAAGGACAACGAGGACGCTATGATGTTTGCCCTCTTCAACTGGTTGGATGCCTTGGATGCCTTTGCTGAGAAGCACCTTGACTTTGCCACAAAAGCCGACAATCCTTAGCCGCTGGTCGGTGGCCTGGCACACTGGGTTGAGGAGGAGGAGGTCATATGTTGATGGATGTATCTTTCTTCTTGCCTCCTTAATTCTTATTATGCTATTGCATTCTCGTTCCAGTCAATACAGACATGTGTGATCCCTTTTCTTAATTATATGCATCATTGTAACTAGTACTCCATCCTATCAATTTATAAGTTGTGAGGCCAGTGTTTGGGGGCGGCGCACGACACAATAAGCACACCCACGACGACACATATAGAGAGGACATCCAGCGGTTCCAATGGCGATTTGTCAAAATATGTAGCTAAAAATTACTAGCACTATCTAATTTTTGCAACTAAAATTCAGTAATTAAGCACATATTTCATTCATAGATTCAGCAGTCGTGCTTATTCTATACAAACAGTTCAACCGTTAGGCGCCGCGGCGCGCTGTGCTCGCTGTTAGGCGCCGCAGCGCGCTCTGCTTGCGTCCGTCGGTGCGCTCGGGTTGTGGACATATTTTCCTTGTGTGTTCAATTGCCATATGCATATATATGGTTGCTCGCCGTTGAGGCGACTGCGGAGTGCTCTGCTCGCGTCCCTCCGCGCGCGCTCTACCAGCGGTTGGGCCTGCGCACGATCATGTAGACGGCCCCATATGCATGCGGTTGTGCCATGCGCATTGCCATGCAATGCAGTTACGTGTAGCATGATGGAGTTATGCGCTGCGAATTAGAACTGCCATCAGGACGTGTCGTCCGGCTTCCCCTTTAACTCTCGTGGCCATTATAGCCTTAGTCTCTCCAATCTTTCTATCGCGCCCCACATCACCTCAAGCACACCCACGACGACACATAGAGAGGGGATGGCTAGCTGCGCTCCAATGGAGTTCGGCGAGCATAAAGTGGAGACCCACGCGAGGAGATGGATCTCTCGGTGGTGTACACCATCGACCCAGTCGTGGTGGATGACTACATCAACACCGTTGAGCAGTTGCTTGCTAGAGACAAGTACAAGGTGGTTGGCATCGACCTCCAGTACACCGCCGGTCATCCCGGCATAGATCAGAAGGTTGTCGTCGCCCAGATGTGCATGCTCCATGATGTCCTAATCTACCACTACTGCATGGCCAGAGAGCCTTGCGACCGTTTCAACAGGTTTGTCAACAACACCGACTACAAGTTCGCCATGGGGGAAACCACCGACGATGTAAAAGAGCTCAGTGTTGTGGGCTTGGCCTGCCAGAACCTTGTCGAAATCCGTGACCACTGCAGGGTCTAGGGCAGCACGAAGAAGGACTCCCTGGTTGAACTCGCCTCGTCCATCATCGACCCCTACTACGAAAAGATGAAGCAGGATGCCCGGAGAACAAGTGTTGTACCTGGCACAGGGCCTCGATGCAGCGACTGGATGAACCTCATCTTAGGTTCACGGCCAAGAGCATGTACACATGCTACGAGATGCACAGGCGGATCATTGACATGAGGAAGTGCCTCCTTCCCCAAATCGACGAGCCCGGATCGAGCCACAAGCAGAGCAAGCGCACCAAGAAGTAGATGATGATCAGATGATTGTTTATGGTAGTTAATCATGCATGTAATATATAGTTTACTTTATTGGTGTATGAAGTGTCATGTGTGTACTATCCACCTATGAAATTATGCATGTAATAGTTTACTTTGGTGTGTGCAAATGCCATGGTTGTAGCAGCCACCTATGTAATTGGATGTTTAATTTGCTTATGCAACCATGTCCTTATAAGTGTGTGTGTGTGTGTGTGTGTCTATATATATGTATATATGTTGTTGTTGTTCTGTATGCAATCCCATCGCACAACACACACGTCTTATTAGCAACAATCGTCTGTGTTATTATCGGTCTTCGCACACATTTCTGATTACAGACCTATTTGCCGCGTATCACACACATCTTGTTAAATTGAACCGTTTATGTTCTCTTGTGTTGTAGGATCAAACCCTAGAGGGTATCTTTTCACACTTGGAGGGGGAAAAGGAGGAAGAACACTCAAGAACACAAGGAACAAAACTCTCAAACAAAACCAAATATCACATCCACTAGAGTAGCATACATGAGATCCACAAGATTACATGAACAATTCAAGGAAAATAGCACTAGGTAAGTTCTTCCTACTAGGTGAGGTCTTCATGATAATCTTCTCCAAGAGGAGGCCTTGGCAATCCAAAGTATTCTTCCCTAGGTGGTGGCTTGATCTCGAAAGAGGAGGGGATACAAGGAGCAAAGCTCACAATGTTTTCTCTAATACTTTGCTAACCTTCCAAATGAGCTAGGATATGAGTCTATAAGGGCTAGGGACGAAGTTGGGGAAGGAAATGTTACAAAAGACCAAAAAGTCCTTCACAAGAGATCAAAACGAGGTCGGCCGGGCACCCCGGGTTGGGGGGACCAGGCAGCCGGGGTGGTCGGGGTCGGCGCTGGGCGAGAGGCCGGGCACTCGGGCCAAAGTGCCGGGCACCTGGGGTTGTGCTTCGCTGGCGCTGGGAGGTGGCCCGGGCACCCGGTGCCAAGGGGCCGGGCACCCGGTCGGGGCTGGAGTGGCGCTGGGAGGTGGCCCGGGCACCCGGTGCCAAGGGGCCGCGCACCCGGTCGGGGCGGGCGTGGCCCAAGCGAGCAGCCGGGCACCCGGGCCCAAGAGGTCGGGCACCCGGGGGGTGGCTAGGGCAAGGCCCAGGTCGGGGCCGGGCACCCGAGGCCAAGATGACCGGGCACCCGGGGTGTCCAGGGGGTTGGACCCTCCCCGTGTCTTTGGGTCTGGGCACCCGGGGTGTCCAGGGACTTCTCTCCCTCGTTCTTCTTGAACTCTTCTTCCTTCTCTTGTTCCGCAGGTGCTTGGGCCTTCATCCTTGCTTCCTCACGATGATCTCCAATGTACCTAAGAATGCATAGTGTATCTCTTTGAGGTAGAATCCCATTCTCAAGTGAAACCAAATGAAACTCGAAGAGGAGAGAGTCAACCTCGTTCTCGATGGCGCGTGCATGTGCTCTTCTCATTGGTCCTCTTGGTGCTTGCGATGGTGATGGAGTGTCGGCACGGGTAGTCTTGGGATGCTCCGTATCTTCTCTCCCCCCCTGGGAGAGATCCATTCACGGATCGTGCTGTTCATCACCATGGTACTTGGCCAAGTCTTTGACGTTGAAGATGTCGCTAACGTTGTACTTGTCGCGTGGGATGTCGACCTTGTAGGCGTTGTCGTTGTAGTGTGCAAGCACCTTGAATGGTCCGTCGGCTCTCGGGAGTAGCTTGGACTTGTGTTCCTTGGGGAAGCGGTCTTTGCGGAGATGTATCCATACTTGATCACCCGGTTGGAACACCATAGGAGACTTGTTGATGTTGAGCTTGGCGGTGAGGCGTTGTACTTGGCGCTCGATCGTGGAACGTGTTTCTTCATGTATCTTTTTGAGGTAGGTGGCTCTTGCACTTGCGTCCATGTTTGCTCGTTCTTGAAGCGGTAGAGGAAGGATGTCCAATGGCAACAAAGGGTTGAAACCGTAGACGACCTTGAAGGGTGACTTGCCGGTGGTAGAGTGTCTTGCGCGATTGTAGGCGTACTCAACGATGGGTAGGCACTCCTCCCACTCCTTGATGTTCTTCTTGATCAACACGCGTAGGAGAGTTGCAAGCGTCCGGTTGGTGACTTTCGTTTGGCCATCGGTTTGAGGATTATACGCCGTGGAGAAGAGTAGCTTGATTCCGCGCATAGCCTCTTCCAAAAGTAGCTTAAGAACTTGACGTCTCGATCCGACACAATTGTCTTTGGCACACCGTGCAACCTCATGATTTCCCTACAAAAGAGATTGGCAACATGTGAAGCATCGTCTATCTTATTGCATGGAATAAAATGAGCCATTTTAGAGAATCGGTCCACAACAACAAAAATGGAGTCCTTGCCATCAATACAAAAAAAGACACATCCGTGACATTTTGGGCCGAACGAATTTTTCCCTGTCATACTTATGACACTTCTATGATGATAATTGTCACAAAACCCGGTATCATCATAGATGTGGTCAGCCCCTACTTCTATGACAAAAAATCGTGACAGAAAATGGGCTTTTCGTCCTGGGCGGGCTGGAGACGCAGCTGCATGACATACTTTGGGCCGTCCATGACGAAAAAAACCGTGGTAGAAGCAAGGGTGAGGAAAATATCAGGGTGTTCCCGGTTACGATGGGTGGTCGTGGCCGAGTGATGCGCGTTTCTCTTGTACACGTATGCGCATGTGTGTGAGGCGTTGGGCTCTAACTGAACCCGAGCGAGGCATTGGGCTCTAACAGAACCCAAGCGATTGCACTGCAGGCTAGCTATTAACTGAACCCGAGCGATCGATCGGTGGCTATTAACTGAACCCGATCGAGCGATTCCTT
>NC_041383.1:328100199-328101101 GCF_002162155.2 Triticum dicoccoides | reverse complement strand
AGTAGCGCGCGATGGAGGCTGGATTAACAAGAGCCCGTGGATGAACAGGAGCCCGTGGAGGGGTGGTTGAACAGTAGCCGGTGGAGTAGCGCGCGGTGGAGGCTGGATTAACAGGAGCCCGTGGATGAACAGGAGCCCGTGGAGGTTGGAGGAGGTCGACGGTGGATGAACAGTAGCCCGTGGAGGCTGGAGGAGGTCGACGGTGGAGATGAACAATATCCCGTGGAGTCCCGTTTTGCGGTAGCCACATCCCTCCCGATGAACAGGACCCCCGTTTCGCCGGGAGCGCTCCAACACAAGTCCATTTCGTCCGTTTTGTGGTACGCCACACCCCTCCCGATCAACAGGACCCCGTTTCGACCGTAGGAGGTCCAACACAAGTCCGTTTCCTCCGTTTTGCGGTACGCCAGGCCCCTCCCAATGAACAGGATCCCATTTCGAACGTGGCCGGTCGAACACAAGGCCGTTTCCTCCGTTATGCGGTACGCCAGGCTTCGTTTCCATCGCCTGTTCCGTCCAAGCCCTCCCGCTGAACACGACGACACATTCCGTTCCGACCCAGTCCGTTGGCTCCCCATAAACACGACGACGATGTTGTTTCTCCGTTCTGACTCAGCCATGTACACGAGCCCTAGCCGTACGTATGCGTGAGTAGGCGTTCGAGACCCCGCCCATATGTACGTACGTGGCGGTATTTTCCTTCTTGCACACTGGCCGATGTACGTACGCGTACATGCTACGTGCGCGCGTCTACTACGACACGTGCGCACCTCTACAGCCACC
The DNA here is from genome assembly GCF_002162155.2 of Triticum dicoccoides. Classification (NCBI taxonomy): domain Eukaryota; kingdom Viridiplantae; phylum Streptophyta; class Magnoliopsida; order Poales; family Poaceae; genus Triticum; species Triticum dicoccoides. The sequence continues at coordinate 328,100,318 of NC_041383.1, read as the reverse complement.
AGTATGTATGTACACGTTCGCGACCAGAATGACAATGCTACGTACGCTTCGACCAGGTGGGTTCCGACTGTCACACACTTCCTTGCGTGCGACGATGTAGCCGGTGGGTCCCAGCTGTC
>NC_041383.1:328085769-328100027 GCF_002162155.2 Triticum dicoccoides | reverse complement strand
AATCATTTTTTTGCCCGGGCACATTTCCTTGCGTGCGAAGATGTAGCTGGTGGGTCCCAGCGGACAGAGGGGAAACATTTTTTTTGTGAAAGACGGTGGCCCGTCCGGTGGGTCCCTGCTGTCAGGTGGAGGAATCATTATTTTGCGTGTAAGAAGGAGGCACTTCCTTGCTGCGGCCGTGGATCCAGCTGTCAGCCTCTCCACGTAAAATCCATGTCCGATGGAAGTCGTTCCTTGACCACGTTGACCATGCCTCGCCGAGAGCACCAGGGCGGTGGACGACAGCGAGGCCTAGGAAGGGGACGACGCGGAGCCGGGAAAGACGCGGCAGTGGATGCCCACGCGTAGAGGAGTATGAGGGTTCACCGGTTCGGCTGCGGTGTGAGGGTGCCGTCACCGCAGAATAACAGGGGGTGTGGGTGAGTAGAGGGATGGCCTGGCCAGCGGTGGGAGTTGTTGGGGGCGGTGAGGCCTCCGCGGCATCAGAGCCGGCCACGGGAGGTAGGAGCATGCGGCACGACCGGCGCTGCTTTGGGAGGCTGGAGCAAGAAGACCAGAGGTTGAAGAAGCAATACAGCCGTTGGATGGACATCGTACAGTCACTGGAGCTAGAATCGTTCATATTGACTAAGTTGACAAAGCCCTCTGTCCCCGTCAACTTAGTAGGCCCACAAGTCAGCATCCCACCAAGGTGGGTCCCAGCTAGCAGGGGGAGTATTCATTTTTTTGTGCGTAATAAGGAGGCACTTCCGGTGGGTCCGAGCTGACAGCGGGGGGAACATTTTTTCGTGAAATACGGTGGCCCGTCCGGTGGGTCCGAGCAGTCAGGGGGAAACGATTTTTTCCACAAAATATGGTGGCCCATCTGGTGGGTCCCTGCTATCAGGTGGAGGAATCATTATTTTGCATGTAATAAGGAGGCACTTCCTTGCGGCTGCCGTGGACCCAGCTGTCAGCCTCTCCACATATAGTACTCTTCCGATGGAATTCGGTCGTTGACCACCTTGACCATGCCGGGCCGAGAGCACCAGGTGGTGGACGACGGTGAGGCCTAGGAAGGGGACGATGCGGAGCCGGGGGAGACACGACAGTGGATGCCCACGCGGAGAGGAGTACGAGGGTTCACTGGTTCGGCTGCGGTGTGAAGCTGCCGTCGCCGCAGAATAACAGGGGGAGTGGGTGAGTGGAGGGATGGCCTGGCCAGCGGTGGGAGTAGTATGGGGGTGGTGAGGCCTCCACGGCAGCATAGCCGGCCACGGGAGGCAGGAGCATGCGGCACGACCGGCGCTGCTTTGGGCGGCTGGAGCAAGAAGACCAGAGGTTGAAGAAGCACTACGGCTGTTGGATGGACATCGTACGGTCACTGGAGCTAGAATCGTTCATATATTGACTAAGTTGACAAAGCCCTCTGTCCCCATCAACTTAGTAGGCGCACAAGTCAGCCTCCCACTATGATGGGTCCCAGCTGGCAGGGGGGTGTTCATTTTTTGTGCACAATAAGAAGGCACTTCCTTGCGTGCGAAGATATAGTTGGTGGGTCCGACCTGTCAGTGGAGGGAACTTTTTTTCACGAAATACAGAGGCCCTTCCGGCGGGTCCCAGATGTCAGGTGGAGGAATCATTATTTTGCATGTAATAAGGAGGCATTTCCTTGTGTGCGGCCATGGACCCAGCTGTCAGCCTCTCCATGTACAGTCCACTTCCGATGGATGTCATTCATTGACCAAGTTGACCACGCCGGGCCGAGAGCACCAGGGCGGTGGATGACGGCGAGGCCTACCAAGGGAACGACACAGAGACGGGGAAGACACAGCAGTGGCTGTCCACGCGGTGGAGAGTACGAGGGTTGAGTAGATGGATAGACAGGCCAGGGATGCGACTATGATGGGGCCGTGAGGCCTGCCCGACAGCACAACCGGCCATGGGAGGCGGGAGTAGGCGGTTCCGAAGGCGTTGGTTTGGGCGGCTGGGGCAGGAAGATCAGAGACTGAAGAAGCACGATTGCCGTTAGATTGACATCTAACGGTCTGACACTGGTAGAGTCCATTGTTGACTAAGTTTCTTTTTTGAGAAACCTTGTGTACGCATGAACTTAGTAGGCCCACAAGTCAGCCTCCAAATCTGTGGCAGACAACATAAAGCCCATTTGCTAGTTTTTTATGATTTGCAGCCCATTTGCTAATTCTTAAGTAATTTATTATAGCCCATTTTCTGCCGAGGACCACGGTCAAAAAGTTCAACCTTATTTTGCATATTTCGATGGAGTAAGAACTGTTGTAATCCCAGAATGATAAACATTTTTTTAAGAACTTATTGATTTGCCAAAATCGTTTTGTTTTTGTAAGCAAATAAGACGTGGGACAATTGAGTTGGTTTAAGGGAAAACCAGTGGTAAAAAAATCTGCGATGGGTGGGAAAAAACAACAAAATTAAGGATGTAAATATGAAAAGGGAATTTTATGTGTTTTCAATATAATGATACGTGTATATGAACTAGTAAAACTAAAGGTAGAGACTAGAAAATGGATGTAGGACATGCGTTTCAAGAGTAAAATTGAACTGGGCTGTGTGTTTGATTCAGTAAAAAAATTGCCTGCGGATGTTGTAAGACAAAATATAACTAACGATGGCGGGCCAGAGGCCAGTACATACCTACTGGATCTTTGTGCCCCGTTGTCGTCATGGGCTGGGCCTGTTAAAAGCGAAACCAAGCCTGGGCAGTCTACAGCCCAGTTGAAACTTGCTCGACCTGAAAAAACAATATACGTGCTCAATAAACGAGAGAATTCTGCAAGTACAGACTGATAACTGGAATGCAGCAGGGATATTGTTTTTTCATCGTGATAATGAGTGCATGCACTTGTTTCGAAAAAATTGTAGAACTGGGAATTCGAACAACAGGTGCTTATGATACCCATCAAATAAAAATCAGGTGCCTGAAAATTTGTCTCAAAACAAATGATTAAGCTTTATATACACGTCGACCGTCGGCATGATGGTTGGAAGCAAATGCAAGTTCATACCAAAAGATCGTTAACAACAATACCAACTTGCGGACGACAAGGTAGTACAACTACCAATACCAAACTAACTTATAATCTTTTTACTCCTGGCCCTAGTGTTCGTCTGATACAAAATCTTGCAAAGGACCAGCTCCCGCTCCTTCTCTTGCTCCAGGTCCCCGAGGTGGTACTGGTGCATCACCCAGTTGGTCCTCTGCTGGTCGAAGTTCTTGTTGGTGTGCAGCACCAGAACATTTTTGCTGCCCGTCTGCTGGACGTTGACCATCACCGGCAAGGTATTTCCGGTCTTGCGCCACATCGCGTGCATGCCGCACTCCGACGGTATCTTGCGACGCATCCACGTGCCCCTTTTGAACGCCGTGGAATTGCACTGGAAGAAATGCTTCCTTAGGCCACTCATTGTGATACCTGCAGTATTGTCGAATACAGGTTTTAGTGTATGTACTTGGCATTTTCATAACATCTTTGGCATGTTGTAGTCACTTGTTTCACTTTTTATTAACTGTCAAATTGTAATTGCTTCACCAGGTCTGCGTCTAAAAAGAAAAAAATAGAGCTATAAACAAAGGAATATGTTTGTGCAAGTAGACGGGTGATCGGTGTCTTACCTGGAAGTTTCTGAGGTTGGGTGTAGCATATGCCGTGCTCGCTGTCGATGGTTGGTATGAACAAATCAATGAGAGGGTGAGATCTCGGGCTGTCAGCACTCACTTTGGCCTCAACATGCTCGATCAGCTCCTGATCCATGGGATCGAACTTGATGCCAGCCGAAAGCACCGGCCAATCCTTCTTTGACTTGCATCGGCAATTCCAGTTATATGGTACTCAATGTATGATCAATCGACTGTTTTAAGTGAATGATGAAAGATTTCGACAGAGAAGTGGTACTCCAAATCTGAAGTCTTGAATACCCGAACACACCTCCGGGATTCTTGTGTCACCTCATGTGCAGCGTGTTGTCACGTCAATTCAATGTGTGGACATGATGAATATTTTTTTCTTGAAACTGGACATGATGAATAATTTGACCGACGTATACTAGTACTGCTACTGTACTACTTACTAGTCGTATTTAGTGTCACAATTTATACATAGGTTTAACTAACAAGTACGCACTTGAAGCCTAATTGATACATATATATATATGGCTTCTGCACAACATCTCCATCATCATTATCAGTACATCCTACGCAGGTGAGTTAGGATGCACTTGATCCCAGGAAGGTATCTATCCTTCAAACCAGAGGAGTGCTTCAAACTAACAATAGTACATAATATCCAATAAAAGAGGGTGGTGCTACAGCAGCAGAATACATTGCTCAGTATAGATATCAGCACGAATCAAGTTGTGCATATTTGCTGTTGGCATGAACCACAACGCCGCATGTTGGGTTTGCAAAAGCCATCCATCGCATGGAAGCTTGATGCCTTTCACACACTAAAGATTAATTGGCAACAAGCTGTGTCGACGAATCTCTAGATATGGTGATTCATGAAACCCATGGTATGATGTGTAAACACAGTCCCCCCCTGGCAAATAGAAGTTGCATAGCACGGTAATCATCGCCGATGATATGATCGATGATTGGTTGGATGATCAGATAATTGAGGCCGAGGAACAAGGAGTTGTTGCCGAGGCTATAAACCCGCCTCTAGTCGAATACACTTGGCACAATGGAGTTGGGATCTTTCTCGAACATGAAGCAGCCATAGCCATCAATGTCACGAACGCCCCACGCATTGTACTGCATGTGGTTTGATGTAATGGTTTGGTCAATTTGGTACTAGCGAATGAGAATCAAATGACCGCCGTCAGCTGAACGAGCGATAAACCACCACCCATCGGCTGGTATGATTCCAGGTCCTGGAATCATGAAGGCCAGCGCATTTGCGTCTGCTGCAACAATTCAAATTGGAGACCAAAAGGACAAAAATAAACAATCATGTTCAGAGTATGTGTGGAATTAAGATTATTATAACAGTGACACATATCATAAACAGAGAATTGCAATGCCGTGGTCATAATCATACCCCAAGCTAAAAAAATAAGCCAATGGCTTTCATATTCTAGCAATATGTCATGGTTCAAACATCACGTAACAGTGAGAGGAAAACGCTATTACAGAGCCTACTCATATTCTACCATAGCACTTACTACTACTGTTCTCATATCAACTCTAAGCAATAACATGCGTTGTTATAAAAATCTTGGAAACGAGAGTAACATATAGCAATCATGATGCTATGCTCATAATATGTATTCTAACAATCATTAGATGCCAATTGTTCTCATATCAACTCTAACAATAACATGTGTGGTCATAAAAATCTACGAAATGAGAGGAACATATACTCCCTCCGTCCCAAAATAATTGTCTTAAGCTTAGCACAACTTTGTAATAGAGCTAGTACAAATTTGAGACACTTATTTTGGGACGGAGGGAGTAGCAATGATGTGGTTATAGACATACTATATATTCTAAATTTGTAACAATGAACAGACAGTCGTATTCATAAGGTAAAGATGAGATGAGATAGAACAATTACACGACGATAGATTCCACCAGTATAGGCTGCAAATCTGTGCATCGACCGCGTAAACGATGCCATCATGCACTATAGCATCAGACAGAAATGTTGCCTCAACAGGATTGATGATGAGCCATAACCATGTATGGTGACCAGATTCCAGATAGACTAATCCCATGTTGAACAAGGCAATGAGCTTGTAATCCATGTAATCTTCTTATGGTGTGGGCACTTCACAGATTACAACTTTCAGCAAACAGAGGTCGAGCCAAAAGCTTGACGTGTCTCGTGCGTAGTAGGCAGGAGTGTCCGGCAGGCCGGGAGGCTCGATGGCGGCGGTATCCACTGATGGAAGGCTGATCTCTCGCTGGGTGTATATATCCACGAGACGCCACGGACTATCGGATTGGTGGATGAGGACGATCCAGTTGGCCTTCATGCCCGCCCAGTAGTGGCCGTGGATGAAGGACAGGTGGACGGGTAGTGGTAGCATGTCGAGGGGCACCACGGCAACCTCCGTAGGATCGTCAAGTCGATGTCTGGGCCACATGCGAGGATCGAGCATCAGCAAGCAGGGTGTCTTGAAAAGAGTCGGCCGGTTGCAGACAAGTATTCGGTACAAAGAAACCGAGCATGCAGCTAGACGGACGGTGCTGAGTAGGTCCATACAATTATAGATCTGCTCCAAGAGAACATCGGGGAGGGAATTCCAATCGCGGCTCTGCGTGTCAGTCAGTTCTGCCATTGGGGTTTTCGGTGCCTGCGAGCCAGCGGGGAACTGGATTCGGCGGGCGAGCGAAGAAGCTTCTCCTCATGTGGCCGAGCAATGAGAGGGGGTAAATGGTGTGCAGCCGACGATGGGGAAGAGAGGAGGAATAAGAAGAGAGGAGGAAGGAGAGTGGAAGACGGGGAAGAAAGTGCATTAAATCTCAATTGTACTAGTACTACTACCAGGATATACCGTCTTTCGGAGGGTAAATAGTTACATCGATGACATGTGGGTCTACCACAAGAGGGCCCATATGTCAGTTAATGGAGGATAGAGGTGCGTAGGCGTATTTGCGGAAGCGTGCTCTACTGGCAAACATGATGGCAGTACTGGGTAAGGCTGATTTTGTAACACCAACACGCTGGTTCAGCTTATTAATTACGTGTCCCATCTGCTACAACGTGTATTTTCACTTCACTGCGAAGACTAGTTGAATAGTTCTCTCTGACTGAGATGGGGAATAATGGATCACGAAGACTTCCTTTCTACAGTATCCCTATGCCTCTACGCTCACTTCACTCATTTTGCTCCGTACCTAGTCACTTGTTGAAATCTGTAGAAAGACAAATACTCCATATTTGGGAACAGAGGGAGGCTTTTACTCCATATTTGGGAACAGAGGGAGTATCACCATATGGAGGGAACAGAGGAAGCTTGAAATATGAACATGTCAATGGGAGGGAGTAAGCCCCATGCATGCATGCAACATGCAACACTCACACGTACACATGGATGCACGCAACACTCACGCACCCATGCGACACACAACACACGACGCAACACACATGCTCACGCTCAAGTGCTCAACCTACTCCCTACGTCCGTGAAAGACTGTACATTTAGAGATTTACACATTGACCAGGGCATAATTAACGCCCAGAAGTAGCAGACTTATGTGTGCATGCGACCATTGAGAGAAGAAGATTAAATGAAGGCCGTTGCATGCTGTAATTAAGGATAGACATGTAGCCTGTACCTAGAGCACAAGTTGGTGCATTAGTCAATCAATATCGATTTAGATTAAAGGCTAAATGCATTGGAAGTATAGATGTACATCATGTACTACACTCTTTGTTTTATAGCCGATGTACACTCTTTGTTGGAAGACCGAGGGAGTACACGTGCATGCACTCACATACACAGCCAGGGTGGTTCGCGCGCAAGGGTTGGACTCCTGTCGCGCCTGCGTAAAGTTTTGTTTAACTGATTTCTTTGCTCTGCCAACTGACAGGTGGGACCCAGAAACCAGGTGACAAACCAGTCAACAAAGTGCTACATCGACTATGTGGCCGGTCAGTAGGGTGCAATACGGTGCTCTACGATGAGCTAGTGATCGTATAATCACCGCAAAACTATATATAGTGACCGTAAAGAGCGTATTGTTACATACGTTGACCACCAGTGTATTTTTCTCGTTTCAAATTAAGCCATATTAATCGGAAAGGACGCAGTATGGATTACTAGTACTACTACTGCTTTGATGTGTCCCATCAACTCGTCGAACGTGGAGAAGGTTGCTTACTACGCCTCTCCCTCGCCCACGCGCGCGGTAGTTCACAGGACGAGGAGAGGGTTTTGACTACAATGACCTCTCTCTCCCCGTCTCCCTCGCCCTCGCCCTCGCCCTCGCGGTGCACATGCAGCAGTTCAATCGGTGTCAGATTGCCAGAAGCATATTGTACTGTAGTATCATCATTGTTGGACCTTCTGAAGAGGCGAAGAGCCAAGTGCAAGGTTCACACGAGTACGAACTATTGAACCTCCCGAAGAGGCAAAGAGCCAAGCGCAAGGTTTTATAGGAGTTGTCATCCTAGTAGGAGTGTACTACAACTATAGCGAACAATGCTATTGTATGATGCTGCCACGTCACGTATATCCAAAGCTGTGCCACCTTTTTTTCTCAAAAGCGTGTTGGATCCCGTGCAACGACCACACAAGTTGCACGTAGACATAACACATTTAATATTAATAAATTCTAAAGGACAAATGCCAGTATGCGACACAAGTTCATATCCAATTCATGTGATAAATTTGTGCACGACTAGTCTACATATATTCCCAGCACTACCATTCACAATTACTGTACTCCACTTACACGTTATAGATGGGCTGCATGTCCTCCTCCAGGTTCCAGTCCCAGGTGTTCTTCTTGGATGGCACGATCCATAGCGGTGGGCAACGGGAATCATTGTCGCAGCTTTCTAGTCCGGTTCCACATGATGGAGACTCATCCAAGCTGAAGCGGCATAAATCAGGGATAGCGTGTCCCAGCATGTTGTTCATCCGGCGGTGCACACTGAAGACACAACCATGCTTCATGAACGGTAGGTCTTCCATGTCGTGCAGGAAAGGTGGCATCTGCTTCACAATGGGGTAGATGTCCCCGATGAAAAGCGAGTACTCTCCAAGAGTGGTCCTCGGCACCCACGTAGCATCACGGGGGTCGAACTCGGCGCCGTTCATCTGGTACACACGGCATCTCAGATCTAGACACATGGTGACATACATAGTCAAGGTCCATGCATAATAATGTTCTGCTCAAATATGGCAGTCAGTAATACTGTGCAGCAAATAGTACTACTCCGGTATAGAGGAAGTAAAATAACCGACTTATTATATATAGCCATTCTTGGCTACATGGATGAGAGAGTAAGAATGGAAAAACAAAAATGGTGGCAGGTAGTGGATTCAAGTCTTCAAGGGCCTAGCTAGTTATACGTGTCCTCGAAGGTAAAAAGTACTCCTACTAGTACAACAATGAAAGAGAAGGCGAGAGGGTTAAAAAATGGAATACCTGGGTAGATGGTGACGGTCCGATCGTGGTAGATTGTGTGACCATGTTGCACATCAGTGGTACCATGGGTAACGACTTCTAAGATAGTTGATCCCAATATGCCAAAGTCAGCTACCAGGTTCAAGGTTAGACCGAATCGCGGATGCAAATGCACATCCAGGATCGGCGATCTTATTTTTGATCGGGGGATGACTGGTCCCTGCAAAATAATGGAGTACTGTTAGGGATGCAAATGATGGTTTGTGCATTCCATTTGTAATCTCCCGTACTGTAGGATGGCAACGAGATGAAACAAGTCCCCTGGCTTGTCACAGCAAATATGCGGCCAAGATGGCGCACGGCATCTTCGAACATGTAGGGGTACAAATCTGCCACCACCAACATGCGCCAGCCTCTGCCGTTACAGACTCTTGCATTGATGGCAATCCTTATGTTGAACACCGCGATGAGATAGTAATTTTCGTAGCTGCGTCGCTTTGTCGGCGGGTCCACAATTGCTATCTTCTTCAATCTCATGTGCGCATCATCATATGTATTCAAGCCCAGCCAGTCCGGAAGGCCGATACCAATGGTGGAGAAGGGGTCTACCGGAACGGCCGCACTGCTGTGGATGTTGTGCAAAATGATGGTGGTATCCGGCCGGAGGTATGCAAGCCAATCTTCGTTGGCACCGACCCAGACCTATATATAAGACGGTGGGCAGCGGAGAAATTACCTGATGGAAATGGAATAACTAAGTACTACATGATCAAACTCCATTACTGACCTGCTCATCGGACAAAATCCGACTACCTCTCAACGTCGGCAACTCTAGCGGAGTCAACGTGCAACCATGGCCAGGGAGCGGTGGACTGTTCGAAGGATTGTACCATAGAAGAATATTCTCCTCGAGGACGCATGGAAGACTAACAAGCATGGCCTTTTCCCAAGCCTGTTTAAGCACCGTCTTGAAAAAGTTGGTGCAGGAAGCACCGAGTCTTGCAGCGGTGAGGACGTCGGAGCGGCATGTGATTTCTCCCATAGGATCATTGTCCAAGGTCTCCCAGCCCCGACGAGGAGGAGAACCGCCTGGCGAATCCATGGGAGCAGCGCGAACTGCCTTCTCTTTGGGGGGAGGGGAACTGGCGAGGAGGAGATAAGAGCGTAGTAACCGCAGGGCCTCGTCCCTTCCAACTGTAGATCATTCCTTAGCGAAGGGGTGAGGCTACTATTTACTACTAGTACTAGCATTATGGAACGTTATGGGATTGCATTATACTATAAATAATAGGACTAGTAAGAAAATTTTGGCACTAGGTAGTAGTTTTTGGCGTGGATTAAGAAATTTTTGGTATGTTTTTCTATTTTTTGTACACGCCAACTAGTGTCAAAAAACGTCTTACATTATGTGAAGGAGGAGTACGTACTCGTACTGTAGCAGTACTTGTACTACTTTTTCTCAACTAGTAGTGCGATGTACTGTACTTCTAGTCTAGTCTAGTATAGTGCACCAGTTTTGAACTCTTGAATCTCAGGGCCAAGGAGCTACAGTTGGAAGTGGAGGGTACTACTGTTCTCTAGAACCATCGATGTACTATCAATGCAGGGAAAGTACACCTGCGTAGTGGCCTAGTGGGTACTCTCTGTGCTCTATTCAGCCGCTCCTCTCACATAGCTGGCCTACTCAGCCGCTCCTCTCACGCACACACTAGTAGCCTGTTTATCGGTGACGGTTACTGCGGGGGCAGAACATTTGAGTTATTTGATACAACGAGACTAGGTTTTTCGCTTCCATTTGTGGAGGTGTGATGGATCTCGTCGAACTTTGTTAGTAGTTCCTTCTTTATGAATGAGATGAAGGAAAGCTTTTACCTCCGTTTAAAAAAACACGTCAAGAGGAATTTCTTTTATAGTAGAGCCGATAATGGAGTGAAGTCCATGCGTGCAACGCCACAAGCTACAGAGTAGTAGTAGAGCACTTTACGTATAGATCCATATTGCACAGTTCCCAATGCCCCGGCAGGCTTTTCCGGCTCCTCGGGCTTAATTGGGAGGCGCTAGTTTAAATATGCTACTAGCTGATGAGGAAGCTACAAGAGAGGTGCGGCTAGTGCGAGCACGCGAGCCACGGGATGCTGGGAAGGAAAACCCGTTCACGTGGCTAGGCTATCCAGTGCACCCAGATTGTGGTGCCGCACGTCCGTTTGACTTCAAAACTCAAACTACCCATGTAAAATATTGGCTCGCAGCGAAGTTACTATTAAAAAAAAGGCCGCCATGCGTTCGGCCGGGATCGGACCCACAAAACGAGGTATACACTCCCGCGACCACTAGTAGTACTCGTTGAAGTAAAACGCAAGCTAGAATCGCCTTTTGTCGCTAGTAGTACGTACATTGTTCCTTGCAAGAAACCCCTAATAATGCAAGAAACCACTAAAATGCCAACAAACTACTACCACTTGCATACATGGCAGACTAAAGATAAGACTACCTTATCAACCATTGTACATGCTCTTACCAACCAGCCCTACCAAGAAACGACTACTCTACAAAGTGTTGTTATAGGCACATTGCAACCCATGGCCCTGTTTGGATACATTTGTTGTCAATCTAACCCTACCATCCAAACACCATTTTGGTTAGAGTTAGTTCAGGGTTAGAATCTAACTCTAACCTCTGACAGGGCCCATGTCGCCCATTAAGTCAACGCCTTCTATTCGACCGGGCGTTATGACTTGTGGGACCTACATGTCAGTCTGCATAAAAATCCCCAAGTGACCTCCTACCTCCGCCCCGTCCACCTAGTCATCCTCGGCCATGGGACGCAGCTACTGCCGCCGGCAGAAGGCGAGGTCAAAACCGCTGGTGGTGCAGAGCCCATGTTGCGATAGCCTGGATGCCAGTTCCGTCCGGCGCTCGCGGCCGCTAGCTAGCTAAGATAGCTCCGTCCAGCTGCTTTTGTGCATGGTTTGCTAGTTAGATTGGCACGGCAGTGCGGCGGCTTGCTCGCGTGCGTTGCGCTAACGCCAGCCATCTGGCTCAAGCGAAGGCCAGCGCAGCGGCTTGCTTGCTCGTGAGTCATGCTCGGGCCAGCCTGCCAACCCCTGCAGAGGCCAGCGCGGCATCCGGCCCGTCCGACGGAGCGGCGGCCAACTCGCTCATCACCAGCGCCACCGATGAACACACATCAATACCATTTGAAGTAATGTTCAGGAAAAATAATGATTTGAGGGGGAATAACAGGATAGAAGGTCAGATGTGGGTCCCTCATGTCAACGGTCAAACAAAATGTGTTGGTTTAAGCTGCCTCGTCGGCATGGACGTGTGGGCCAACCCTGTCATAAATGGGGTTAAACAAACCTAATTGGTAGGAGTACTAGGTAGTAGTTTTTGGTGTGGATTAAGAAATTTTGGGTATGTTTTTGCTATTTTTTGTACAATAGATTCTTCCTTGGTCTGGTTGAAAGTGGTAGTTTTTTGTTAAATACTCTACATATTGTAAGTAGGAGTGAAAGTTAAGCTTAGGAAGCCAATAAGCAAGGCTAGTTACAAAGTGCATATGTGTACATGATTGAAAGTAAATATCAACCATGAGTGACTAATATCTTGATGGAAAACTCGAAACTATGGAATACTAGAAAAAAATGCATGGTTGGAAATACTAGCAATGTTCGTCTGCATTGCAACCAATCATAAATAGAATAATACTTATTCACAAACTTGATACGAAACACTCTAATTTTGATATACATATGTCACTAGAGCTATATTATGTTTCAATTAGAATATATTCCTTGGGCTGTTTTGGTGAGGTCAGGGAGGGATGTGGTTGGTTTTAAGATACTAATTATGGGTTTTTCTGCAAATTGGTAGACAAGTGGGATGTTGGTGAGAAAAGGCAACAACTTACCTCATAGTCGTTAGATGTAGATCTAATGGTCAGAAACGACGGATGGCAGACACACCATCATCACCAACTTAGTCTTCTATAGGAGTGCTAGCAAGATCCGTGCATTACACGGAACATCAAGATGCATTTTTTTTATAAAACACTTGTTGTGATTGACCCTTGCGGGAGTAATCCCATGTGTAAAAACTAATGATATCTCGAGAAATATGAGATAAGGTGAAGAGGAGTGGGGTGTGGTGGTGATTGGTGGTCGGACTGAGCGGAGGCATGAGGATTGACGACGTCGGCAGCGGCCACCAGGCCAATTTGTTCTAGAGGCTTCCTCTCTTAATTGCTCAATAATGAGGTTTGTTGGAGATAAGGATGAACGAGGGAAGGCCTTGTCTGCAAATGTGGAGAGGGGTGCGGGTATCTTTTAGTTTAATTTCCATCCGTCAGATATAGATCGGACGGTCTATATTGCAAGATGACACACGTACCATCATCACCAACTCGGTTTTTTATAAGAGAAGAAACATAAGTCTGGAGCGATGCTTCCGTCAACTAGCATCTACATTCTATTCAACACCTCTACATGTGGGGCCTTAGCACAATGACTTCTCGACTGTGCAAAACAAAGATTTTCCCGTTGCCGATAAGGAGGGGGTGACGGCGGCGGGCTTTTTGGCTTGCTCTAGTCCTAGTAGTCATACTAGGTGGTCTAAGCACGTGTAGATTTATTCTTTTTCACGTCTCGTGTGCGCCGTACTACCACGACTGTTGATGAATAGACGGTAAGTTATTCACGGGGAAACCCTTTTTGAGCGTGTTTGCAAGAGAGAGAGACATTGTGTGTGTGTGTGATATGTTAGAGACTGAGGCAATGATAACAGATTCTTTGTGTCTATGTGTGTGGAGGATAGAGAGAGACATGTACATGGGGCTTTGTGTTGTGTAACATGGAGACACATATACATAATTAGAGAGTGAGTGTGTGAGATACACATGCGGACATGGGGAGAGATGAGGATCCAGATAAATGGGTTTTTGTGCATGTCTGTGTGTGTTTGTGCACGCGTTTGTGTGTGAGAGGGAGTGTGTGTATGTGGAGTAGAGAGACCGCTAATGATGTAAACCTAGTATAAGGGAAGGGGGAATGGTGTGACATGTGTAGTACCGGGATAGCATGGGTGCGGGCGGGGGGAGCAAACTATTTGGAAGAGACATCGAGTGCGTGTGTGAGAGAGGGGTATGAGAGCTAGAGAGAGAGAGAGA
>NC_041383.1:328076212-328085611 GCF_002162155.2 Triticum dicoccoides | reverse complement strand
GAGAGGGGAAGAGAGGGGGCGAGAGGGGTCATTTGTGTCCATAAATGGCGTATAGATAGGGAGACAATGTTGATGTTGTTCGAAATTGGCCTATGTACAGAGACGCAAGGGAAGCGAGTCATCGTATGTGTGATAGGGACTTCATGAGAGATCTAGAATAGATGGTGTAGAGAACAATGTGCGAAATCGAGAACGATGATACATTAGGGAGCTATGGAAAGAGTCACGACATATATGTATACATGGAAGGAGCTGGGGCGGGTCCGCATGTGTGAGAGATAGAAAGAGGAGAGTGGTGCACAAGGAGACCAAAGTGTGCTTGTTTGCAGTGGGGGTGGTGTGTGAGGTGAGTGCGCGGGAACCACATAAGTAGGGAGATAGACATTTGGGGCGACGTTTTGTGTGTATGGGAAATATACACTCTACATAGTGTGTGTGCTTGGGAAAGAGAGATAGCGGGAGACCTAGAGAGTGTGGGAAGAGATTTGTGCATGCCCGAGAGACAAAGTGATAGAGACCTATATTGGGGTCCGGACTTTAGATATTGTGCACTCATGGTTGATCAATTTGTTTCACAGTTTGGACTATGAGATAAAGATACTTTTGAACATGCATGATATACCTTGATGTACCAGAATTACAAACCTAAGATTGGAATTTTGAAATTCGACTCCATCATTAGCTTTTGTAATTCATTTAAATGGAGGTACATTTTTTAAGCCGGGATTTCGTGATTTCAAATTCATATATCAAACCTAGAGATATACACATATGGGCATGTTCAAGCTTTATAATCATCCACTTCATTCATACACATACACATTTTTGCTTTTGTCATCATATTTAGGATAAACACATTTGGAATTTCATTTGAATTGGACCGTATGATGGTATTTGCTTGTAGTAGCTCAATGATCCATATTTGAATTGAATGGACAACCTAAGTTTCGAGTTGGAGACATTGATTTTCAAAACTTGCACTTTTTTTTGCGGGCAAAACAAACAAATTGTCGGCCATGATATCATAGTCGGCCGTACAAGAGCAGAACACTTATAATTTTAGGTGCCAAAAGCTTTCAAACTTTCCGCTCATATCAAAATATCACGCGCCCGAATGTTTAGCCCTACGATATTCCTGTTTTACCCCTGCCACATGAACGTAAAAGGGCTGCTTTGGTAACTCCATTGTTTTCCCCTCTTTGCCCCCAACATTCTTCCCCAGAGCCCCTCCCTTTCCCCTCCCCGACCCCCCAACCACGGCAAGCCGCCGAATCTAGTCCTCCGTCGCAGCAGTGGACCTCACACCCAATCGGATCTACCTTCCGCACCTTGGAACCCCCCAACTGCAAACTCACCACTTCACAGGAGCCGCTTCAGCGACTGGCTTGTCCACCGCTCCAGATCTCCTTGACCGCCATCATGGTCCACCACACCGGATCTGATTAACCAGTGCCCTCGTCCACCACAGTGTAGGCCCTTCACTGACTCCCTCATCCGCCCCTTCGCTGGCCCTTCATACAAGCCCTCGTCCACCGCAACAGATCCGCCTCACCGAAAGCACTGTACAACGTGCCCGCCGAAGCCTTCGTCCACTGCACCGAACCCGCTCCACGGACACCATATTCAAGTCCACCGGCCCTGCTTTACCGACGCCGCAGCCTCATCAGGTCATTTCAATTTGTACTCCTTCAGTTTTTCTCTTTATCGTGCAACTGTTCACTTACCACAGATGAGCTTTCTTGTATGTCGACAGGCGCCGCAACCGTAGCACCGGAGCCGCTTCGGCGACGGCGACAGCTGGCCCAAACTCAACCGCAACACGAGCACCATCGACGATCCTTGGCTATCAAGTATGACAGCGATACCCATACGCTGCTGAGAATCAGGTACTATTATCCAACAGTCGGCGCCTACGTTCACTTTCCTAGTATAAGCACCGCACCTTTGAATTTCTTCAGGGCATCATTCAGTTTTTCATGAGACGCGTTATTCTGCTTGCACCTGTAGGGCCATACTTCTGGCAGTGAACATGTTACATGTGCTCAATTACATACCAGTGCACATATAGTTAATATGCTTTAGTTTTGTCCTAAGTACTCCCTCTGTTCCAAAATAGATGACCCAACTTTGTACTAACTTTGTACTGAAGTTAGTACAAAGTTGAGTCACCTATTTTGGAACGGAGGGAGTATTACTTTACTTCCTAGATATCACTGCCTACTATTTTAATTCTTGGAATGCTATATTTATGATAATGGTGTTGTTCTGATGCCACCTGTTGGTTCCATCAGACTGCTTAATGCTCTCTATGCTTAATTACACATCAGCAAACTAGCATGTGGTTCTGCTACTTTTTGTTTGTTTTCCCCTACATTTTCTGATGCTAGCTATTACGTCACTCCTCCGAGCCTCTGTTCATTACTTGTTTGTGTGTTCTTGATCTTCCCAAGTTGCATGACTAATTTGATGCTTCTATTAATTATGGAGCTGCCAACCCCACCAAGCAAAATATTTGTTCTTTTGGGGCTGGCACCTTGAACAAGCATAAAAATAGAGGGAAGCAGATATATTGTCGTGTATGCACAAACCCTTCTTTCATTAGTTTAGATGAACCATTGATGATCAATTCGGACCAGTGCATGCGATTAAAATTAATTTTTCCTAAATAGAGGGTGCAGAATAAACTACAACAACTAGATTTGCAACCACGAGATGCTGACGATATCTTCAAAGAACATTGCAATAGCAGCGAGGATTCACATCAACATATGCTAAGCCAGTGTGTCTTAGTACATGTGAAATGTAATGCGTGTGGGTTGCTTTCTTGGCTTGTGCCCTCAACCTGTAATCCTACCGAATTACAAATAGTTCAGTTGTTTGCTTTGTTGTATTGCTTGATTTGAATGCTTGTTTGTTGTTACGCTATACCTGAGTTGGCCAATATGTCAGCAGTGCCTACTGTACTATTGTAAAGAAATGCATGCCTATTTCATTTGAGTCCTTAACTTTTCCTCTCAACTTCATCACAAGACTGTCTTCGTAGTTTATATGAGGCCACACTGTTAAGTGCTTTTGCAGATTATTTCAACTGCTTAGATGCCTTGACAACTTAAATATAGTGGTGGTACACTCCCTTTTAACTAGGGATGTCAACTGGGTCCCGTTTAATCCCTATTAAAGTCCACTAGTGGTATGATAGTTCAAAAGAGTTTTTGTTTTTTGAGGAAAATGAACTAGGGAGCTTGCAAAAACTAACTAGATGGGACTGGCGGATGTCGTTTATTTTCCACTTACATACCTAGTTTCATCTTACCATTTTAATTTCTTTTCGGCCGATGCTTCTTCGAACCATTTAAATATAGCTTGCCATGCTCCGCAATAATTCGTCTGTCGTTTACCATGTAAGCTTACTGCCTGGATCATACGATAACTATCTCTTACTTATGTCCAGCGGAAACCTTTCGGGATGCCGTTCACACTAGGACACAATATACAACCCCAGAATCTATTTGTGGAAGCAGTGCACCATCCATGTTACCAGATGGTAGCAGTTCAGAGACAACACTGCGGGAGAGCAGTCTGAGCACAGATATTATAGTGCTTGAGGCTCAACTAGAGGCAGAAAGAGATGGTATGACTGCCATGAATGAGGTAATCTTTATCTTGAGGCTGGAAATTACGGAATTAGCGGCACGCATTATGCAAGCAACCCAAGAATTGGAGGAAGTAAGAATGTTGCATTCAAAGACGGAGGAGGTCCTGTTGTTTCTGCTATCTGAAGCAGAGGGTAATCCTGGTTCTTCTTTAGATAGCAGTTGAAATTGTCATTAGATTATTGTACTTGCATGTTGTGCCATGTCTCTGAATGGATTATGTTCCAACACCCCCTATGTTGTCCATGTGTTGTAATGATCCGAATTTTTTAGGCGAGGTAATCCTTAGTACTTGTATGATTGACATAAGGTGAACTGTTTTTCGTGTGAGCATATTGTATTGGATGAAATAACTGTTTGACTCAGAGTGTATCCAACCTACTGAATTCGAAGATCACGACATTTCTAAATCATAATCATATATAAAGGTGAAATACATCTTTGTTGTGGTTTTGAAGAAATAAATAACAAAGCGTAGAATTATCTGTGGATATTCGTAATCAAATACAAATTTGGATTTGAATTTAGTTTGCCTGGGCCCAGGGCACGTGAATGCTAATTCTCCCAAGTTTTGAACGAAGCGGCTAAACACCCACTATAATTTGTGGGATGCCCGAAGCAAGTGTTTGTGAGATGGAAATTACTGTCTACCCCTGACACTTGACATCCTTATCGACTGGATTTACACTGCTGTCGATAGGGGTAGACTAGTAACTTCAATCAGACGTGACACGACAGCCTCTGAGCCAATTCAGACACGGTGGGCGCCAAACGTGGGCGGCAAAACACATTTGATTCAAGCTCGTCCGAAAGACATCGTCTCTTCCTCCATTTCCCCATTCATACATGGTGGGCCGCAAAACAATGTCTCCTCGTCCGAAATCAATGTGGGCTAATATTTTAAATAGGGGCAGATGTGTAACTTCCCTCAGACGTGACACAACCGCCCTACCTATCAGCCCCGTTCATACATAGTGGGCGCCAACCATGGGTGGCAAAACACCCTCTCCTCGCCCGAAATAGTTATCGGCAAATATTTGGGAGATGCGAGATTACCGTCCTATCCCCAACCGACGCGATGTCCGAAATTTTAAACGGGGGATAAGTTCGTAAGTTTCCCACATTTCAGAGAAGCGCGTCCCAAAGTTTGAGATCCCCCTCCCCTCCATTTCCCCATTCATACACCGTAGGTGGCACGACAACCTCCGCACTGCGGCCAGCCTCCATGGTCCGCCACCCCATCCTCCACCTTGCCGGAGCTGCTACCCCTACCCCATCGTCCACTGCAAGAGATGGACGTCTCTCATCCACGGCGCTGGACCAGAATCCTTTCATCGCCTCCTCTCGCTTCATCGGCGCCGTCGTCCACCTTGCCGTTGCCGCTCCTACGACCGCCTCGTCCACGGCAACAGGATTTGTCCCCCAACCCGGCCATCTGCCATCTAAAGTCTTCTTCCCCGCCACTGACAACCATTGCACCCGTAGCACCCTCAACGTATCAGCATAGGCCTACACGGCATCGCAAGAGAGGTGGTACTCTTCCATATGTGCTTAAGTTATTGATCTCACCCGGAAAATAGATCGTAATTTGTTTACTATACTTTTCTTCTCCGTACCAAATCGTAGTGGCTAGTTGAAAGAAAACATTGGTTGAAAAGTAGCTTTGTCCGGTTTGCACCTTCAGATCCGCCATGGCACGGGCACTATACTCGTAAAGCTTATGGTTTCTCCCCTTTATATTCGTTACCATCATCGTAGGTGCTTTGTGTCGTGCTAGCACTGCTCCTCAAGACCTCAACCCAAAGCTTACATGTTGAAATACGAATCTGATATGATTCTCATATCACTAAAACAAAGAACGTTTAATTGGTCACCTACTGTTCCTATATTCGTTTCGAAAAGCATATGCGCCACTCACTGGTCCAGCTAGTTCCACTTTCCTGATTTTTCTCTTGATGCTTAGGGTTTTCCCCTTTTATCTACTCTACTATGATCTGCGTAGGTGCTTTCTGTCGTACTAGCATTACTCCACCCTTCAAGCTAAACAACACAACACTCAGAATTCAAAAGCTTAGTTGTTCAAATATGATTGTGATATGATACTGATATTACTTACCCGACACATTTAATTGGTTAGCTAAAGGTCCCACTTGAGTTTCCAAATGCATGTCGCGACATATAGAGAGACAACATAATTGCATTTCTTTGTCACTTGTTGACCGTACTTTCTTGTCCATACCAAATCTTAGTTGTTATTTCAAAGCAAACATCGGTTGCTAACTACCATTTGCGCGGTTTGTAGCTTCAGATCTGCCATCCCACTGCCACGGTCAACACTGTACTCATCATGTTGATGACCACAATCAGCCTACGTGGTTCGTGTCATAATAGCACTGCTCCACCCATCGAGCTAAACAAGCTTAGTTGTACAAATTCATATATTATATTATTGCTTATATTAGTAAAACTAAGAGAGGTTTAATTGGTTAGCTAAATTAACCTACTTTAGTTTCGAAATGCATGTGAGCCACATATGGAGAGACCGGAAAGAATAGTATTTCTCTGTGTGCTCTGGTTCATCATGGGTGGCCAACCGACATTGTATTGAAAGGCTTGTATTATCTTCAATGTGCTTGCTCTTTGTTGACACCAGATTTTGGCACAGTCAAGAACTTACTTAAGATGGCCTCAAATGGAGAAGTGATCTACATGAAAGAGTTCCGTATTGTTGATGTGAACATCTTTGAAGTTTGGGTCATCCTCGTCCGATTTCATCTTGATGGCTGAAACTATGCTCAAAGTACTAAGATCTTATATTCAGAGTACAGTTTGGCCGATTAAGCCCCCAAGACGACCTCAAATGGAAAAATGATCTACACAGATTGTCTTCGTCTCACCAAAACGATCGATTTTGATATAAAAATCGTCCAAATCCGAGTTCGTATGCAAAAAATTAGAGCAATCGGAGTGCAGCCCTGTCACGAGGCGAGATGTGGCGCGCCCGACCACACACATGTGTGATGGGTAGCGCGAGGTATTAGCCTGTTTTGCGCGACCGATTTGATCCTCAAGATGACCTCTGATCAAAAAATGTTCAACATCAAAGTTGTTCTTCTCGTCGAAATGGTCAAGATTGCTTTTGGGCTCGTTTCCATCCGAAATCCTTTACTACCACAAAAAAGACCCGCAAGGTGCAGCCAGTTTAAACTGAATAGTTTTGGAAAGTTCGGACAAAACCAATCCGAATTTAACTAGGGTTTTGGATGTGAATCCAAGCCTTTTCCTTGCACGGGAAGTCTAGCCGCCTCTTATATATCTAAGGGGTGACGGACGATTGAACAACACACAATCGATCAAATCATATACCACTTTTTATCTTTTTATCTTTTCTCCTTAACCCTTGTTCTTCTTCTCCCTCGTTCTTTGTCTGTTCTTCTTGTTGCAGGGCGGTGAACCTCGAGGCCCTAGGGGCGATCAGGTGGACCTAGGGCAGCCCATAGCCGCTGCGCGCCCTGACGGGGTCCCTCCTGGGCGTGTGAGGTTTTGGGTCTACAAAAGAGCCCACTGGATTGTCTTGCGTACCGTGCTTCCGGCGGGTCTCCTTCGACGTGAGCGGCGGTGCATGGCCCCCAGCGTCGAGGGTACACGGCGACGTGTTCATGTGCGAACACACTTTTTGGCGACTCCGCTGGGGACGAAGCTTTGAACGGTCTCAGGCCCGTTCTTGCTACGAAGAGATCGTCATCTAGGGTTTGTGTAGCGTCCCGACCTCAAACAGTCTGATCTCTGTGCATCAGTGTCATCCCTGGATCGGTAATGCTGACACACACAATACTTGAAGGATTTATAACTGAGTAGCAATCACACACTTATTACAACGAATGTCTCAAAAGAGAACTTATTACAATAAATATGGCTTAAGGCCATCTAATAACGATAATAGCGGAAGGCTTGGAAGATAAAGCGAGTCCATCAACTCCAGCGGCATCACTGAGTGAAAGATCACGACCTAAGGCACCTTACTTGTCGTTTGAAAAGTCTGCAACATGAACGTTGCAGCCCGAAAGCGGGTCAGCACATGGAATATGTTGGCAATGTAACACATAGAGAGTAATGAATAGAATAATGCTATCACTACATGCATATATGGCTGGTGGAAAGCTCTACGGTTACGGTTTTGCATAAAGCCATTTTTTTCCTACAACAAAGGAATAAATTTAATTTAACTATCATGGTGGTTGTTAAACATTGAGAAGGTTCCTCCAAATCAATCCCCAATTAAGCTTCATCATTAACCCAATCAAATTTAAATTTTAGTAACATGATGAGATTCACATGATAATCCAAGAAACTAGATACTCAAAACGTCCATAACCGGGGACACGACTAACCATGATTAGTTTGTACACTCTAAAGAGGTTTGCGCACTTTTCCCCGCAAGACTCGATCTCCTCCGTTTGATTTCTCACACTACAAGGTGTTTGAGAAATGGATGACCGAGACATAGTCTTTCAGAAGCATTTACTCTTTACTCTGGGTAGACAGTACCAACCTACATCCCCTACATCTGCTAGTCTACCACTAAAAGAGGTCACACAACATACTCAATTATGCTAGAGCCCATAGTAGCTTGCGGCTACACACGTAAGTTTCTAGCATGAATAATCTTATGATCCCTTTGAGTTTGGGTGGCACTCCGTAGGAGAATCACACGGTACCCCGAGATTTCCAAAAATACATGCAACACTGGGTTCCCTAGGTGCCTCAATCCACCTAGATGTGAATTAAAGTCGCCACCTTAAGTTAACCGTTAATTAACAATCTCACATCTGTCATGGATTCACTCACCCAATCCACGTCTACAAGCATAGCATAGCAATATAAGCAAACGTAGAAGTAACTCCCAAAGGTTTGATAATAAACAGGGCAATAGGTACTACCTCATCTACTTCCCAAAACCCACATATTATTCAGATCCTAACCATGCAATTATTTGAGGATTGATCTAATGCAATAAAACTGGGTAGTAAAGAGGTATGATCAAAGTGTTCTTGCCTTGTTGATGATCCATGAAACCTAGAGACTCGTAGTAGCATGCTGCGCACTCCGGGTACTCTATCGCAAACAAACAAGCATACAATAAGCACTCATCTAATGAACGGGTAAAACTCAAATAAGAGATCTAACCTGACAGTTCAACTTAAGAACTCCGGTTTCGAAAAGAATCAAATCAAAGAAGCAACGAAACTCAAACGGCGAAAGAAACAAGCTTCGTTTACTACTCTGGACCTAAGTCAAATTTTACAATAGAAAATACCTATTTAAGTTGGTTAAACGAAAAGAGGGTTTCGAGACGAAACTCTAGGCGCTTGAGTCGCCTGATTCCGATAAACGAGCGAAAAGTTATACTAAAACAAAAATCGGATCAGGAATCGTGATAAAAAATAATCGTGAAAAACCCGAGAAAAAGAAAAACTGACGAATAGGCAATCGAACGAACGTTCGTTGTCTGTGGCTAAACGTGAAAACCGTTCGTTAAAATGAACATACGGACGAACGTCCGCTAAATAAACGAAACCGAGAAAAACCGACGAATCGATCTAAAAAAATAAACTCGGGGTTTCTAAAAAAACCAAAGTTTTCTGAGGAAAATCGGCGGCGGCGGCGGGGCTACCTCCGACGGGTCTGGCGGGGTGGCGGCGAGGTGGTGGCGGCGGACGGCAGCGGCGGCGGCGAGGCGAGGCGA
>NC_041383.1:327969545-328075546 GCF_002162155.2 Triticum dicoccoides | reverse complement strand
GACAGCGGCGACGGCGTCGGGCGGCGGGGCGGCAGTGGCGCGGGGCGGCGGCGGCGCGCAGCTGAGGTGGCGGCGGCTTCGGGCGGCTAGTGTTAGGGTTTGGGGTGGGCTGGGGGCGCAGGGGTCGCGGCATATAAAGGCCGGCCCGAGGTCTCCTGGCCGGGTACGACCCCAAGTCGGTTTCTTTTAAAAATAATAATTCGGAAGTGGAAAAAGAGAAAGAAAAGAAATACTAAACAGGCTCCAAAAATCCCGAAATAAATTTTCTCCGTCCTCCTAAAATAAGCCAGACAAGATGAACATTTATTTCGGCCTAAAATGCAATTTTGAAAAACACGTATTTTACTAATTCAAATAAAATAGCGATAAAACTCTGAAATAAAATCTTATTTGATTTTAATATTAAACCTCCATTATTTGTTTATTTTGGGAAAGTCATTTTATTCCCCCTCTTTTATTTTATGAAAGAAATATTCGAAGATAAAATAATTAAAATCAAATGATCCTTTTTTCAAAAATATGAGAAAACTCAAATATGAAAATAACGAAATCACCAACTCTCTCCGTGGGTCCTTGAGTTGCGTGAAATTTATAGGATCAAGCCAAATGCAATAAAATATGATATGCAACGATGATCTAATGTATAACATTCCAAATTGAAAATTTGGGATGTTATAGTTTGACATTTACGAAGGTAATATGAATACCCAATTCACTTATGTGGATGCAAATAATGCATATGTTGTTGCTAGATCGTCTGATGAGCATAATGTATCGGCTAGCCCTAGTTTTATTAATCATGTATCTAATTATGTGCAACAGCTGATTCAAAATAATCTTGATGCTTCACCTTTATATAATTTCGGCAACATGCAACATATGTATCCCAACTCCCATGCATCGGCAACCCCACAAATCTATATGCCGATGAACAACATGACGAGTTTGGTTAATCAAGTTGAGACACCCCTTGTAGGAACTTCCAATAAGATGGAACAAAGTGTTTTAACTTTTTATTCATCGGCAAATAACCCGCAGTTTGTTAATCCAAACGTGCCGGTGGATAGGGGAATTGGCCATGCTACTACTAGCTATTCGGCTAATTACCCTCAAACATCATATGCTACACCTCATGCTACTAATTTTCTGGCACCATACGCAACTGTTGATGTCCATAATTCAGCTCTGCACCTTCATGGTCATGGCCGAATAAGTGAAACTTGTACAGGAGCACAAATGCCTTCACCTACTACCGTAGCATAGCATGTCCCCCAAACACAATTACAGAATTTTGGTGACATATCATTACCGAAAGAGTCTAAAAGTGTCGGGGGGGCAATTCTATCCAGATTGGGTCATTAAGAAAAATCTTACGTCTTTTCAGGACGAATGCAATGTTGTTCTACATGAATTAATAAAAGAAGGAAGGCCTATTAATTCTACTACAATCCAAGCTAGATTATGCCAAAAAGAGAAAGCATTGGGTGTGGATAGAATTGTCAAAAAAGGTGGTGATTCGGATAAAAAGTTAATTCGGCTATTGAAAAGACTGAATCAAATATTACGTATGCCGAATCTATTCTAGAAAAACAGGATGACAAGGTGTTGGGGAGCTATTCGAAACAGGAACAACATATCGTTTAACTAACACAACTACCATGCTCTCCCAACGTGTTTGAAAAGGTATGTCTAGCAAGTGATTTACCTATCTTTCGATTTGGTCGCAACTTTATTGTTGATGCTTATATAAGAAAAATTGTAATAAGTAATTTTGAAAGACCAATGAAGAAGGGAGATTTACTTGTTAGCAATAAAACTGTTATAGAGCATATCGGTCAACCTATTGTGCCATTTATAAAGACCGATAGTGACCTATTATTGCAGATAAAGTTTTCCCCATTGCTTTATCGAAATTTCATATCTAATTGGGTAGCTTTTCTTGTTTCATACTTGGCTTGCACTTGGTCTCAATTGAGACATGTGTATTCTAACTATTTTCGTTTCAGAAATTTAAAGCCAAGGTCAAATTCTTTTGAGAAATCCGATGCTAATATAATATCTTATCCAAATACATCAGAGATAGGGTGCAAAACACAATGCATAGCGAAATGGGGATATTCCAAATTTGAACCATTCGTTTGCTTAACTCCAAAGCCGTTTGCATACCAAGATCGGCTAGAAAACAAGAAGTATACCTTTAATTCAAGCATGTGTGATAAAATATTTGATTTGTTGCTGAAAAATAATTACATTAGAGTTCTTGATCATCATGTTGAGCCATCTGTCCAGGGGCGAATGTATTGTAAGTTGCATGATTCGTCCAAGCATAATTTTGAGGATTGCAACATGTTTCGTCAAATAGTTAAATCGGCCATTGATAAAGGATGATTGAAATTTTTTGAGACACCAAGAGATGACCAGTCTATTCGGATTGGTCCCGATGGCAGAAAGTTTTTGCATCGGTTGCTTCAAGCCGATCCATTTAAAGAGAAGGTAAAAACTGCGGGTGATGGGATCAAGCTTTTAGGTAAAGAAGTTGTTGAAGATCATAATGAACATAATCTTGAGGGCAAAAATCCCATCGAAGCTACAATAGAGATGCCAAGGACTGGGGGGGGGGGCAGCAAGCAAATCCAATGATCGATGAAAGCAAACCAAAAGAAAACAAAAGCCGAAATAAGCGCAAGTGTAAGAGATCAAAAATCACCTTCGCTGAACTATTGGAAAAATATCAAAAGAAGAGTGAAGAGAAGATTGCTTATTGGACAAATCATGCAAAGAAACCAAGATCACCCCCAAGGCGCAAATATGAGGATTGGTATTGGCAAAGTGAGAATTTTAATGCAACATATTCATATCTTATTTTGGGCCGCCAATGCCAATGTCGTGGATGCCTCCCTATGCTCATATAGATCCATATCCATCATGGGACAGCTATCATACAAGGGCATATTCTCCATCTTATTTTAGACCATCTCACCAATATTATCCAGCTCCGAGAAGATCAACATTTGAACAATCACATGTTAAAGACCTTTTCAATCATAAGGAATTGGTCCAGAGCTCAAGGAAGAAGAAAGAGTTGGTCAAGCAAGTTTACCATGTTAAAAGAGATGGTCGTAAGAGTGCAACTTCAGATTTGATCTCACATGAAAAAGAGCCAATTAATGTGTTGACATTGATTACTAAAGACAATGAGACAAAGCAACAAATTATTGAGAGTCGAAGTGCCAAATCTGAAGAAAAGAAGTTGAGAGTGCACAAGGCCAAAAAGGAATTGCCATTGGTCAAAACAGAATCACAGCCGAGATGCCTGCTCGGCTTATTGTATTGGCAAAAGAAGAAATTAGAAAAACTTAGTGCACAAGAACTTGAAGAAAGGAACATGGCATGGGTTCCCAGAGGAAGTGCTCAAAATAAGAATTATGTGCAAGCTTCCATTACAAGAAGTGCGGCAAAGGTGAAGAAGGAAAAGAGTGAAAACTATGAAGGACCAAGCCGAAGGTTTCAACATCTTTGGTCTACACATTATCCATATTCTTCAACTATGCCATTAACGCCTATGCCATGGAATTTGTCATCAGGTATGATTGGTAACCCTCAATGGGCTTATTTTTATCCATGGATGCAATATAATTTCTTACGTCCTGAAAGGGTATTACCAAGTCACTATACATTTGATTAGCTACAAGTTTGTTGCTGATCCGAAGGGCCGAAATACTTGATTTGTCATTTCATTTGTTTATTTTGGCTATATGTGCTTTGAATGAAGTTTACATGGTAATGGCCGATATTTATCTATTGTCATAAGAGTATGTCAATGCATGGCCGGTGTAGTATTCTAACATCGTCCTTAGTTCGATTGGAGAGCGAGACAAGGTACGTGCTCATGAAAATTTATATGTATGCCTATATTATGATTGAATGGAGTTGAGACTCATGGCCGATGTCATTGAATATATGATGCATAGGCCAATTCATAGTTTCAGAATTGGCTAGTGGGCTTGTACTTTGTTTGGATATGATTTGGATTATGCATCTTTGAGATCTATAAGAGGCCAAATCATAGCTAATTTTATTACTGAACATCGGATTAATGACATGCATAATGTTGATATTAGCCTTGTCTTTCTAATACTATTGAGATTATATATTGATGGTTAAATTTGTAGCAATGGCCAAGGTGTTGGTGTTGTTTATATATCTCCTCATGGTGCTATTTTTTGAAGCCTCGTGTCGTTTAGAGTATTTCTGCACAAATAATCAGGCCAAATATGAAGCATTGTTATTCGGTTTAGAGATGTTGTTTTCCATAGGTGATACACATATTGAGGCTTTTGGTGATTCGTTATTAGTAGTGCAACTAATATCCAAAGTTTTTCAATGTTTTGACGAATCACTTCATGTTTATCTTGATAAATGTCTAGATATAATTTTTTCTTTGGATTTTTTTAGCATTGCTCATATATCTAGACATGATAATGGGAGATAGTTGGCATAGTAAGCATCCCGCTACCACGTCGGTCATGGTGTATTGCACATCTATCAATAGCCGATGCTTATTCTTGCCAACATAGGTAAGGCCGAATTGGAGCTCACAACCTCAGCCACTAATGAAACTTTTATGCAGACAAAGTAAGGATTCGAGAAAGTTCATTGTTGATTATGTACAAGATCCTAGCAGAAGGGTGGACAATATGGTTGATGGATGGTCTTGACATGCATACCTATGGAACTTTATAGTCGGATTAATGAAGTTGGGAAAGTTTCACCCAAGCTTGCATCAAAATATTCACACAAGCAATGGACGATATAAACCTATCGTCCTAAGCATACACAAAATGGCCGATGGAGTGTTGAGATCGTCCTTAGAGAAAGCTATGTGCAAGTTATTTTTCGGCACACAAGCTTTGCCGAAAAACAGGGGGGCATGTGTTGACACCAGATTTTGGCACGGTCAAGAACTTATTTAAGATGGCCTCAAATGGAGAAGTTATATACATGAAAGAGTTCCATATTGTTGATATGAACATCTTTGAAGTTTGGGTCATCGCCGTCCGATTTCATCTCGATGGCCGAAACTATGCTCAAAGTACCAAGATCTTATATTCATAGTACAGTTTGGCTGATTAAGCACCCAAGACCACCTCAAATGGAAAAACGATCTACACGGATTGTCTTCGTCTCGTCGAAACAATCGATTATGATATAAAAATCGTCCAAATCCAAGTTCTAATGCAAAAATTAGAGCAATCGGAGTGCAGCCCTATCACGAGGCGAGATGTGGCGCGCCCCACCAGACACATGTCTGATGGATAGCGCGAGGGAATAACATGTTTTACGCGACCTATTTGATCCTTAATACGACCTCTGATAAGAAAACGTTCAACATGAAAGTTGTTCGCCTCGTCGAAACGGTCAAGATTGCTTTTGGGCTTGTTTCCATCCGAGATAGTTTACCACCACAAAAATGACCCGCAAGGTGCAGCCAGTTTAAACCGAACAGTTTTGGAAAGTTCGGACAAAACCAATCCGAATTTAACTAGTGTTTTGGACGTGAATCCAAGATTTTTCCTTGCACGGGAAGTCCAGCCGCCTCTTATATATCTAAGGGGTGACGGCCGATTGAACAACACACAATCGATCAAATCATATACCACTTTTTATCTTTTTATCTTTTCTCCTTAACCCTAGGTCTTCTTCTCCCTCGTTCTTCATCTGTTCTCTTGTTGCAGGGTAGTGAACCTTGAGGCCCTAGGGGCGATCAGGTCGACCTAGGGCAGCCCATAGCCGTTGCGCGCCCTGACGGGGTCCCTCCCGGGTGTGTGGGGTTTCGGGTCTACAAAAGAGCCCGCCGGATTGTCTTGCGTACCGCGCTTCCGGCGGGTCTCCTTCGACATGAGCTGTGGTGCATCACCCCCAGCGTTGAGGGTACACGGTGACGTGTTCCTGTGCGAACATTCTTCTGCTCGTCTTTAAGAAGATCCTCTTATCTTGCGGTCGAGTTGTTCTCCCTTAGTATATTTTGAATCTGTCAGGTCGGGTCGACTTGTTCTTCTTTACTATATGTTGAAGCTGTCATCTGCGAAGTGTCATCTCTTCTGGAGCTCTCATATTTTGAGTAGTAGGCCACATTATATTAATGCACACACCAAATTATAGCATGCATTGCATCTCTTAAAAGAATTGCAGGGATAGCACAAAGGGCTTTACAGGGAGACGGTATTGGATTAGAATCACTTCTGCATTACAAAGAAAATCTCACTTGTTTTTATGTTTTCATGCATGTCAGATATTGAACATTATCAAAATGAATATGAGAATGGGCGCACAAGACGAATATGGCGGAACAATCCACTGGCTAACAAACTTGGCATGGTGGAGGATGGCCTATCTTATTCACCCATCAAGGTGCTTGCTCTAACTTTGCAAAGTGGTATTGGTCGCACATATTTTGCATCTGACCTCTTGCGTTACTTCTACTTTGTTACACCATCTGCTTAGTTTAAGCATCATATATGAGTATATGCCATACCTATCCATTTTCTGTACCTATTCCATGTGTCGTCACACTATGTTTTTCCAGTCAAATGTTGTTCTTTTGTAATAGATGTCCAAAAGGAAGAGGGTGAGTGCAGATCCTCAAGGAGTACAAACTAGGTATTTGTAAAAGGTAGTGATACCTGTTAAATCAGATAGATCAGCAGCCACAGAAAACACATGCCCAACTGTACCACACTTTACCCCTACTCCAGTGGCCAAACCCCTATTAGAACTGCTGAGAGCCCAGCGTCAGGTACTGTCTATGATATCAATTCAAAATTTGAACTCCTAAATTTCTGCATGTGCCTTACTTCTCTCTTGTTTGAAAACTAATTTCAAATGAATCTCCTTGCACAAAGGATCATACGATCTCACAACAATACTGGGATCTGCATTGCTCTTGTCAGTACTTCTCTCCCTTTTGCCATGTAACGCTGTACTTAATTAATTGCTATTTGATTATGTATCATCAGTCTGTACCTGAGCTTCATTATCCTATGTTTCTTCCAATATTATTTTATCTATATTTACTCTTTGCAAAATGTAGAATAATGGCAACGCTTATAAAGAATTTTCTTTGGGGAATTTATTGAATTATCCTTCCATCAACATGGAGAAGGGCTTTGTCCAGCCCGTGTTAACATGTAATGTAAGTTCATCCTTCTCAAGCCTTCAAACTTTGTTCTAGTATAGATTTGGATAGGCATCATTTCCTCCACTGTTGTTTGCTTTGCTGTTTACATCTGATTGGATGTTTGCAACAACTACCAGTTTCAAATTGTAGTTGTAAAAACATGTTCCTTATGCAGAATAGATCCATTTATTTGCTTACATAATTGTGAAACCTGTTATGTGTCTCCTTGTTTTTCTTTCAGAGACGTATCTCTTACGCCAGGCAGAACTTTAGGGAAGACAGTGTGCCAAACCATCTTGAGGACAGCGAGATGACCCCAAGGTCCTGTCTTGATGAAGACAGTGAGTTGAAGCTACTCACCAGCAGGTGTGAGACAACCTCTATGCAGTCACTGCCTCAATCAGTTCGACTTCTTCAGTCTCAACTTAAAGCGGAAAGGCTTGCTTCAGCTCAGCTCTGACTTGAAGTCAAAGATGCAATGAAGATGTCAGAGGACTATCGTGAGCACCATCATGCCATACATCTACTATTGATGCATCTATCATTGACACAACTGAGGTCTACTCAGCTTCTTCGACTGTTTGCGGGGCCCGACCTGGCCAGGCCCAGTGCCTTCTGAAGTGCTCTCAGTTTTGTATATTCTTTTGTCGGCGCGTTTATTTGCACTGGTGGCGAACTTTGATGCCCAGTGGATGTAATATGTGTGATAGTCGTGATAGTGTAGCGTAAGTTGCTTGCTTATTTATTTCCTCGTTGTCTTGTTTATTTGTTTGCTTGTAGTCATTGCAGTTCTTTTTCCGCGGTTTGCTAGTGGCTGCAATAACCTGTTGTTTAAAACTAGGCCACAATAACCATGGGTAATATTTACTGTAGTGACACTAGGCCTCATACGGGCCATAGAAACAGTGGGCCTTCTATGGGCCGTAGAAACAATGGGCCTTCTACGGGCTGTAGAAACAATGCGCTATATCATCAGTGGGCCTTATACAGTCCGTATGATCGATTGGCCAAACATGGGCCAATAACAGATCGCATTATGGCCGTAAACGGGCTAGAGTTGGAATCATCCGTTCATGGGACGACCATAACGGGCCATCGTTAATAGGCTGTATTTGATGACGCTATGAGAACGGCCCAACGTATTAACGGACCACAAACGGGCTGACTGTAACTACGGGTTGAATTTGGCCCACAAGCAGAAAATGACAATAATGGGCCGTAAGTAAACGAATGTTGGAAATGAGCCCAAGAATAAATGGGCTCTTAGAAGGCCGAAAGATAACATGGCTGGAACGGCCCAACAGAATAATGGGCTGTTAATGGGTATAAAATGATACACTGTTCATTACGGGCCAATTTCACCACGGGCCGTTTAATGGGTGTAAAGTGATACATTGTTCATTACGGGCCAGTTTCACCACGGGCCGTTAATGGGCCAAGAGTTACAAAGGGCCTCATATGGGCCGAAAGACGTCATGGGCCATACATGGGTTAGACGTGAAAATGGGCTGGAATCATATTGGATGGCCCAGATGATGCTACTGGGCCTAATTCAGATAGGGTGTAACGAGCCTTGGGTTAGCGGGCTATAAATGGGCTATATGCGAACATGCCGTTAACAGGCTTTCCATGGGCCGGCCCGCCACCTTTTGACCAAGTCAAATGGGCCGGCCTTTTCACAGGAATGGGCCTCTATTGGGCCGTGCCACGTGTCGACGTATCATAGGCGCCTTCTGTCCAATGAGTGGATGACATCTGTCCCAACGATGAGCCGACACGTGTTTCCTCCGGCCAATGATGATTTTACACGTGGAAAATCCCCATTGGTCGGGGCTGTTAACGGGTTATCGGAATCAAAACCCGACCGATAGCTTAATAGCGTTCCGTTACAGTGGATGCCACGTGTCGGTCACCCTTGATGAAAGCATTTCTGTGACGCGCGATTTATCGTCATGGAAGTGGACACTTCCGTGATGATAATTTTGGTAATGTCATGGAACACTTCTACAACAGCACAGGTATGACTATCTTGATTCTGTCATAAAATCATCATGGATATACATGCATGACAAAAAACGCGACCTACTGTGACAAACACGTATCATCACGGAAGTGTATTTTTTTGTAGTGCATTTTGAGTCCTAGGTAATCCAAGCACAAAATCCATGCTAATGTCTTCCCAAGGTTGATGTGGAATAGGTAAAGGCATATGTAAACCATGGGATTGAGAGTGTAACTTAGCTTTGCAACATGTCGAGCACCGTTTGGTGAAGCGGGTGACATCGCAAAACATCTTGGGCCAATAATAGTTCTTGAAGAGCATGGCAAATGTCTTGTCGCGTCCAAAGTGTCCCATGAGTCCGACTCCATGAGCCTCTTGCAAAAGGAGCAAACGAAGAGAAGACTCAGGAATGCAAAGTTTGTTAGTTCTCATAAGATAATCATCCTTGATGTAATATCATTCCCAAGAAGTATGCGTCAAACACTTAGCATAAGGAGTAGCGAAGGTAGGATCATTTGCATACAAGTCTTTGATATGATCAAATCCAACTACATTCAATTCAAGTTGAGTAAGTAACATGCATTTGCGGGAAATGGCATCCGCCACCACATTTTATTTGCCCTTAATGTACTTGATCACATAGGGAAAAGATTCAATGAATTCACTCCATTTAGCATGCCGTTTATTCAACTTTGTTTGACCTTTAAGGTATTTAACTGTTTCATGATCGGTATGTATGACAAACTCATGCGGTCTAAGGTAATGCTCCCACACATGTAACACACACACTAAAGCATACAATTGTTTGTCATAGGTGGGGTAATTGAGTTGAGCACCGGAGAGTTTTTCACTAAAATATGCAATAGCTCGCTTTTCTTGCATCAAAACTCCACCAATTCCGGTACCACTTGCATCATAATGAACCTCAAAAGTTTTGTCAAAGTTGGGCAAAGCAAGAATCGGAGCATGTGTAAGCAAAGATTTGAGTTCATCAAAAGTGGTGGATTGCAAAGGTCCCCAAACAAAAGGAGAATTTTTCTTACTCAAAGCATGCAAAGGTGCGGCGATGGTGCTAAAGTCTGTGACAAAGCGACGATAGAAACCCTCAAGGACAAGAAAGCTACGCACTTGTTGCAAATTGGTGGGTTGGGGCCAAGTTTTAATTGCTTCAATTTTAGATTCATCAACATGTACACCCTTGGAAGAAACAACAAAACCCAAGAAAACAAGCTTGTCAACACCAAACGTGCACTTTTTCATGTTGGCATAAATATGTTCCTTGTGAGGAGTTTGTAAAACAGCCCTAACATGACTTAGATGCTCTTTCATGGATTTTCTAAAAACAAGAATGTCTTCGAAGTAAACCACAACAAACACTCCAATATAAGGACGAAGCACAAAATGCATAAGGCGCATGAAAGTACCGGGAGCTTCCGACAAACCCATAGGCATAACCAACCATTCGTACAAGCCAAATTTTATTTTGAAAGCGGTTTTCCATTCATCACCTTCTTGTATGCAGATTTGATAATAGCCACTTTAAGGTCAATTTTTGAGAAAATGGTGGCGCCGCTAAGTTCATCAAGCATATCATCTAGGCGAGGAATGGTGTGTCTATAATGAATGGTGATAGCATTGATGGGCCTACAATCTGAGCACATGCGAAAACTACCATCTTTCTTGGGCACAAGTATAACGGGAACGGCTCAAGAGCTTAAGCTTTCATGTACATGTCCGTTGTCGATGATTTGTTGTACTTGCCGTTGGATCTCCTTAGTTTCTTCGGGGTTGACTCGGTAGGGAGCCTTGTTTGGAAGAGGTGCGCCGGGGATGAGGTCGATCCTATGTTCAATGCCACATAGAGGAGGGAGACTGGGAGGTAGCTCATCAGGAAACACATCCTCGAATTCCTGCAACAAGTTGGAAAACACTAGAGGAAGAGGATTAGGATTGTTAGTTTTGGTCACCTCATCTTTGCATAGGAGGACAAAGTGGATGACACTCGATGGGTTCTCACACACTTCTCTCATCTCTCTTTTTGTTGCTAGGAGGACTAAGTTTTTCTCTCTTGGCGAAGAGGCACTCAATTTTTGCTTGTGGCTCTCACTTTCTTTTTGGTGGTCCACTCTCTCACTAGTTTCTCCATGATGGGTGGAAGCTTGCTTGTCGGCGATCACTTGGCTTGGTGACATTGGTGTAGCACATACTCCTTGCTTTTCATCTTGAAGCTATAGTGGTTGGTTCGTCCATTGTGGATGACGCCACAGCCGTATTGACAAGGTCTTGCCAAAAGAAGGTGGCACACAGACATGGGAACCACATCACACTCTAGGGTGTCCTCGTATGCGCCGATCTTGAAAGACACTTGCACCATGTGCCCCACTTGAATAGTGCCGGAGTCACTTAGCCATTGCACCTTGTAGAGATGGGGGTGCTTCTACTTGACCAATTGCAGCTTGGAACATAGCTCAGTTGTGACAACTACCTTCGTCGATGATGACCTTGACGGAGCGCCCATTGATGTCGGCCTTGGTGTGGAAGATGTGGCACCGTTGGTCTTCGTCTTGGTGGTGTTGGAGCGTCAAGACCTTGGAGACCACGAGAGAGGGACTTGAATCATTGTCACAAAAGACTTGATCATCCTCATCTTCGTTCATGCGCTTGTGCATGGCCACGTGCTCAATGGCTTCCATTTCTTGTTCACTCATCGAGTCGTATATTCCATCATCGTTGAAGATCATTGTTCGCTTGTTGGTGCATTGGAAGGACTTGTGTCCTCGGCCTCCACATGTGAAGCACTTGAATGAACTTGTCTTGACGGGATCATCGGGAGGCACCGAAGATGAAGGAGTCTTGGATTTGTAGGTGCTTGCCGGAGGACGAGTCGAGGAAGGTGCAACTTGCTTGGAACTTGACTTGTCGCCGGTAATTGGTGATGCTCGAGTTGAGGTAGGAGGTGCCGAAGTCGCGGGAGCTTGAGAGTAGGAGCCGTAGGTCTTGGACGAGTACTTGGCGTATTTGAAGTCATCTTGCACTCGTCGCTCGGCCTTGGTTGCTTGATGAACTAGCTCGAGAAGGTTTGAGTATGGTTGGAAGTCAGTGATCCGCTTGATTGGATGGTTGAGGCCGTTCAAGAAGCGTGCCATTGTTTCCTCATCTTCTTCCTTGACATTGGCTCGTATCATGGAAATCTCCATTTCTTGATAGTATTCTTCCACCATCTTTGTGCCTTGCTTGAGGAGTTGCAATTTCTTTAAGAGATCTCGAGTGTAGTGAGTAGGCACGAAGCGGGCTCTCATGACTTCCTTCATTTCTTCCCAAGTTGTGATTGGTGGTTCGCCTCTTGTATGTCATCGCTCGGTCACTTGTTCCCACCAAATGAGGACGTAGTCTTGGAACTCGAGGGAGGCCATGGCGATCTTCTTTTCTTCATCATAATTGTGAAGGCGGAAAATCTTGTCCACCTTCAATGCCCATGAGAGATATTCTTCGGGATCATTGCTTCCGGCATGGTGAACTTGAGCTTGCCGTGGAGGAGTTCTTCTCTATGATAGCAGCTTTGATATCGCTCTTGCCTTGGAGGAAGGTCCTCAAATGCTCGTTCCTCGTGATGTCGCTCTTGGCATGGAGGAGGGTCTTGAAGCACTTGCTCCACTTGGTGTCGCTCTTGTCTTGGAGGAGGGCGAGGAATGTGCGCTTGGTTGCGCCTTTCTTGTTGCTCTTCGCCTCGAGCTTCTTCTTCTTGTATCTCACGATGAAGAGCTACCTCTTGTTCTCACACTTGGCAGTTGCGGTCTTCAACGGCTCTAGTGGACTCGCGTAGAGCTTGTTGTTCTTCAAGTGCTTGTGCTTGATGGATGGCGTCATCTTCTTGAGGTAATTGATGTGGCGCTTGTGGAGATATTTGCTCTTGCTCCATTGCTTCTTGAGGTACTTGGTGTCGCATCCGTTCACGTGTTCAAACTCGGTCTTGTAAGCCATTGCCATGGAATGGATTTTCTTGAGCTTGGTGATCTTGAGGATGATCACATCGAGGAAGTCGAGCTCGTGGAGGACATGCATCATAAGAGGAGTAGTCCAAAGATTGCCGACTTGTACGGTGACTTGAGTGGCGCCGTCCTGAAAAAGCGGTTGAGGAAGACGGGCGTCGCACGATCATGTTGCGGATCTCTTCCATTTGTGTGGTGAACTTTGCGTCGATGTAGTCGTGGTTCCTTGTTTCCGATTGACGAAGGTCGGAGGTGAGTTGCTCCAAGCGTTCACCCAATGCTTCACTTTCTTGATGAAGCGCTCATTGCGCGATGAAGAAGTGGTTCTTGGAGACGAAGCCGGAATCATCACCTTGCTCCTCGAAAAGTGGGTTCGACGACGAGTTTGGCCTATCCATCATAACCAAGTGGGGTGAGTAGGAAAATGAGAGAACAATACCAAAGTTACCTTCTCCGAGGATTGAGGATGTAACAAGTGTCACTCAATGTAATGCCACAATAGGAGAATTGGAACCGGGTTTGTTTCTCACACCTACAAATAAGAGGCATAAGAGGCTTATGGAGTAGCTCGGTTAGGATGGTGGCAAAAATTTCAAGCAAATGTTAGTCAAGATATCTATAAGGTTGAGAAGGTTCACAAAAATGCAAGTAAAGCAAATAGATCAAACCCCAAAGATATCACTAGGTACACACGCATGAAAGATAGATGTGATCCGCAAAACCAAGGAGTGAGCTCAAAATGTGCAACCACGGAAAATGCTCTTGTTGTGCAAATTCTCGAGAGATGCTAGCTCGATTGCTCAAATGGGCAAGATACGCTTGTGCACCTACCTATGAGAGAAACGTGTCGTCTTGAATCCCAACTATGCTATATATGCGATGACCAAGATGATATAACTATGCAAATGGCTCAATTCTATTGCTTACAAGCTCTTTGTTGCTCCTCTTTTGCTTAAAATCTTTCTTCTTTTTTTTCTATGCTTGATGCTCGAGCCGAGTATGATATGAGACAAGTATCTAAGATATGCACGGGAGAGACTTATGGCACAAAGATGATAACACGATCTCTACGGTGCACAATAGCGTGGCCCGGCAATTCTCAACTTGCTAGTCTCGATGGGTAAGCAATGCAAAGTGGCTCGGGCTATCAATGCAAAAGCAATGTAAGAAGTAAGTGTTGTTGAGGTTACCGTCCTTTCTTACGGTTAGCGGTGAAGATGGCTCCGAGTCGATGATGGTGATGATGATGTCACACGCTCCTAAGTAGCCGAAACACCTTAGGAAATAGAAATGGCAACGCAAAATCGGTCAAATGCGGAAGGTGGGTGTTTTTTTGATGATTTTTTGGATGGGTGCTAATGGTGGTGGTAGTGGGATGAGTGGATGGGGGATGTGAAGAGCTTCCAAATGAGCTAAAGAACAAGAAAAATGGACTTGGGAGGTGGAAGTTATGGCCAAATTGGTGGAGGTGTTGGGCTGATTCGAGGGGGGGTGCGGGCACCCGGGGGTGGGAGGTGCGGGCGCCCGGGGTTGGCTGGGCGAAATGGCCCGGGGGTGCGGGTGCCCGGTGGTTCGATGTGCGGGCACCCGGGGTTCTTCTGTTTGGGCGGGAATTTTGGGGGAAATGCAAAATTCCGTGGATTTCGTGGTGGGAAGGGTGGGGATTGTTGGGGAGGGGCTAGATCCACTTGCCAAACATCAAATCCATGGACCAAAACAACCAAATCTCACAAGATCCAACAAATTGCAAGAAATTTTTTTGGGGCTATTTTTGTGGGGGATTTTGGAATTTGGACGAAAAACAACAAAATCAAGCTAGCAAATGGGGGGATGGGACTCCAAGATATGAATAAACCTTGCTCATGATACCAAGATGTTGTTGGGTCAAACCCTAGAGGGGATCTTTTCACACTTGGGGGTGGGGAAAGGAGGAAGAGCACTTAATAACACAAGGAACAAAACTCTCAAACACACCCAAATATCACATCCACTAGAGTAGCATACATGAGATCCACAAGATTACATGAACAATTCAAGGAAAATAGCACTAGGTAAGTTCTTCCCACTAGGTGAGATCTTGATGATGATCTTCTCCAAGTGAAGGCCTTGACAATCCAAAGGATTCTTCCCTAGGTGGGGGCTTGATCTCCAAAGAGGAGGGGGTACAAGGAGCAAAGCTCACAATTTTCTATAATACTTTGGTAACCTTCCAAATGAGCTAGGAGATGAGTCTATAAGGGCTAGGGACAAAGTTGGGGAAGGCAATGTTACAAAAGACCAAAAAGTCCGTCACACGAGACCAAAACGGGGTAGGTCGGGCACCCGGGGTCGGGGGGACCGGGCACCCGAGGTGGTCAGGGCCGACACTGGGCAAGAGGCCGGGCACCCGGGCCAAAGCGTTGGGCACCCGAGGTTGTGCTCAGCTGGCATTGGGAGGTGGCCCGGGCACCTGGTGCCAAGGGGCTGGGCACCCGGTCGGGGCTGGAGTGGCGCTGGGAGGTGGCCCGGGCACCCGGTCGGGGCTGGCGTGGCCCAGGGGAGCAGCCGGGCACCCGGGCCCAAGAGGCTGGGCACCCGGGGGGTGGTTGGGGCGAGGCCTAGGCCGGGGCAGGGCACCCGGGGCCAAGATGGCCGGGCACCTGGGGTGTCCAGGGGGTTGGCCCCTCCCCGCGTCTTTGGGTTTGGGCACCCGGGGTCCTTCCTTCCAGGCACCCAGGTGTCCAGGGACTTCTCTCCCTCGTTGTTCTCGACCTCTTCTTCCTTATCTTTTTCCGCAGGTGCTTGGGCCTTCATCCTTGCTTCCTCATGATGATCTCCAATGTACCTAAGAATGCATAGTGTATCTCTTTGAGGTAGAATCCCATTCTCAAGTGAAACCAAACGAAACTCGAAGAGGAGAGAGTCAACCTCGTTCTCGATGGCGCATGCACGTGCTCTTGTTATTGGTCCTCTTGGTGCTTGTGATGGTGACGGAGTGTCGGCGCGGGTAGTCGAGGGATGCTCCATATCATCTCCCCCCCTTGGGAGAGATTCGTCCACGGATCATTGTCTTCATCACCATGGTACTTGGCCAAGTCTTTAATGTTGAAGATGTCGCTAACATTGTACTTCTCGCGTGGGATGTCGACCTTGTAGGCGTTGTCGTTGTAGCGTGCAAGCACCTTGAATAGTCCGTCGGCTCTCAGGAGTAGCTTGGACTTGTGTTCCTTGGGGAAGCCGTCTTTGCGGACATGTATCCATACTTGATCACCCGGTTGGAACACTATCGGAGACTTGTTGATGTTGAGCTTGGCGGTGAGGCGTTGTACTTGGCGCTCAACGGTGAAACGTGTTTCTTCATGCATCTTCTTGAGGTAGGTGGCTCTTGCACTCGCGTCCATGTTTGCTCGTTCTTGAAGCGCTAGAGGAAGGATGACAACACACATGTCTTATTAGCAGCAATCGTCTATGTAATTATCGGTCTTCGCACACATTTCTGATTACAGACCTGTTTGCCGTGTATAACACACATCTTGTTATATTGAACCGTTTATGTTCTCTTGTGTTGTAGGGTCAAACCCTAGAGGCGATCTTTTCACACTTGGAGGGGGAAAAGGAGGAAGGACACTCAAGAACACAAGGAACAAAACTCTCAAACAAACCCAAATATCACATCCACTAGAGTAGCATACATGAGATCCACAAGATTACATGAACAATTCAACGAAAATAGCACTAGGTAAGTTCTTCCCACTAGGTGAGGTCTTGATGATGATATTCTCCAAGAGGAGGCCTTGACAATCCAAAGGATTCTTCCCTAGGTGGGGGCTTGATCTCCAAAGAGGAGGGGATACAAGGAGCAAAGCTCACAATGTTTTCTCTAATACTTTGCTAACCTTGCAAATGAGCTAGGAGATGAGTATATAAGGGCTAGGGATGATGTTGGGGAAGGCAATGTTACAAAAGACCAAAAAGTCCTTCACACGAGAAAAAAATAGGGCAGGCCGCGCACCCGAGGTCGGGGGAACCGGGCACCTGGGGTGGTCAGGGCCGGTGCTGGGCAAGAGGCTGGGCACCCAGGGTGGTCAGGGCCGGTGCTGGGTGAGTGGCCGGGCACCCGAGGCGGTGCTGGGCTGGCGCTGGGAGGTGGCCTAGGCACCCGGTGCCAAGGGGCCGGGCACCCGGTCGGGGCTGGAGTGGCGCTGGGAGGTGGCCCGGGTACCCGGTGCCTAGGGGCCGGGCACCCGATTGGGGCTGGTGTGGCCCAGGGGAGCAGCCGGGCACTCGGGCCTAAGAGGCTGGGCGCCCGGGGTGTGGCTGGGGCGAAGCCCAGACCGGGGCCGGGCACCCAGGGTGTCCAGGGGGTTGGCCCCTCCCCGCATCTTTGGTCTAGGCACCCGGGGTCCTTCCTTCCTGGCACCCGGGGTGTCCAGGAACTTCTCTCCCTCATTCTTCTCGACCTTTTCTTCCTTCTCTTGTTCCGCAGGTGCTTGGGCCTTCATCCTTGCTTCCTCACGATGATCTCCAATGTACCTAAGAACGCATATTGTATTTCTTTGAGGTATAATCCCATTCTCAAGTGAAACCGGATGAAACTCGAAGAGGAGAGAGTCAACCTTGTTCTCGATGGCGCGTGCACGTGCTCTTGTCATTGGTCCTCTTGGTGCTTGCAATGGTGATGGAGTGTCGGTACGGGTAGTCGAGGGATGCTCCGTATCATCTTGTCTCAACACAAACATTTCATCCGCATGAACCACATGTCGTATATCGCACACACCTTGATAAACCATATGCTGTTTATCACACACACCTTCATCTGGCTGCACATTTCTTTTGTTGCTCCTCATTGCAAACAGTTAATTTCACTGAACTGTATGCCCGACATCACACAAGGAACTAAAAACTGAACCGTGTTTGATGCATCCATCATCGCAAACATTTTGCACCTTTTTTGACGGTTTTTTACACCATCGTTTGCGATATATGCATCGCACACAGTTTCGTCAAAGGGTCTCTGATTGTATTGTTGCATTAGCACCATCCTGCAGCAGTGAAGCACAAGATGAAGAAGAACTAAAACTAAATCAATTAGTTGAAACTCATCGTCAAACTCCTAACGATGAAGTAGAGAGGGGATTGGTATGGCTTGAGTCTTTATTTGAAGATGTAGAAAAGGAGGTGATTGAAATTATAATGGATGCCACTCCAATAGTGAGCCCTCGTATGAATAAGGTGCATGAAGTTCTCGAAATAAAAGGAGATGAGGAACTACATCCTCCATACTTAAACCAATACCTAATGGACTAAGGTATGAATTCATGGATAATACTGAAAGATTCCCCTATTATAGTTTTTTTGTGGGATACATTCCCTATTATTGTTAATGCTGAACTTTCAGGAAAAGAAAATGAGTAGCTATGATGGTCCTAACTAGACATAAAGGGTTTGGGCTACTCAATGAAAGATGTGAAGGGGTATATCCATCTATTTTTCACGCTATTCCTATTGAACAATGAGCCAATCCAGAATGTGGTAAGAAATGAGGTGATACGTTTTCTTGACGATGGGGTAATTTACCCTCTCTCTGATAGTAAGTGAATGAGTCTAGTTCATTGCATTCCTAAGAAAGGAGGAGTCACCTTAGTAACTAATGAAAATAATGACCTAGTCCCTACTATGGCTATTATTGGGTATGGAATGTGCATTGCTTTTAGGAGATTAAAAAAATGGTCTTAGACGAATGAGATATTGGAAAGGTTGGCTAACAACCCTTTATGAATGAGATATTAGAAAGGTTGGCTAACAACTCTTATTTTTGCTATGTCGATGGATAATTTTGATTTTCAGAGATACCCATCCGACGTGAGGACCAAGAGAAGACCACTTCCACTTTTCCTTATAGTACATATGAATATCGTAGAATGCCCTTTGGCTTATGTAATGAGCCACCCTCTTTTCAGAAATGAATTTCTATAATATTCCCTGACTTTGTGGAGAAGATTTTCGAAGTGTTTATGGAAAATATTTCTGTCCAAGGCACTTCTTTTGATCATTTTCTCTATCTCACAAAGGTCCTGCAGAGATGTGAAGAAACAATATTTGTTCTGAAGGAGTAGTGTTGGGACAAAGAGTTTCAAGTAGGAGCATCAAGATAGATCAAGAAAGAACTAAAGTAATAAAAAAACTTACCTTAACCTCAAGATGTCAAAGGTATGCAAACTTTCATGGGTCAGGCTAGTTTCTTGAGAAGATTTTCAATTATTTCGCTAAATTGTCTAAATCTTTGACTGACCTTTTGCAAAAATATGTACCGTATTCTTTTGACAAAAGATGTATCCAGGCTGATGAAAACCTGAGAGACACTTTGATCACGGCTACGATCATCCAACCTCCAAAGTGGGATGAACCCTTTGAGATCATGTGTGATGCAAGCAACCATTCCATTGGAGATATCTTGGGACAATGGGATGATAAGAAGCTTAATGTTGTCTTGTATGCTAGCAGGAGTTTGGATGAGGATCAAAAGCACTTGATATTGTTTTTGCTTATGAGAAATCCAGGCCTTACATTATTAATTCAAAAGTAATAGTTCACAAGGATCATCGTGCTTTACGCTATCTTCTTGCTAAGAAGGACACGAAGCCTTGATTGCTTCGATGGATATTACTCTTCAAGATTTTGACTTGCAGATGGATTGCAAACGTGGGGACAACCCAGTGGAGGACCACCTATCATGCATTGACAGAATACCCTATGATCCAGTTCCGGTAAATGAATCATTTCCATGTGAGTGTTTGGCTATGATTAAAAAATAGAACCTTGGTTTGCAGATTATGAATATTTTTTCTAGGGAAGTACATGACAGCGAATATGAATTATCACCAGA
Source organism: Triticum dicoccoides (assembly GCF_002162155.2). Classification (NCBI taxonomy): domain Eukaryota; kingdom Viridiplantae; phylum Streptophyta; class Magnoliopsida; order Poales; family Poaceae; genus Triticum; species Triticum dicoccoides. The sequence continues at coordinate 328,055,513 of NC_041383.1, read as the reverse complement.
GAAAGAAAATTTTCAGTGAGTTGAACTTCTTTTTCGCGGATGATCCTTTTCTTTATTGGCATGGTCCAGATGACATGATTAGGCATTGTGTGCCAGAGCATGAGATGAATGCCATACTTTAAAAGTGTCATAGCAGCCCATATGCAGGACATCACGCAGGCGACCGAACTGCTGCCAAAGTACTTCAATCAGGATTCTACTATCCTACACTCTTTAGAGATGCGCATAGGTTTATTAAAAATTGTGAAGCTTGACAATGCATAGCTAATATATGTAGGAGACAAGAAATGTTTATGAATTACAGTCTAGTGTTTGAACATTTTGATGCTTGCTGCATGGACTATTTTGGGCCATTCCGTGTTTCATATGGGCATACTCACATTCTTGTGGATGTAGATTATGTTACCAACTAGGTTGAAGCCATTCCAACTCATGACGATGATGCTGCTACCTCATTGAAGATTATAAAGGACATCATCATTCCCAGGATCAGAGTCTCTAAAGTACTTATTACTGATGGTGGATCTTATTTTATATAAGAAATTTTTGAGAGCATACTCTATAAGTATGGATTAACTCACCAAATAACTTCACCATATCATCGTCAAAGAAATGGTCAAGAGGAACTCCGAAACCAAGTAATAAAGACAATATTACAAAAAAATGATGCAAAAGTCCAGAAAAGACTAGGTAGGCAAGCTAAATGAGACACTTTGGGCCTGCTGCACCGCTTACAGGAACCCCATAGGCATGTCACCATACAAGATGGTTTATGGTAAGGATGTTATTTACCCTTAGAACTAGAAAATAAATCTTATTTGGTAGTCAAAATATCAATTTGCCTGTTAAGGAAGCAATAGAAAATACTACTAGATATACATGCTTTAGGAGAGCTTCAAAACAGTGCTTACGACAGTGCCCATTTGTTTAAACGAAAACTTAAGATGTGGCACAATTGTAAGATACTAAAACAAATGTTTGTTGCGGGGGACAAGGTACTCCTATTTAACTTTTGTCTCAAGTTGTTTCTAGGGAAAGTTAGGTCTCGCTCGGAAGGGCCATATGAGATTGAAGAAGTCTAAATATGTACGTCGCTGATGAAAAAAAAATAGAAGAACAGGATGTGGAAGAGGTGAGTTTTATCATGGCCAGGGAAGCGGAATCTCTAACGAGAAAGCGAAAGCGATGAAAACTTACATTTGTGACATAGATGTAAATATTGGCGTAGAATTTGTTTTTCTTGAGATATACCTATTTTATCTCCTCTCTGAATCATTGAAATTTTCATCCATAGTTGGAAGTTTTTGTCACAAACTTTTTAGGAAGGAATTTTTTTTGAGGAAGAATTTTACAAAGAGATCAAGAGAACAAAAGACGGTGAACCATATGACCACTACTGGTCGTATGGGCGGTTACATGGAAAGAAGACAGAAATGATGATGGTCATAGAGAGAATGACGATGTTTCATGTGAGCACCTGCTATCGCATGCGCGGTCGCATGACTCTTCCATGATGAAGGGTTCCATGATAGAACGAATGGTGACGTATCATGCGATCAGTGGAGATCACGCGAGCGGTCGCATGAATACAACACAACAATATATATGGTAAAAAAGAGAGAGGAAAGGGCTCAACAACAAGCTCTACAACCAGCCATGCGAGCGCCCCCGCTCATATGGAAAGCCGTCGATTGATCTGTTACCGCGATTCTTTCCTGATTTATGTTTTGATATCTTCCTAACTAACTCTTATCCATAATTTTGTGATTACCAGGGGTCTAAAATTTTATAAAGGGCTGAGAGGTACCTCCCTCAGCCCCAAACCAATCTAATCTCAAGCTTCTTTTGCTTACCTTCTCCTCCAAAAGATGTAGTTGCAGATGAAAAGTACGGGATCCGCCATGAGCACCAAGTCTTCATCATCCACTAGGCACATCATCCCTTTCATGAATCTTGATGAGGTGGCTCCCGCTAGTTGGGAGGACTTGAGGAAGCTCAGCCTCAAGGATTGACAACACCTGAAGAAGGAGACGGGCAACAAAGTGAAGGTGCTGGAGATTATGTAAGAAGAATATGAACATGAAGGAGATGACGATTTGAATCAGTTGAACATTTGAGGATCTATTCTGTTATTTCCTCTATGGCCTCCCGAGAAGGAGTGAGGAAAGGAACCACTTACCTCGGAGGAGATAAAGGAAAATATCAAGGATATGGAGCAAGTTTCGAAGGCTTGCTTGAACACAATCGGGGAGGGTATTGACTCTTATTAGGTGATGAGCAAAGACATTGAGGCAATGGTTGATGGTTTCTTCCATAAGTTCGGTCTCATGGCTGACACCATTAGTTAGAATATTGCACAGCTTGAGTTTTTGACCCAGGTTGTAGATCATCCGCGGCTCGTGATCGAGGTGTTGAGGGAGCACTTCTGGAACATCTTCACCGCCTGCAAGGATACCCATGAGTGAGCATGAAACACTAAGTGCCTAGATCTCTCCGGCTTGATTGTGAGTTTGGGGGAGATGCATGGTGCACTTTGTATCTTTACCTTCTTGCAAGTCGAGATTAGCTTTCAGTTTTTACTTTCAATAAGGTTGAACTATCGATTTTCTTTTTGAATAAGGGATAATTCAGTCCAATGATTATTTGGATGTCTTGATGTGTGAGATCATTATTACTTACTTGAGAACATACATGATGATGATTGTGATCCAAATAGTAGGACACAATTACTTGCATGATGGTTATGAGTACTCCACATTGTAGTTGCAAAGTTTTTGAAAGGAGGTAAAATAACTATATATGCTAGTTCATTGGAGATTTCAACTGATAAAAAAGAAACAGAAAAATAAAAAATCCTCTTAAAATTGAAAAGTGCTTTTACAAAAAACAGTTCTCCCAAGATTCCTGTTTAGCTTGCATTTCACATAAAAAGTGAGATGAGATGTTAACATGTTCCAATTAAAGAGACACACAAATATCTGAAACAATGAATCTATGAAAGGAAAAGAGGAGAAAGTACCGTCTTTTGCTTGCCCGGTTGAAACAATTATGAACTAGGCTACTTGTCCACAATAAGCTGAGTAACAATTTGTGGATGCCTGTATGATCATTATCATAGTAAGGATGAGCTATAATTTGTCATGGTTTTTTATCCCTATTCATTCCTATAATGATTGATGGGCTCATGCTTCTCTCATATCCGTATCTCATAAATATCGAGTTGACCTTGTTCTTTACAATCTATGGTACTTGCTCAGGGACGAGCAATACTTAAGCTTGGGGGAGTTGATGAGTCCAATTTATGTGATAATTTTTCTAGTTATTTTGTGCCTATATCATAGGCTTTGCGGAATTTTACCGCGTTCGCACACCTCTTTGTGTTTATTCCCCTCAGGTAACGCTTTTTGAACCATTTAGCACAATTTGGAGGAAATCCCCAGAAATGGTAGTGGAATGACGTATTTAAAGTGATAATCATCTACCATAAAAGAATCAATCAAGGAGGCCAAAGAAGGAGTCTTTGCCACGTTTCCAAAGCAAAAGACAACATTCCATGGGACCGTGCCTATTTGCATGAGCGGTCGTAGAGGTGCCAATAAAGCTGCCTGATTGACAATTTCCACCCTGTGAAATCGCGTCGGACGTCAGACGCCCAGAGAGACGAGAAACTCGCCTAGAAGGTAGAACCCTAGCGTCCATTGTCCATCGAAGGAGGGATTGGCGACGAGAAGGGGGAATCTTCTTCACCAATCACAAGGAGGCTACAACATCATCAACACTGTCATCTTCATCATCATCCACATCCTTATCATTGTAACATCAAGAACCCTAGTGGATCGTCTTGTCTGTTACTCGTATCATTCATCCATGTTTGTCATCATCCCCAGCAAGATGTTTGTGGTCTCCATGTGTGAATAGACCCCTACTTCTTGGGATATGGATGACCCTTGGTATGTATAGGATTTGAATCTTTATTCTGGATATGAGATCCTCTGCCAAATGCTTAGTTTAATAACGTCGTGAGTGTTGTGAAGGGGGCCAACTCAACATTTTTGCCTTATGGCCATGAAGTATATCACTGTCGTTGTAAAGGGCTAGGATGTGAATGTAATTCAAGGTGACAGTAAAAGCCTTTTCTCCTAACCTTTGCAATTGATAGGGGAATTACGGAGAACCCTTAGGGATGTTGCGTCCACACGGTAAATCCTTAATTATCATAGTTGTAACCTATGGGGGAGACTATGGTGGTGGTGTGTGTGGCATGAAGTCCACTTTGAGTAGAATGTGTTCTGTACCCGGCTCTGCCCAGCATAATCATCAAGAGTGGCTCAAGTATCCATACCATACTATGCCCTTGCATAGGTACGCCGGAAACATACCAATGGGGATTCCGGACTACCTGAGAACGCCTTACTGCTCTGCTATTTGATAAGTCACTCTAGATACTACTTTCCTATTTCCATCTATATTATTTACTCTAAATCTTGTTTCTCCACTCAACTAAAATTTGCTTCCACCCTCATTTTGTTTGGAGTCTACAATTATCTGCAAGCACAACTCCATAATTCACTACAAGAGGCAAAAGTCTGATTGTTGTGCTTCCTTGGGATTGATACTCTTACTTCAGAAATGCTACAACAAAACCCTTTTCTCTTGCATGCTATCATGCGATACTACTGCCTATGTACAACAAAGTTGCCCTAGGCACAACAGATGAATTCTCCAAGTTGCGTGAAAGGTATGTGGGTGCGTATGAGGTGTGTACGTGTTGGTTCAATGTAGGCCTTTCCAATGCGTACCCCCTCTTAATAGTACAGATCTCCTATGACTCAAATCAACCAAAAGGAAACACCAGAACACTATGTTTGCTATTTCTTCCAACGAGGGGAATAAAACTATCTTGTGCCATATGCCAGAATATTTCAAATGCTCAATTCACACGGTTAGTCTGCAAATAGCATCGTCATCAATCATCAAAACCATTAGGGAGAGATATTCCCTAACAATCTCCCACATTTTGGTGGACTGATGAAAATACCCGCTTTACACAAATTATAACAACGAATAGTATGCAAACCCACAATCTACAAACTATAGATGGGCTCCCCCTAGATGTGTGCACTATTTAAATATGCATTTGGAATGCAAAGTGCACATACGAGGATCAACACTCCCCCTATATATTATAGACTAGGCAATACTTGGAACAAATGGAATAAAAACACTAAGCATGGTTACAAGCATGAGTATGAGAGCATGAAGATAAAGGGGAACACAATAAGCATAGTTCCACACACATAGATACTAAGACATAATAAGATAGATAAGGTAGCATATGTCTCACACCATACTTGAACAACGTCTCATACTCTCAAACCAAAGCAAACAGGATAAAGGAGTTCACAACCATAAAATTGAAAAATAATACACAAGCTTGTGACTCAATAACCCTGCGAATCACCTGGTCCTAAACTCTCTCCCCCTTTGGCATCAAGATGCCAAAAATGCAAAGAGTGACACTAAGCATCCCTGGGTGGTAGCTCTACTTAGAACCCATGGAGTCATTGATTCTTAATTGTCCTCGTGTCCCTTAGACTCCTCGATAATCTTAGCATCATCAACAAGTGGAGTAGATGTAGTAGTATCCGAGTCATCATCATCACTCTAGCGATCTTGAGATCCACTTCTCATCACAAGTAATCCTCTTCTTAGAGCCACTCTCAACCACCATGTACAAATTCCTCATCATGGCAATCTATCGGCGGTGAGACATCTTCTATTTCACATGGGCCTAGTACATTCACTGCTTAACATCAACCTAAAGGCAGAAAAGCTTCTTGACCTTCCTCTTAAGCTTGGTAACCCAACCAGACTGCTCTGGAGCTGGCTCATAGTCAAGCTCATCTGATTCATCCAAAGGAACCTCAGCCTCAGGAATCTACGGGGGACCCCGGTGCTACTTCTGCCTCAGCCTAATCTCCTATGGGTAACTAGAGGGCCAAGCTCTAAGATCTCGTCTGGGAACGACGAGCGCAAAGTGTCCACAATAAGCTTGAAGATAAAGACAAGCACAGATAGGCACCTTACGGCCATAGAATGCAGTAGAGAGCCTGATCCACATAACATGGGACACATCCAGAAATGAGGTCTTGCTCTTCTCCATGTGACAGATAAGAAGTATGTCAACTAGATAGGCATGCACCATATCAATGTTCCCAACCCGAGGGAAAACAAAGTGCCATAAGATGCGATGCATAATGCACATGCATGATGTCAGCTCCTTGATCACTCCCTTAGGTGCCTAATTGATGATGTAGAAGTAGAGTGTAACGACCCAGCCCGGTAAGGATCAGAGTCTCTTTGCTTATTGTACTAGTCCCAACTTGCTAGCACACACAATACTTGATGAAATAACAGAAATAACACACATCTTCCTAACATCGATAGTCTAGGACTAATACAATTTATTACAAAGATATGGCATAAGGGAAAATAAACAAATACAACAGAAGCATGAAGTAAATGAGTCCATCCATGCCACTAGCAAAAGCTGAGTGTAGAACATCAACCTACCGCACCTTATTCCTCGTCGGATAAATCTGCAGCGTGATAAGTTGCAGCCATTTAGGTCAGTACATTGAATGTACTGGCAAGTCGCATCATAATAGTATAAGGAACCTATTTGTACATGTAATTTGTCTGGTGGAAAGCTCTAAGTTTAATTTTTCATAAAGCTAATATTTTCCTATTATAAAAGAAATTATTCTACTACTACAAATAGCATATGATTGAGATGGTACCCCAACTCAATCTATTCCCAAACTTCATTTAAAGCCAATTTATTTAATTAAGGGTGAGGACATCTCCCGACATTTCCACTTATAGATGCTCAAGATGTCTGTAATAGGGGACACGACTAATCGATTAGGTTGACACTCTACAGAGGTTTGCGTCCTTTTCCCCACAAGACTCGACCAACTCCTTGATCGGAAGATCGAGACATAGTCTTTCAAAAGTATTCCCCCTTAATACAAGGACATGCCGGTATACCTACGTATTCTACATATTCTAACCTGTCCCGGAAAGAGGTCACACCAACTACTCGACTAAGCCAAAGCTCATAATGGCTTTTGGCTGCATATGTAAGCTTCTAGTCATGAAAACATGCTCGACCCCTTTGAGCCTAAGCGGTCGGGCCACTAGTGTGCACTCCCATGGATTCCCCGGGAATGCTCCCACTATACTTCGCCACCCTTCAAACAAATTCTGCCCAGGTAGTTTATGAAAATTATTGGTCCTGATTACTACATTGTCACTCATACCTTATGATGCATCACTCCCCAATCCACGTCTACTTTGGTGAAGCAAAATGGTGGCGACAATGGATGTAAGGTTCAGACCTACCTCATTGAAGTACTTGGTGTAAAGCATAGCCATATGGCATAAATCTTAATTATGCAAGCCTACCACAAAGGACTAAGTGCATATAATAAAAACATAGGTAATAAAAGTACGACCAAGATCTAAACTTGCCTAGATACAGGTGGTTCAACTCTAGACAATGATAGTATTCAACTTTGCACTCCAATCTATCACCGAAGTAAATAAATGCACATAAGCAATCATCTAGAGAACCAAAATAAGATGCAACTTGAAAAGACCCGGAAAATCCAAATGAAAAATCCAACACACTTAACTTTCATGAAAAAACTAAAAGTGTAAAACCAAAGTGTGAAATAGGGTTCAAAAATGTGTTGTGAACTAAAGTTCATACAAGGCATAATAGTAAAATTATCATGGATAGATCGTAATTGTGTGCACATACCATGATAAAGTCCCCAAGTCCTGGGATTTGGCTAGGGTGACAATGTGCAAAAGGAATTAATTCAAAGGGTCTACGGCTTAGAAGATATGGCCAAATAGAGTTTAAATTTGAATCCGAATAAATTGAACTTTGAAATTAGCAAAAAAATTCAAAGATGGGTTTGCTGGATAGATCTAGTCAATATGAAAAATTTGCCGTCAATTTCATCTAATTTGGATCTACGGTTCAAAAGTTGTTGCTAAATGAAGTTCAGGGACTAATCTGTTAATTAAAGGACTAAACATAAAGAATAGTTTTGTCGCAACCAGGTCCCTGGACACGCAGCGCACCACAATTGGCTGATGGGTATCCGCTATGGGGTTTGTACGTCGGACATCCGAAATCTAACGCATACTGGTTCGCTGGAAAAACCTAATCTAATTTATGCCATTGATCTACGATCTAATGGATGAGTCGGAGGGGCGGCGGCTTACAATGGGGCAACAGCGTCAATGACGAGCAAGGGATGGCAGCGCGGTCGTTGGTGATGAAGGGGCGGTGGCTATAGTGGTCCTCGGCGTCGGGGAAGGAGAGGGGGAGGTGCGGCATGTCGAGGCGGACCAAATGGTGGTGATGGCGGTCCTCGGGGCGTCTGAGTCGAGCGAGGCAAAGGCAGTGGAGTTTCGGTGCTACAGTGGGGCTCGGGGTCGTCGATGTTGCTTCTCTAGCATGACCTAGATAGCAAAGAGATGCCAACGAGAAGCGAATGGATACGAGGATGATACGTGTCCAACATATATATAATTTTTTATTGTTCCATGCTATTATAGTATCAATCTTGGATATTTTATATGCAATTCTATATCATTTTTGGGACTAGCCTATTAACCTAGGGCCTAGTGCCAGTTCATGTTTTTTGCTTTTCAGAAAATCAATATCAAAATAGAGACTAAATGGAGAAAAAGCTTTGGTTTATTTTTTTCTTGACCAGAAGGGACTAACAAATGTTCGGGATAAGACCTGAGAAGTAACGACGAAGCGACAAGCTTAGGGGACACGCCCGGGAGGGTGCCCCCAGGCTTGTGGGCCCCTCATGGCACCTCCTGGCCTAATTCCACTTCTATAAATTTCTGAATATTACCAATACATCAAAGAACCACCCGAAATACTTTTTCTGCCATCGCAAGTTTCTGTTCTTCGGCGATCCCATTTGGAGGCCTTTTCTGGCCCCCTGCCGAAGAGGTAATTGATCATGGAGGGCTTCTACATCATTCTTGCTGCCCTTCCGATGATGCATGGGTAGTTTACCATAGACCTACGGGTCCATAGCTAGTAGCTAGATCGCTTTTTCTTCTCTCTTTGATCTTCAATACAATGCTCTCCTCGGTGTTCCTGGAGTTCTATTCGATGTAATATTCTTTTGCGGTGTGTTTGTCGGGATCTGATGAATTGTGGGTTTATGATCAGATTATTCACGAATAGTAACTGAGTCTTCTCTGAATTCTTTTATGCATGATTATTATAGCATCGTATTTCTCTCTGATCTATCCGCTTAGTTTGGCCAACTAGATTGATTTTCCTTGCAATGAGAGAGGTTCTTTGTGATGGGTTCAATCTTGTGGTACTCAATCCCAGTGATAGAATGGGACATCAGATGTATTTTTATTGTTGTCCTTAAGGATAAATAGATGGGGTTTATTCATATTGCTTGGGTTTACTTTGTCTACATCATGCCATCTTGCTCAAGTTTTTTTGAGAACCGATGACAGTGAGCAACTCTCACTGCCTTTGTATTAAAATAATTAAGGTTAGGGGGGTTAGAGTGTCCAGGACTGTACAAAATTACATTTTGTGTGTGAGAGGGGGGGGGTGTTAGCTATACAACTCAACAGAACAGAAAATCAAAGCAAGTTGACAATGGAAGTGATGTAGGGGGCCAACTCCTGCCTTGCTCTATGAGCCAGCATAGCAAAGTCCTTCTTGAATCTGTTCCTCCAGGAATCAAAGGAAGGCTGAATCCCCCTGAAGTGTTTGTCATTTCTCTCCTTCCAGATCCCCCAAGCAGCAACTGTGAAGACTTCCAAAAACATCGGCCTTATCCACCTGTCCTTGCCTTCATGCACCATTTTAATCCAGTCAGGGTCACTTGGCCACTGTATCCCCAGCGCAGCCCAGCACCTCTGACTAAAAGGGCAAGTGAAAAAGAGATGAGCAATGTCTTCCTCAGGCGGCTGGTTACAGAGAAGACAGGCATAGTTATCATTATGGATTTTGAAGTGTCTGCGCCGAAGCATATTCCTGGTATTCAGCCTGTCAGCCAACAACAGCCACATAAACACCTTTCATTGCATCGTGCACTTGGTTTTCCAAATCAAACCAAAGACCTCATCTGCCTGAACCTGACTAAAGCACTACTCATAATATTTGGAAGATCGAAAATTTGTTCCTCCCCAAACACAGGACCAAACATCCCTGTCCTTAGTCAATGCCATATCTAGGGTTTCCGACTGTATCTGAATTACTTCAGTCTTAGCTTCCAATGATAGGGGCAAGTGGAACACCTCTCCCAATCTTTCCAAAGACAGGAGATGTCGAACAGACACATCTGGATTTCGAGCAAACGAAAAAGCTCTCGGGTATCTGTCTTGAAGAGTATCTGTGCTCCAATTGTCCTTCCAAAACAAGATCGTATCACCAGAAAACACTTCAGATTTAGTGATTCCATTGTATATATCAGATATTGACATAAGGTCTCTCCACTAGAAGGATCTACACGGGTCAGAGGCATGAGATATTTTGTCCACATAGTATGAGTCCCAAATCAGTTTGACCCAAGGAACATCATGTTTATTATAAAACTTGTGAAGTTGCTTTAACAGAAGCCCTTGGTTTTGGGTTTTAAGGTCAATGATCCCCAGCCCACCTTTGCTCTTGGGTTTGCACACCATATCCCAAGCTGCAAAGGAGCTACCCTTGATCCCATCGTCAGATTTTCTCACCCAAAGACACGACCTCCTCAGCTTATCAAGGTGCTCAATGATCCTGGGGTTTATCTTGATGGAACACATGGCATAAACAACCAGGGAGGTGACCACAGAGTTGAGCAGCGTAAGCTTGGAACCATAGTCTAGAAGCAAGACTGCAGTAGGCATCTTACGCTGAATGGAGGCTACCATTGGCATTAGATCATTCAAGCTCGTGCATGTGGTACCCATGGGCAGGCCCAAATAAGTGAACGGCATGTTGCCAATGGAGCAACCAAAAATTGCAGCAATCTCCCTTGCCAGCACCGGGTCAGAATTGATGGGCACTAAAGTCGACTTGTGGAAGTTAATTTTTAGCCCCACCGATTTCGCGTAGTCAACTAGGATGGACTTCAGAACTTGCGCTTGCGAGATAGAGGCCGGGAGCACAGCGATCGTGTCATCTGCATACTGAATGACGGGGTAGTTGCTGTCAGAAGTGGGGAGAGGTAGCTGAAGCAATCCATTCCGCGTGCCATCATTGATCGCTGACTGGAGCAGGTCCGCTGCGAGGACAAAGATCAGAGGGGACAAAGGGTCGCCCTGTCGGACCCCACAAAGGCAATCAAACTGTTTCCCGGGGGTTCCATTGAGCAAAACCGAGGAGCTACCAGAAGAAAAAATGCATTTGATCCACCCCAACCACCTCTCATCGAAACCCATATGTTTCATGATCTCAATCATTGGTTCATGCTGGATGGTATCGAAGGCCTTCGCAAAGTCTAGTTTCAAGATGCAACACGCTCTCTCCGATGACTGACACTGATGTATGTATTCAAACAGCCAGGCCAGGCAGTCCTGGATCGATCTCCCCTTCAAAAAACCGTATTGGTTCCGATGTATGATTTTGAGAACCAGCTTCTGCAGACGGTTAGCCAGCAATTTAGTTATCAGTTTCAGGCAACAATTGAGCAGCGTGATGGGTCTGAAATCATTGGCGGTTTCAGGCGACTGGGTTTTCGGGATGAGAGTTATGAAACCTGAGTTCAGACTCCTGAGATCAATGGCACCCTCATAGAAGTCATTGCATAATCTGTAAAAGTCATATTTGATAATGTGCTAGCACGACTTCAGAAAACACCCGTTAAAGCCATCCGGGCCGGGCGCTCTATCCGATGGCATCTCTCTAACCACAGTGTCAATCTCCTCGTGTGTGAAAGGCGTGGTTAGTTCCTCCAGTCCCTCCACCTTCTTAATGATTCTAGATAGATCAAATTTCATCTCAAACTCACCTTTCGTGCCCAATCTCTCTCTGTAGGTACTGAACAGCTCATTGGCTTTACCCAAATGATCCATTACCAGCGAACCGTCTTGAAGTTTCAGCGAGGCTATGGAGTTCTTGCGATATCTTTCCGAGGCCGCCGAATGAAAGAATTTGGTGTTGTCACCCCCGCAAGAAAACCATCGGACCGTATACCTCTTTTTCCAATATTCTCGTTTGTAGTCAAGGAGGGTGACTAGGTGGGTTTTTAGAATATCTTGGAAGTTTGCTTCTGGGACTGAGAGTGGCCTTTTGTCCTTGATATTGTCAAGTTCCAGGAGAGTTGGTGTTATCAACACACAGGTTCAGCCTAGAAATCCGTTTACTCCAACGTTTAAGGGCATACCTTAGATTCTTGAGCTTTTTGCACAAGAGTTGAGCTGAGTTCGGTGGAAAGCAATGTTTATCTGTTTTTATTAACTTAATACACTATATGCATGCTGGATAGCGGTCGATGGGTGGAGTAATAATAGTAGATGCAGGTAGGAATTGGTCTACTTGTCCTGGACGTGATGCCTATATACATGATCATTGCCTTGAATATCATCACAACTACGCGCTTTTCTATCAATTGCCCAACAGTAATTTCATCACCCACCGTACGTTATGTGCTCGAGAGAGAAGCCTTTAGTGAAAACTATGGCCCTTGGGTCTACTTTCTCATATGTGATATCCAAAAATACCTTGCTGCACTTTTATTTATTTTTATTTCTTTGCAATTTACTTTATTTGTCTACCACTACAAGATTTGATCCTTGCAAATACCGCCGAGGGGATTGACAACCCCCTTGTTTGCGTTGGGTGCAAGTATTTGCTTTTGTGTGTGCAGGTGCTGCTAATGAGGTTCTATGTGGTTCTCCTACTGGATTGATAACCTTGGTTCTTAATTAAGGGAAATACTTATATCTATTGTACTGCTTCATCCTCTTCTCTTCGAGGAAATCCCAACGTACCTCACAAGTAGCGGGGGATCCAATTTACGAAGTTTGGAGACAAGGGTGAGCTCACCAGTGACGTATTTCACCGCCGAATAGCTCGACTCTGGCAAGGTGCAAATGGGGCGAGCAGTGTGAGCGGCTTGGGCAGATGTGGATGGGGAGTTTGAGAGAGGGTGTTCGGGGGCTTTTATAGGTGCGGCTACCGCGGATAAGCCCTATCCGAGCGAAAGGCGGCTGACGGTTGCGGGCGAGAACTTTGCAAGATCATCCCGTGGCATGTGTCAGAGATTGAAGATGACGGGGCCCACGTGTCAGCCAGATAGGGAGAAATAAAAGAGTAGCGAAGTGGGCGCTGTTGGATCTGCTATGATCGGGCGGTGGAGGGGCTGTCGTACCGGTTCGGTAATTGAAACGACCTCAAGCCAAATTTGGCCTTCGGCCGGCTGGCATGCTCCTGGGCCAAACTCAGTTTCGGTCCAGGCAAGTGTGTGTGTGTTATATAGAAAACACTTTGAGGTCCAAAAAAACTCAAACACATTTATAAAAATTACCAGAAAATGTAGAAAAATATTACTGATAATATAGAGCATAGTGAGCATTAATTCCTGCTCAGAAAATTTTGAAAATATTTATTTTATGCAATAAATGCACTTTTAGCCAATAAAATAATTACCAAAAAACTTGAAAAACTACAAATAATATTCTAATACTTGCCCAACTCCTTATGTTTTAGGAAGTCATTTTATCCTCTCTCTTTTATTTTTCTTGAATGGAAAAATATTTGAACATTTTATAGAACTCCAAAATACAATAAAAGATGATATGCCTAAATTATTTTATTAACCTCCAAATTGAATAAAAAATTGGATGTTACAAACCTAACCCCCTTAAGATGAATCTCGCTCTCAAGATTCGGGTTAGCCTGCAAAAAGGTGTGGATGGTCCGGCCTGAGATCTTCCTCTCGTTCCCAAGTAGCTTCCTCCTTGGTGTGGTGACTCCATCAACCCTTGCAAAACTTGATGACCTTGGTATGAGTGATTCTCTCTGTGTTCTCAAGAATCTTTACAGGCTTCTCCTCATAAGTCAGATCACTCTCCAACTGAATTACCTCTAGTGGCACTGTATCTCTCAAAGGAATACCTTCCATCTCTACATGACACTCTTTAGCTAGGAAACATGAAACACATCATGAACCGCTGACAAAGGCTCTGGGGATTCCAACTTGTATGCAAGCTCTCCTCTGCATTCCAAAACTCTGTATGCCCCCGCAAATCATGGTGCCAACTTTACTTGAACTCCAAATCTCTTAATACCTCAAAGTGGAGATACTCGAAGATAAGCTCTATCTCCCACTTCATAAGTCACTTCCTTGTGTTTAGCATCGACATAACTCTTCTGTCTAGATTGAGCTATCTTAAGTCTATCTCGAATCAACTAGACCTTCTCCTTAGTATCTTTGATCAAATCTAGTCCAAACAATTTGCGATCTTCAACTCCATCCTAGATCAAAGGTGTCCTGCATTTCCTCCCATACAATGCCTCGAAAGGGGCCATCTGCAAACTGGCTTGATAACTGTTGTTGGACGAAAACTCCGCATAAGGCAATTATGATCCGAACTACACCCATAGTCTAGCGCACAAGCACTCAACATGTCCTCGAGAATTTGATGTGATGAGGACATCAATACCATTGTTACACCGACAGCCCCTGCTACTATACATACTAGACCAATTACTAGAGCTCGTGCATGCCAATTAAATTACTAGGTACTTTCGTTTCTTGGTAATGATTCTAATGTTCATGAGAATATGATGCTGTCTAAATTGGATACATTTGTTTTTCTTAAAAGTGAAGCACCTAGCTTGGAGAAGGATGAACATTGGAGCAAGAACAAGCATGGAGATGACGGCATGCGCAAGGGAAACAAGAACGCAGTTTCAAGTGATGATTTCAGTACTTTGAAGCCACCATAATGAGTGCATGAAGTCTTGGACGAAATATACAAGATGCCGCTTCACAAATTTCGTCTAGAGGCTATTATACTTGCCTCACCTTATTATTGGGCCAGGCCCATGTAATTTCAAAATACATAAGTATAGGCTGTTTTTAGAGTCCGTATGTGTGGGGAAACAAGAGATACGGTTGGTTTCGGACCCCTCCCCCAAGGGCCACGAAATTCCCCCCTCTTCCTCCATATATACAGACCTTAGGGCGTCGTTTAGACTTGGGATTTTGTTTAGAATAAAAGTTCGCCATAGCTGCAATTTCGCGTACTTCGTTTGTGTTCAATGACTAGACAAAGACGTCACAGAATCCCACCTTCATTAATAAAGCTTTCCTCTTATATTTGCAATATCCAGATTGCAATCTCAGTTTCTTGCTTGCTCTTTGTTTGCTCATAGGAAAACAGACACTCGTGGTCAGGTAGATCGTGCCCCGGTGTTGTCAATAACCCCTCAGAAGTTGGTTTAGCGATTGCTAAGGCGCGATGTCTCGCACGTTCGTAGTCAGATCGTCAAGGTCGACTCCCACAGAAAATGATAGCCACCATCTCATCGAAATATCGGGACACCTTCACCTCTATCAATTGGTATCAGATTTCCAGGTTCCTCGGTGAGATTTTATAATCTTTCGTAGTGTAGATCGAGTCTATTCTTCATACCTACAGTCCATGAAAAAGCCATAAAAATATATTTAGGGTTAGTTCATCATATCCGAACCAGTCTGAGCCTTTGCATAGTCTTTTCAGTATTTTGCTTTGTTGAACTTGTTGTTGCATAGTCATGTCAAGTTGTTGGTCTTAGCGTCTAGTCTTTCAGAGTTTCGAGTTCTGGTCATCAGTTGTCACGCCGCTGCTGCGCCATCATCATCACCGCTGCCATATACCACGACCGCACCAACATCATTGTCGCTGCCATATACCACCACCACATATTCGCCACCAATCCGAGTCCATATACGCCACCACATATCCGCCGCCATCACGCCAATCTGAGTCAACCTACAACATATATCCACCACCAGTTTGAGTTCCATCATATTCATCTCCGCCAGCAGTCCGAGTTCCACCAGATTCATCTCCGCCAGTAGTCCGAGTTGCACCAGATTCATCTTCGCCACCAGTCCGAGTCCAGTATTTGTTACTTTGTTCGAATATAATCAAGAAGGAGTGCGGTTTTACCTCCTTTAAGAGGGCTCGAACCTGGGTAAACATTGTGTCCCCTGGTCCCATGTTACCATCGATCCTTAGACGCACAACTTGCCCCCCGCCCACCCAAGATTTGCCGGGTTTGACAGTGACATTGGTGCTTTCATTGAGAGCTCTAGCGTGCTGTATACAAAAGCAATCCATGGCTCGCCTAGTCATCAACGACAATATCACTTCTGGAAGGAGCCTGACTTCTGGGCAGACCCTCCAGCTCAGCGATCTCACCGTAGGAGCTTGTAAGGTTGTTGATCTCACAGCACCCCCTACGACCGCCGAATACCGTCTTTGCATCAGCCTCAAGTACTCCGAAATGATGGATCCGACAGACGTCTCGTCCTTGAATGAGCTGCTAGACCGCATCGCCGCCTTGGAGGTCTCAACGGACTATGATCGGATCATGCTCAAGCCTGACCAGAGGGAAATTTATCGCCCGCCGATCACCCACCTCATAGCGGTCGTTGAGGAACGGGCCGAAGACACATCCCTCCCTATGTTGAAGTCCAAGTATGTTCGGGTATCCGAATCCCTTGAGCCAAATACTCCCCCTTCGGACGGTACTTCACGTCTTCCAGACTCTAGCTCAGATATAGGATCGCGGGAGCCCTTGGATCTCCCCGGACCCGAACCGGTCGTCTCGGAGAGCCTTCAAGCTCGGAATACAGGCGTGGGAATGGATTCAAATTTTAAACCACCCACCCACAACATTCAATATTCTCCAAGCAACTCAGGTCCTCCAGATATATACGACCTGATGTATGTGCGACAACAACTTTAGGAAACGGTCCACCACTTTTGGGCCAGATTCTTGCTTGTTAAAAACAAGATCAAAGATTGCCCCGACAACGACGTAGTTTCGGTCTTTCACAATTGCACCGACGAGGGAATATTGAATGCCCTTGACCGTCATCACATACAGAGCTTAATGGAACTATCATAGGTAGTGCAAAAGTACTGTGCGATGGAAAGCACGTGGGGGGCCCAGAAAACTCAACTGGAGCCCGCTGCCTTTAAGCTGTGTGCGGCCCGGACTAAACGGATACACCCTAGCGGGTCACCCGACCACCAGTTGATGGGAAGAAAAAATAAATCATTCATGGGATATAGGTCCGTTCTTGATGAACTCCTTGACAAGCCATGTCCGATACATGCCACTCTATGCAGAGACCCAACCCATAGCCTTCGAGCATGTCGGGTACTCTGACAAGTAGCGAAGAGTGGAGAGGCTATCCTCACCACCACTCCAGAGAAATACTCTCCGGAGAGGGATGCCTTTAACGTCCTCATGGTCTTCGAGACCTTTTCCTCAAATAATCAGTGCAAAAGGGCACTCCACGACCTCGCCGAAGTCCACCAAGTTACCGATCTGAGCCCATGGAATGACACGGTGATGTAGGGCGGAACCCTATGGGGCCGATCTTTCACGTTTGGAGAGGATCCATACGAGGAACACGAAGAACGCGTGGAAGAACACGAGGGAAATCACAGGGGTAAACAAGAGAAACACTCAACCGACACGAATATGATCACACAAGTGCTAGATCATCGAGGCACAAAGTAACACGAGATCCAATGTCAGCAAGGGACGATACAAAGGTAGCCGTTCTTCTCCATGAGGAGGTCTTAATTGTTTTCTCCAGGTGGAGGTCTTGAATCCGGGTGGATCTTCTCCGAAGAGGTGCGGTCCCTCACGAGGAGTAGATCCGATACGGATGAGCAATGCTCTATCTCAAATGAGCTAAACCAATGCTAACCCTAGAATGTAGGTGGAGGGGGAGTATATATAGTCTATGGGGCGAAGGGGTACATGGGCCACGGCTCGGAGGCGCTGCACGCAGGCAGGAGGGGGCCGGATGTCCGGGCGTCGGGCCGGATGTCCGGGCGCTCGTGAGGGGCCGGATGTCTGGGCTGTCAGGCCGGATGTCTGGGCTGTCGGGCCGAATGTCCGGGCTGTTGGAGTTGGCCTTGCTGCTCTCTGGATTGACGGGGCCGGATGTCCGAGCGGAGGGGCCGGATGTGCGGGGCTTGGGAGGCGTCGGATGTCCGGGGTGATGGTCGGATGTACGGGCTGTCGGGGCAGCCTTCTGTGCTCCCTGGACGGTGTGTCCGGATGTCCGGGCTGTTGGCTGGATTTCCGGGGCGGAGGGCCGGATGTCCGGGCTGGACGCCAGATGTCTGGGCCCTGTAGCTTCTGCTGCAGATTCCTGGCTGCGGTGTAGATCTCCAGGGGCCGGATGTCCAAGCCATGGCCGGATGTCCGGTGCCTGGAAGCTGTTTTCGCCTTCTTCCGTTGGTTCTCTTCTTCCGTGGACTTGGTGGCTTGATCATCCTCATGTGCATCGACAGGAGGGTCCTCTTGGTACCTAATCATGCACAACATTCTGGACTTAAGTAGTAGCCATGTCTCGGGAGGATCATATGAGATATCACTAAGGAGAGAAGTCACCTCGGTCTCGAGAGCTCTAGCTCGTGCGCTTGTCATGGGTCCTCTTGGTGCTTGGTGAGACAATGGTAGGTCCATGGGGATGACCGTAGGATGCTCCGCATCATCTCCCCCCCCCCTTGTGAAAGATCCGACCTCGGATCGAAATCCTCATCACCATGGTACGGGGACAGATCAGTGACATTGAAGATGTCGCTCATGTTGTACTTATCACGTGGGAGATCGATCTTGTAAGTGTTGTTGTTGCACCGTGCTAGCACCTTGAAGGGTCCATCGGCTTGAGGTAGAAGTTTGGACTTGCGTTCATTGGGGAAGCGGTCCTTGCAAAGGTGTAGCCACACGAGATCGCCGATGTTGAATATCATAGGATGCTTGTTGATGTTGAGCTTGGTCGCGAGTTGTTGTACTTGGCGCTCGATGGTGTGCCTTGTATCTTCATGCTTCTTCTTGATGTAGCTTGCGCGTGTACTCGTATCCATGTTGGTGCGCTCTTCTAGTGGAAGAGGTAGAAATGTCCAATGGGGACAATGGCTTAAAGCTGTAGACGACCTCGAAGGGGGACTTGCCGGTTGTCGAATGTCTTGCACGGTTGTAGGCGTACTCGGCGATGGGTAGACATGCCTCCCACTCCTTGATGTTCTTCTTGATCAACACATGAAGTAGAGTGGAGAGCGTATGGTTCGTCACCTTCATTTGGCCATCAGTTTGAGGATGGTATGCGGATGAGAACAAGAGCTTGATTCCGAGCTTGGTGCATATCGTCTTCCAAAAGTAACTCAAGAACTTGACGTCATGGTTGGAGACGATTGTCTTTGGTACTCCATGTAGACGCAATATTTCCCTACAAAAGAGATTTGCAACATGTGAAGCATCGTCAATCTTGTTGCAAGGAATGAAATGTGCCATCTTAGAAAATCGGTCCACAACAACAAACACGGAATCTTTGCCATTTTGAGTTCTAGGCAAACCAAGTACAAAATCCATGCTAATGTCTTCCCAAGGTTGATAAGGAATAGGAAGAGGCATGTAAAGACCATGGACTGAGCTTTAGACTTAGCTTTGCGACATGTAGAGCATCGGTTGGTGAAACGTCAGACGTCGCGGAATATCTTGGGCCAAAAGTAGTTCTTGGAGAGCGTGGCAAATGTCTTCTCGCGTCCAAAATGTCCCATGAGTCCGCCTCCATGAGCCTCTTGCAAAAGGAGCAAACGAAGAGAAGTCTCGGGAATGCAAAGTTTGTTAGCTCTCATAAGATAATCATCCTTGATGTAATATCGTTCCCAAGATGTATGCGTCAAACATTTAGCATAAGGAGTAGCAAAAGATGGATCATTAGCATACAAGTCTTTTATGTGCTCAAATCCAATAACATTCAACTCAAGTTTAGTGACAAGCGTGCATATGCGTGAAAGTGCATCCGTGATAACCCACAAGTATAGGGGATCGCAACAGCTTTCGAGGGTAGAGTATTCAACCCAAATTTATTGATTCGACACAAGGGGAGCCAAAGAATATTCTTGAGTATTAGCAGTTGAGTTGTCAATTCAACCACACCTGGATAACTTAGTAACTGCAGCAAAGTGTTTAGTAGCAAAAGTGGTATGATAATAATCGTAACGGTAGCAAAAGTAAAGATAAATGTTTTTGGGTTTTTGTAGTAGTTGTAATAGTAGCAACGGAAAAGTAAATAAGTGAAGAACAATATATGAAAAGCTCGTACGCAATGGATCAGTGATGGATAATTATGCCGGATGCGATTCCTCATGCAATAGTTATAACATAGGGTGATATAGAACTAGCTCCAATTCACCAACTTAATGTAGGCATGTATTCCGTAAATAGTCATACGTGCTTATGGAAAAGAACTTCCATGACATCTTTTGTCCTACCCTCCCGTGGAAGCGGGGCGCTAGCGGAAACTAAGGGATATTAATGCCTCCTTTTAATAGAGAACCGGAACAAAGCATTAGCACATTGTGAATACATGAACTCCTCAAACTACGGTCATCACCGAGAAGTATCCCGATTATTGTTACTTCAGGGTTGTCGGATCATAACACATAATAGGTGACTATAGACTTGCAAGATAGGATCAAGAACACACATATATTGATGAAAACATAATAGGTTCAGATCTGAAATCATGGCACTCGGGCCCTAGTGACAAGCATTAAGCATAGCAAAGTCATAGCAACATCAATCTCAGAACATAGTGGATACTAGGGATCAAACCCTAGCAAAACTAACTTGATTACATGGTAAATCTCATCCAACCCATCACCGTCCAGCAAGCCTACGATGGAATTACTCACGCACGGCGGTGAGCATCATGAAATTGGTGATGGAGGATGGTTGATGATGACGACGGCGACGAATCCCCCTCTCCGGAGCCCCAAACGGACTCCAGATCAGCCCTCCCGAGAGAGATTAGGGCTTGGCGGCGGCTCTGTGTCGTAAAACGCGATGAAACTTTCTCTCTGATTTTTTTCTCCCCGAGACGGAATATATGGAGTTGGAGTTGAGGTCGGAGGAGGTCCAGGGGGCCCACGAGATAGGAGGCCGCGCCCTAGGGGGGAGGCGCCCCCCTGTCTCGTGGATAGGCTGTTGGCCCCCTGGCATTAATTCTTTCGCCAAAATTTCTTATTAATTCCAAAAAGTGCCTCCGTGGATTTCCAGGACATTCCGAGAACTTTTCTTTTCTACACATAAAACAACATCATGGCAGTTCTTCTGTAAACAACGTCAGTCCGGGTTAGTTTCATTCAAATCATGCCATTTAGAGTCCAAAACAAGGGCAAAAGTGTTTGGAAAAGTAGATACGTTGGAGACGTATCAACTCCCCCAAGCTTAAACCTTTGCTTGTCCTCAAGCAATTTAGTTGATAAACTGAAAGTGTAAAAAAAACTTTTACAAACTCTGTTTGCTCTTGTTGCTGTAGACATGAAAATCCAACATTCAAGTTTCAGCAAATATTATGAACTAACCATACTCACAATAACACATAGGTCTCACAATTTACTCATATCAATAGCATAATCAGCTAGCGAGCCATAATAATGAAACTCCGATGACAACACTTTCTCAAAATAATCATAACATGATATAACAAAATGGTATCTTGCTAGCCCTTTCTGAGACCGCAAAACATAAATGCAGAGCACCTTTAAAGATCAAGGACTGACTAAACATTGTAATTCATGCTAAAAGAGATCTAGTCAAGTCATACCCAATATAAACCAATAATAATGAATGCAAATGACAGTGTGCTCTCCAGCGGGTGCTTTTAATAAGAAGGGTGATGACTCAACATAAAAGTAAATAGATAGGCCCTTCGCAGAGGGAAGCAGAGATTTGTAGAGGTGCCAGAGCTCAATTTTAAAATAGAGATTGAATAACATTTTGAGCGGCATAATTTCGCTGTCAACGCAACAACTATGAGATGGCTGTATCTTCCATACTACATGCATTATAGGCAGTTCCCAAACAGAATGGTAAAGGTTTATACTCCCCCAACCACCAACAAGCATCAATCCATGGCTTTCTCGAAACAACGAGTGCCCCCAACATACAACAACCCTGGGGGAGTTTTGTTTAATTATTTTGATTTGCTTTGATCTTTTTGGATCATGGGACTGGGCATCCCGGTTACCGGCCCTTTCTCGTGAATGAGGAGCGGAGTCCACTCCACTTGAGAATAACCCACCTAGCATGGAAGATATAGGCAGCCCTAGTTGAAACATGAGCTGCTCGAGCATACAAAACATAATTTCATTTGAATGTTTGGAGTTTGGCACATACAAATTTACTTGGAACGGCAGGTAAATACCGCATATAGGAAGGTATAATGGACTCATATGGCACAACTTTGGGGTTTAAGGAGTTTGGATGCACAAGCAGTATTCCCGCTTAGTATAGGTGAAGGCTAGCAAAAGACTGGGAAGCGACCAACTGAGAGAGCGACAACAGTCGTAAACATGCATTAAAATTAATTTACACCGAGTGCAAGCATGAGTAGGATATAATCCACCATGAACATAAATATCATGAAGGCTATGTTGATTTGATTCAACTACATGTGTGAACATGTGCCAAGTCGAGTCACTTAATAGGTTCAAAGGACGATACCATCCCATCATACCACATCATAATCATTCTATTAGCATGTTGGCACGCAAGGTAAACCATTATAACTCATAGCTAATCAAGCATGGCACAAGTAACTATAATCTCTAAATATCATAGCAAATATGTTTACTTCATAATAGCTAACTCAGGAACGATGAACTCATCATATTTACAAAAACAAAAGAGGTCGAGTTCATACCAGCTTTTCTCATCCCAATAAGTCCATCATATATCGTCATTATTGCCTTTCACTTGGATGACCGAACGATGTGTATAATAATAAGAGTGCACGTGCATTGGACTAAGCTGGAATCTGCAAGCATTCAACTCAAGAGAGAAGACAAGTAATATGGGCTCTAAATTAAATAAACAATCATGCATATAAGAGCCACTAAGCATTTTCAATATAGTCTTCTCGACCCCGAAAAGAAAGAAAAGAAAATAAAACTATTTACAAGGGAAAGCTCCCAACAAGTAAAAAGAAGAAGTAGAAATCTTTTTGGGTTTTCATTTTAATTTCTACTACAAGCATGGAAATTAAATTAACTATTTTTTTGGTTTTTCTTAAGGTTTATCAAGCACACAAGAAGAAAACTAGAAAAAGAAATTTAAACTAGCATGGATAATACAATGAAAGAGTATGAGCACCGACGACTAGTGTGTGAACATGAATGTAAAGTCGGTGAGAAATACGTACTCCCCCAAGCTTAGGTTTTTGGCCTAAGTTGGTCTAATACCAATGACCACCTCGCTGATATCCATAAGTGAAACAGGGGTAGTACTGAGATGCAGAGGCGACCGCCTCCTGAGCAGCAGCGTGTTGGCGAGCTGCCTCCATTCCCCTCTCATATTCAGTTGCTTCTTCCCTGGTGACAACACATCTTCCTTTTGCCTGATAATCAAAAAGGTAGGGAGCAGGAAGAGTAATAGGGACGACGTTGCGTCTGTCATAGATTAGTCGATAATGGAGGAATTGTTCGTTCCTCTCAAGAAAATGATGATCAAACATAGCTTCTTTATCCAAATAAATAGGAGGTATAATCATATCCCCCTCTCGTGGAGCTATATTAAGAAAATTAGCCACACGGGTTGCATAAATTCCTCCAAAGAAATCACCCCTTCTACAATTATTCTGCAACCTACGTGCAACTATTGCCCCCAAGTTATAACCTTTATAACCTGACACAGCACTCTTGTGGACACAAAGATCAGGGGCACACATGTGACATACCTCGTCCTTACCGTTAATGCATCTACCAATAAAGAGAGCGAAGTAATGTATAGCAGGAAAATAATGCTCCCTATGGTAGCTTGTGCTACGTCCCTAGATTCTCCCACAGTAATACTAGCAAGAAAATCTCTAAATTCAGATTTGGGAGGATCATTAATATTACCCCACTTCGGGAGTTTGCAAGCAGTTGTGAAATCCTCTAAATCCATGGTATAAGATGTATCATAAATATCAAACATGACACTAGGAGAATTACGCGCAGAAATATATTCGAACCTCCGCACAAAGGAATCAGTCAATTGATAATATTGAGGACACTTATCTTGTAAGAAGTCCTCCAGCTCGGCATTATGCACATACGCGTCAAATTCCTCCTTGAAGCCTGCTTCGACCATGAAATCATCGGATGGCCACTCACAAGCCCGTACATTTGCGTCCCTTGGCAAATTAACATCTTGTTCACGTATAGCAATCCTTGGCCCTTTCTTTGCCGAGGAACATCCTTGGTACATTCTTCTAAGCATATTTCTTTTTCTGAAAATTTCTGAAATTTTAGTAACTTGAAAATAAAAGTGGATAAAACTAAACAAGATTGATAGCAACTACTCCTACAAGTGCCTAGAGCCTATATCATGCATTGGAATTGCTTGGGACCTTAGATATTTAACATGCAAGCTCAAGAACATGGTCACCTTTGCAACAAAAATTTGCAATGAATAAAGCACTAGAACAAAAACTAATTGGACCAATGGAGGAGTCACATACCAAGCAACAATCTCCCAAAGCAGTTTTGTGAATGGAGCTTTGAGCAAGGAGATCGAAAATCACAGCAAAATGAGCTAGAACTCGTGCTTGAGCTCAATGGGGATTTTTTTGGGTAGAAGATGAAGTGTGTGGGTGCTGGCATAAGTGGAGGGGAGCCACCAGGGGCCCACGAGACAGGCGGCGCGCCCTATAGGGGGGGCGCCCTCCTCTCTCATGGCCTGGTGCTTTCCCCTCCTGCAGTGTTTTCAGTGCCTAAAATCCTCAAATATTCCAGAAAAAATCATACTAAATTTGCAGGGCATTTGGAGCACTTTTATTTTTGGACTATTTTTTAATGCACGGATAATTCAGAAAATAGACAGATAATACTATTTTTTTCCTTTTTTTATTCTAAATAACAGAAAGTAAAAAGAGGGTACAGAAGGTTGTGCCTTCTAGTTTAATCCATCTCGTGATCATCAAAATGAACCCACTAACAAGGTTGATCAAGTCTTGTTAACAAACTCATTCCGAATAACACGGAACCGGAGAAATTTCGAATAACACTAAGTTACCTCAACGGGGATATGAAAATCCCCAACAATAAGAATATCATACTTTTTCTTGACAGTAGGGAGAGGAAATTCAAAACCTCCAAAAATGATAGTTGGAACTTTTTCAATAGAACTGATACTATGAACTTGAGATTGTTTCCTCGGAAAGTGTACAGTATGCTCATTACCATTAACATGAAAAGTGACATTGCCTTTGTTGCAATCAATAACAGCCCCTGCAATATTAAGAAAAGGCCTACCAAGGATAATAGACATACTATCGTCCTCAGGAATATCAAGAATAACAAAGTCCGTTAAAATAGTGACATTTGCAACCACAACAGGCACATCCTCACAAATACCGACAGGTATAGCAGTTGATTTATCGGCCATTTGCAAAGATATTTCTGTAGGTGTCAACTTATTCAATTCAAGTCTACGATATAAAGAGAGAGGCATAACACTAACACCGGCTCCAAGATCACATAAAGCAGTTCTAACATAATTTATTTTAATAGAGCATGGTATAGTTGGTACACCCGGATCTCCAAGTTTCTTTGGTATTCCACCCTTAAAAGTGTAATTAGCAAGCATGGTGGAAATTTCAGCTTCCGGTATATTTCTTTTATTTGTGATGATATCCTTCATATACTTAGCATAAGGATTTACTTTAAGCATATCAGTTAAGCGCATACGTAAAAAATAGGTCTAATCATTTCAGCAAAGCGCTCAAAATCCTCATAATCCTTTGACTTGGATGGTTTAGGAGGAAAGGACATGGGTTTCTGAACCCATGGTTCTCTTTCTTTACCGTGCTTCCTAGCAACAAAATCTCTCTTATCATAACGTTGATTCTTTGATTGTGGGTTATCAAGATCAACAGCAGGTTCAATCTCTACATCATTGTCTTTGCTAGGTTGAGCATCAACATGAACATTATCATTAACATTATCACTAAGTTCATGTTCATCACCTGATTGTGTTTCAGCATCAGAAATAGAAATATCATTTGGATTCTCAGGTGTGTCTACAGTAGGTTCACTAGAAGCATGCAAAGTCCTATCGTTTTTCTTCTTCTTCTTTTTAGAAGAACTAGGTGCCTCTAAATTATTTCTCTGAGAATCTTGCTCGATTATCTTAGGGTGGCCTTCAGGTTACAAAGGTTCCTGAGTCATTCTACCAGTTCTAGTAGCCACTCTAACAGCAAAGTCATTTTTATTATTTAATTCCTCAAGAAAATCATTTTGATCTTTGAGTACTTGCTCAGCTTGAGTAGCAACCATAGAAGCATATTTGCTAACGCGGTGAAGTTCATCTTTAACTCTAGCCAGATTATCACCTATGCGTCCTATCTCGAAAGCATTATTCTTTAACTCTCTACCAACATATGCATTAAAACTTTCTTGTCTAGCCATAAAGTCATCAAATTCATCTAAGCATGGGCTATGAAATTTAGTAGAGGGTGTTTCAACTTTATCATATCTATAGAGAGAATTTACCTTTACTACCTGTGTCGGGTTATCAAGACAATATGGTTCTTCAGGCAGTATATTAAGACCATGTATTTCTTTGATAGGAGGTAAATTCTTAACATCTTAAGCTTTAATACCTTTTTCTTTCATTGATTTCTTTGCCTCTTGCATATCTTCGGGACTGAGAAATAAAACACCTCTCTTCTTCAGAGTGGGTCTAGGAATAGGGTCAGGAGTTGGCTCAATTGGTTCAGGAATCACTTCAGGAACTGGCTCGGGGAGAGTCCAATTATTTTCATTAGTCAACATAATATTCAATAGTATTTCCGATTCGTCGACTGTTCTTTCCCTGAAAACACAACCAGCACAACTATCCAAGTAGTCCTTGGAAGCATCGGTTAGTCCATTATAAAAGATAGCAAGTATTTCATTTTTCTTAAGAGGATGCTCAGGAAAAGCATTAAGTAACCGGAGAAGCCTCCCCCAAGCTTGTGGGAGACTCTCTTCTTTGATTTGCACAAAATTATATATTTCCCGCAAGGCAGCTTGTTTCTTATGAGCAGGGAAATATTTAGCAGAGAAGTAATAAATCATATCCTGGGGACTACGCACACAACCAGGAGCAAGAGAATTATACCAAGTCTTAGCATCACCCTTTAATGAGAACAGAAATATCTTAAGTATATATAAATAGCGAGACTTCTCATCATTAGTAAACAGGGTGGCTATATCATTCAACTTGGTAAGATGTGCCACAACAGTTTCAGATTCAAGGCCATAAAAAGGATCAGATTCAACTAAAGTAATAATATCAGGATCAACAAAGAATTCATAATCTTTATCAGTAACACAGATAGGTGAAGTAGCAGAAGAAGGATCGGGTTTCATTTCAGCATTAAGAGACTGCTGCTTCCATTTAGCTAATAATTTCTTAAGATCATTTCTATCATTGCAAGCAAGAATTTCCATAGCAGCTTCTTCATTCATAACATAACCCTTAGGAACAACAGTTAATACATAATCATTGGGGGAACCTTCATCATCACTATCATCAATAATAGGTTCTTCAATATTTTCATTCCCCCTAACTCTAGCAAGTTGTTCATCAAGAAATTCACCTAATGGCAAAGTAGTATCACGCACAGAAGTAGTTTCATCATGCATAGCAGAAGTGGCATCATCAATAACGTACAACATATCAGAATTCAAAGCAGTAGCAGGTTTAGGTGTCGCAAGCCTACTAATAACGGAAGGAGAATCTAGTGCAGAGCTAGATGGCAATTCCTTACCTCTCCTCGTAGTTGAGGGCAAAATAGTAGTTTGATCGTCTTTCAAGTTCTTCATAGTGATCAACAGATATAAATCCCAAGTGACTCAGAGAATAGAGCTATGCTCCCCGGCAACGGCGCCAGAAATTAGTCTTGATAACCCACAAGTATATGGGATCGCAACAGCTTTCGAGGGTAGAGTATTGAACCCAAATTTATTGATTCGACACAAGGGGAGCCAAAGAATATTCTTGAGTATTAGCAGTTGAGTTGTCAATTCAACCACACCTGGATAACTTAGTACCTGCAGCAAAGTGTTTAGTAGCAAAAGTGGTATGATAATAATAGTAATGGTAGCAAAAGTAAAGATAAATGTTTTTGGGTTTTTGTAGTAGTTGTAACAGTAGCAACCGAAAAGTAAATAAGCGAAGAACAATATATGAAAAGCTCGTAGGCAATGGATCAATGATGGATAATTATGCCAGATGCGATTCCTCATGCAATAGTTATAACATTGTGTGATATAGAACTAGCTCCAATTCATCAATGTAATGTAAGCATGTATTCCATAAATAGTCATACATGCTTATGGAAAAGAACTTGCATGACATCTTTTGTCCTACCCTCCCGTGGAAGCGGGGTCCTAGCGGAAACTATGGGATACTAAGGCCTCCTTTTAATAGAGAACCGGAACAAAGAATTAGCACATAGTGAATACATCGATCACCGAGAAGTATCCCGATTATTGTCACTTCGGGGTTGTCGGATCATAACACATAATAGGTGACTATAGACTTGCAAGATAGGATCAAGAACACACATATATTCATGAAAACATAATAGGTTCAGATTTGAAATCATGGCACTCGGGCCCTAGTGACAAACATTAAGCATAGCAAAGTCATAGCAACATCAATCTCGGAACATAGTGGATACTAGGGATCAAACCCCAACAAAAATAACTTGATTACATGGTAAATCTCATCCAACCCATCACTGTCCAGCAAGCCTACATTGGAATTACTCACGCACGGCGGTGAGCATTATGAAATTGGTGATGGAGGATGGTTGATGATGACGACAGCGACGAATCCCCCTCTCCGGAGCCCCGAACGGACTCCAGATCAGCCCTCCCGAGAGAGGTTAGGGCTTGGTGGCGGCTCTGTGTCGTAAAATGCGATGAAACTTTCTCTCTGATTTTTTTCTCCCTGAGACGGAATATATGGAGTTGGAGTTGAGGTCGGAGGAGGTCCAGGGGTCCCACGAGATAGGAGGCCGCGCCCTAGGGGGGGGGGTGCCCCCCTGTCTCGTGGATAGGCTGTGGGCCCCTGGGATTAATTCTTTCGCCAAAAATTCTTATTAATTCCAAAAAGTGCCTTCGTGGATTTCCAGGACATTCCGAGAACTTTTCTTTTCTACACATAAAACAACATCATGGCAGTTCTGCTGAAAAGAGCGTCAGTCCGTGTTAGTTTCATTCAAATCATGAAAGTTAGAGTCCAAAACAAGGGCAAAGGTGTTTGGAAAAGTAGATACGTTGGAGACGTATCAATTCGCAACTACATTTTCCTTACCCTCAATGTACTTGATCACATAGGGGAAAGATTCAATAAATTCACTCCATTTGGCATGACGCTTGTTCAATTTAGTTTGACCTTTTAAGTACTTAAGCGTTTCATGATCGGTATGGGTGACAAAGTCATGAGGTCTAAGGTAATGTACCCAAACATGTAGCACACGCACTAAAGCATACAATTTTTGTCATAGATGAGATAGTTAAGTTGAGCACTGGAGAGTTTTTCACTAAAATATGCAATGGCTCGTTTTTCTTGCATCAAAACTCCGCCAATTCCGGTACCACTTGCATCACAATGAACCTCAAAAGTTTTTTAAAAGTTGGGCAAAGCAAGAATCGGAGCATGAGTAAGCAAATACTTGAGCTCATCAAAAGCGGTGGATTGCAAAGATCCCCAAATGAAAGGAGCATTCTTCTTACTCAAGGCATGCAAAGGAGTGGCAATAGTGCTAAACTCCTACACAAAGCGGCGATAAAAACCTGCAAGGCCAAGAAAGCTACGCACTTGTTGCAAATTGGTGGGTTGGGGCCAAGTTTTAATTGCTTCAATTTTGGATTCATCAACATGGACACCCTTGGAAGAGACAACGAAACCCAAGAAAACAAGTTTGTCAACACCAAACGTGCACTTTTTCATGTTGGCATAAAGGTGTTCCTTGTGAAGCGTTTTCAAAGCAGCCCCAACATGCTTTAGATGCTCTTTCATGGATTTACTAAACACAAGAATATCATCAAAGTAAACCACAACAAGCACTCCAATATAAGGTCGAAGCACGAAATGCATAAGACACATGAAAGTTCCGGGAGCTTCCGATAAACCCATAGGCATAACCAACCACTCATACAAGCCAAATTTGGTTTTGAAAGCGGTTTTCCATTCATCACCTTCTTGTATGCGGATTTGATAATAACCACTTTTAAGATCAATTTTTTAGAAAATGGTGGCACCACTAAGTTCATCAAGCATATCATCTAAGCGAGGAATGGGATGCCAATAACGAATGGTAATAGCATTGATGGGTCTACAATCTGAGCACATGCCAAAACTACTGTCTTTCTTGGGCACAAGTATAATAGGAACGGCACAAGGGCTTAAGCTTTCACGTACATGACCATTGTCGATTAGTTGTTGTACTTGCCGTTGAATCTCCTTAGTTTCTTCGGGGTTGACGCGGTATGGAGCTTTGTTTGGTAGGGGCGCTCCGGGGATGAGGTCGATTCGATGCTCAATGCCTCGTAGAGGAGGTAGACCTGGAGGTAGCTCATCGGGGAAAACATCTCGGAATTCCTGCAAAAGAGATTGAAACACTAAAGGTAGATCGTGAGAGGTGTTAGTTTTTGGGTCCCCATCCTTGCACATAAGGACAAAGTGCATAACACTCAATGGGTTCTCACACACTTCTCTCATCTCACTTTTGGTGGCAAATAGGACTAGGTTTTTCTCTCTAGGCGAAGAGGCGCTCAAGTTTGGCTTGTGGCTCTCACTCACTTTTTGGTGGATCACTTGCTCACTCTTCTCTCCACGATGGGTGGCTTGCTGGTCGGCTATCGCTTGAGTAGGAGACATAGGTCGTAGCACATACTCCTTCCCTTTCATATTGAAGCTATAGTGATTGGTACGGCCGTTGTGAATGACGCCGCGGTCGAATTTCCATGGTCGACCAAGAAGGAGGTGGCAAACCGACATCGGTACGACATCACACTCCAAACTGTCCTCACATGCACCAATTTTGAAGGAGACTTGGACTGTATGCTCAACTCGTATAGTGTCGGCGTCACTTAGCCAATGGACTTTGTAGGGGTGCGGGTGCTTCAACTTGACCAATTGAAGTTTGGAGCATAGTTCTTCACTTGCCAAGTTTTGGCAACTACCTCCATCGATGATGACCTTGACGGACCTTCCATTGATGTCGGCCTTTGTGTGGAAGATGTGGCATCGTTGGTCTTCTTCTTGTTGATATCGAAGAGTCAACACTTTGGAGACAACGAGAGCGGTGCTCGAATCCTCATCACAAAAGACTTGATCATCTTCATCCTCGTTCACGCGCCGGTGCATGGCCACTTGCTCAAGGGCTTCCATCTCCTCTTCACTCATGGAGTCATAGGTTCCATCATCATTGAGGATCACGGTGCGCTTGTTGGTGCATTCGAAAGACTTGTGGCCTTGGCCGCTGCAAGTGAAACACTTTAACGAGCTTGTCTTGACGGTCTGATTGGTCGGAGTAGATGATGAAGCACGCGGCTTGAAGTTGCTTGTAGTAGGAGGAAGACGACTTGAATTTGTCGAAGTTTTCTTGTAACCTGACTTGCCGTCGTTTCTTGTAGGTGGCTTGGTTGATGTAGAAGTTGAAGGAGTCATTGAAGCTTGGTTGTTGGAGAAGCAGTAGTTCTTGGATGAGTACTTGGTGTACTTGAAGTCATCTTGCACTTGGCATTCCACCTTGGTAG
Source organism: Triticum dicoccoides (assembly GCF_002162155.2). Classification (NCBI taxonomy): domain Eukaryota; kingdom Viridiplantae; phylum Streptophyta; class Magnoliopsida; order Poales; family Poaceae; genus Triticum; species Triticum dicoccoides. The sequence continues at coordinate 328,023,419 of NC_041383.1, read as the reverse complement.
CTTGATGCACGAGCTCAATGAGGTTGGAGTAGGGTTGGAAGTCGGTAATCTTCTTGAGGGGATGATTGTGTCCATTCAAGAAACGTGCCATAGTTTTTTCATCATCTTCCATGACATTGGCTCGAATCATGGCTATCTCCATTTCCTTGTAGTATTCTTCAACACTCTTTGTTCCTTGCTTGAGGAGTTGTAGCTTTTTGAAGAGGTCGCGGTTGTAGTAGGTGGGCACAAAACGTGCTCGCATGACATCCTTCATTTGAGACCATGTGGTGATTGGTGGTTCACCTCTTGCTTCTCGGCGCTCAAGGACTTGTTCCCACCATATGAGAACATAGTCTTGGAACTCAAGTGATGTCATAGCGATCTTCTTCTCTTCCTCATAGTTGTGCAAACGAAAGATTTTGTGGACCTTCAATGCCCATGATAGGTACTCTTCGGGATCATTGCTTCCATTGATGTTGGGCATTGTGAATTTTAGCTTGCTGTAGCGTTGCTCTTAATTGTGTTGTTGGTGATGGTGATGATGACGCCCTTGATGGTGAGGGTAATCATCCTCTTATTGCTCTTGGCATGGAGGAAGTCGATGATCAACTTGCTCTTGTTGAACTTGAGGTTGTGGAGGAGCTTGTCGAGCTTGTGGAGGAGCTTGAGGAACTTGGCATTGCACTCGCGATTGGTAGTTCCGCTCTTGGATTTCTTCTCGAAGTGCTTCCTCTTGATTGTGCCGATCTCGGTTGCGGTTGGCAATTGCTCGACCTGATTCTTGAAGGGCACGTTGCGCCTCCAGAGCTTGTGCTTCACGTTGTTGTTGTTGAAGATGTTGAGCCTCAGCTTCTTGTTCCTCTTGATGTAGACGCGCTCGTTCTTCCTCTTGGCGACGTTGACGTTGGCGTTCTTGAGCTTGTGCAAAAGCAACTTGGTGTGGTTGAGGACAAAGTACTTGCTCATCGACTTGCTCTTGTGAATGCTTGTCGTGTAGAGGATTGCGAGATCCATGACGGTCTTGACGCACGGCTCGTCGAAGAGTGTTTGATGTCGGTATACTTGAGCCGGAGAAGGTGTCGTCGGATTGTCGACTTGAGCGGCTCCGTCTTGAGTATGAAGAGGTTGAAGGAGGACGGTTCACCAACAAGGAGCGGATCTCGTCCATTCTTGCATCGATCTCTTGCTAGTGAGCATCGAGCTTGTTGTCGAAGTAGTCATTTGTACGTTGCTCAGAGAATCACAAGTCGGTGGCGAGGTTGTCGATGCGGTCGGTCATCGCTTGTTGCTCTTGGTTCAACGCTCGTTGTGCACCAAAGAGGTGGCTCTTGGTGACAAATGATGACATGTCGTCGTCTTGCTCAATGAAGAGTGGGTTGGTAGAAGTACTTGGCCTATCCATCATTCCAAGGTAGAAGGATAAGAACTTATACCAAATGTACCTTGACCGATGTTGACGATGAATCAAGTTCACTCAAATGCGGACAATGAAATAGCACCATTGGTACCAATTCTTGTTGGTTCTCACACCTACACAAGTAAAAGCTTATGGTGGAGCTTGGTTAAGATTGTGGCAAAAAAATTGATGCAATTGTAAGTGAGCTTCAATAATGTTGGAAAACATTCACAAATTTGCAAATGCAACAAGTAGACCAAGCATGTAGTGGTACACGGAAACACACACGCAAATAGATGAGTGGGATTGTGCAAACAAAAAATGAGCCAAAATGTGGAATCCACGAAAATGCTCTTGTTGCACAATACACAAGAGACGCTAGCACGATTGCATAATAGGAGGATACGTAACTTGTGCACAACCTACTAGGCAACAATGCAATGCTCTCTATCCCAAGTATGCTATATGTATGGTATTTCAGTGATATGATCCAAGATGATCGGATATGACAATCTTAATGTGGTATGATGCTATGCTTCTTGCTTATAAGCTCTTTGCTTATCTTTCTCTCTTTGCTTAAAAGCTTGTGTGGTTCTTTCACTTTTGAGCTCTTTTCTCATGCAAAACTTCACGAACCAAGATAGCAATTGTGTATGCGATGACAACCTTGTGACACAAAAAGGGATGCCAAGATATGCACCACTACAATATGGTATGTATGCTATGGAGTAGGATCACTAATGTGCACAAGTCACGTTGCCAGCAATACTCAATGGCTAGTCTCGATGGGTAAGCTATGAAAATGTAAGGCCATGTGGTTATCAATGCAATTGCAAGGTATGACAAAGATGTCGTCGAGGTTACCATCCTTGGCGATGATGAGCTCTTTGCGAAGATGAGCCGTGGTGATGTTGACGTCGAACCATACCTATATAGCCGAAACACAGTAGGACATGGGAACCACAACCCAAAATCTCAAAGACCAAAACGTGTCAAAATCGTCATAGGAGGTAGCGGTGAGTGGAGGTGGTGCTTGTGGAAAGCGGTGGTGGTATGTAGAAGTATGTGTGGGCACCGGGGCAAAATTGGGCGAAACTATGCGGAAATGGGCGCGGGGAATGGAGTTGCTGCCACCAGGGGCCGGATGTCCGGGACACCGGATGTCCGAGGACTCGGGAGGATGTCCGGGCTCCTGGATCGGGGACGAACACGATGAACTCCACAGGAAAAAGGGCAACTCCGGGGCAAAATTTGGACGTATTTGTGGATGGAAATTGTGGAAAAGATGGGAAAAGCTAGATCCACTCGATGCAAAGCAGATCCGTGCATCAAATCCAACAAAACTTCATCACACCAACAAATCACAAAAAAATTTGGGGGCTATTTTTTTGCTGGGGATTTTTGGATTGAGGACGAAAAAAACAAAATCAAGCTAGAAAACACGGGGTAGGGGCTCCAAAAACGTGATCAACGTGGCTCATGATACCAAGATGATCTAGGGCGGAACCCTATGTGGCTGATCTTTCACGTTTGGAGAGGATCCCTACGAGGAATACGAAGAACGCGCAGAAGAACACGAGGGAAATCACAAGGGAAAACAAGAGAAACACTCAACCGACACGAATATGATCACACAAGTGCTAGATCATCGAGGCTCAAAGTAACACGAGATCCAAAGTCAACAAGGGACGATACAAAGGTAGCCGTTCTTCTCCGTGAGGAGATCTTGATTGTCTTCTCTAGGTGGAGGTCTTGAATCCGGGTGGATCTTCTCCGAAGAGGTGCGATCCCTCACGAGGAGTAGATCTGATATGGATGAGCAATGTTGTATCTCAAATGAGCTAAACCAATGCTAACCCTAGAACGTAGGTGGAAGGGGAGTATATATAGTCTATGGGGCGAAGGGGTACATGGGCCATGGCCCGGAGGCGCTGCACGCAGGCAGGAGGGGACCGGATGTCTGGGCATCGGGCCGGATGTCCGTGCCCTCGCGATGGGCCGGATGTCTGGGCTGTCGGGCCGGATGTCCGGGCTGTTGGAGTTGGCCTTGCTACTCTCTGGATGGACGGGGCCAGATGTCCTGGCGGAGGGGCCGAATGTCCGGGGCTTCGGGAGGCGCCGGATGTCCGGGGTGACAACCGGATGTCCGGGCTGTCGGGGCAGCCTTCTGTGCTCCCTGGACGGCGTGTTCGGATGTCCGGGCTGTTGGCCGGATTTCCGTGGCGGAAGGCCGGATGTCCGGGCCCTGTAGCTTCTGCTGCAGATCTCTGGCTGCGGTGTAGATCTCCAGGGGCCGGATGTCCGGTGCCTGGAAGCTGTTCTCGCCTTCTTCCATTGGTTCTCTTATTTCGTGGACTTGGTGGCTTGATCATCTTCATGTGCATCGACGGGAGGGTCCTCTTGGTACCTAACCATGCACAACATTCCGGACTTAGGTAGTAGCCATGTCTCGGGAGGATCATATGAGATATCACTAAGGAGAGAAGTCACCTCGGTCTCAAGAGCTCTAGCTCGTGCTCTTGTCATGGGTCCTCTTGGTGCTTCGTGAGACGATGGTAGGTCCATGGGGATGACCATAGGATGCTCCGCATCACATGGCAATAACCTTTACAGTCGATGATGATCCAAAGGCTGGGTCAGTCCGAGCACCCGCTGCCCTAGTACTAAACCCAATTGTGGACGGTTTCCTGCTTACTAAAGTGCTCTTGGACGGCGGCAGTGGGCTTAACCTCATCTATGAAGACACGCTCGACAAAATGCAGATGGAGAGATCACGCATTGAGCAAAGCAATACCACCTTTCGAGGCATTACCCCAGTCAAGAAGCACAATGCTCTGGGAGAATTAAACTGGATGTGGTATTCGGCATGCCTGACATCTACAGATCCAAAGAGTTTCTCTTTCATGTGGTCCCCTTCAACAATGGATACCACGCCATCCTCAGATGGGATGCCTTCTCACGCTTCCAAGCCATACCCCATTATGGGTATATGAAGCTTAAAATGCCTGGACCCAACGGAATCATCACAATTTCGAGCGACCCGGACAAAGCCCTCTATGCCGAAAACAAAACCGCATCCCTGGCCCTCGAGGCATTATCCGAAGCCCTAGCGGCGGAAGAATTAACCACCTTACGGTCTAAGGTGGATAGGGACGATGTGATCCTCGATAAGAGATATAAATCCACCTCTTTTACACTAGCTGAGGAATTAGTTAAATTTCAAGTACACCCGACAGACCCTAACAAGACAACGTCTATCGGAGCATAGTTGGATCCGGCAGTAGAGACCGCCCTACGCACATTCTTGTGAGAGAATTGGGATATTTTTGCCTGGCACCCTTCAGACATGCCCGACATCCCTTGCAGGCTGGCAAAACACAGTCTCAATATAATCAAGGGATTCAAACCCGTTAGGCAGACGCTGCAGCGATTCTCCAAATCCAAGCGTCAAGCCATGGGAGAAGAGCTAGCCAAGCTGCTAGAGGCCGGGTTCATTAGGGAAATCAAACATCCGGATTGGTTAGCCAACTTGGTCATGGTACCAAAGAAGGACAAATCCTGGCGCCTATGCGTCGATTTCAAAGACCTCAACCAGGCTTTGCCTACAGACCATCTCCCATTGCCTTGCATTGACCAAATCATTGACGCGACCGCAGGACACGATTCTTTGGGTTTCCTTGACGCCTATTCCGAATACCATCAGATTAAAATGAAGGAATTGGATCGGGCCGTAACTGCGTTCATTACCCCTTACGGTCCTTTCTACTTCAACATTATGCCCTTTGGGCTCAAAAACACTGGGCTACCTACTAGCGTATGATTCAAACATGCTTGGAAAAACAAATCGGCAAAACAGTCAAAGCATACGTGGCCGATGTGGCCATCAAGACAAAATGCGTCGAAACACTGGTGGACGATCTTAACCTCACCTTCGACAACCTCTGGACATACGACATATGGCTCAATCCAGAAAAATGTGTCTTCGGAGTCCCAGCCGGAAAATTGTTATGGTTCATTGTTTCCCATAGGGGAATTGAAGCAAACTCAACCAAGATCCGAGCTCTGTCACAGTTGGCCATACCAACAGACCTAAGGCAAGTCCACAAACTAGCAGGGTGCATCGCGGCCTTAAGCCGTTTCATATCCAAAATAGGTGAGAAAGCATTACCACTCTACAAGCTACTACGACGCACGGATAGCTTTGAATTGATGAACGCTGCCACAGCCGGATTGGAAGAAATCAAGGCCTTACTCGCAAGCAATCCAATCCTTGCTGCCCCAGGGGTTGGCGAGCCTATGTTATTGTACATTTCGGCAACTACCCAAGTAGTTAGTGCTGTGCTCGTCATCGTGCGAGGGGAAGAGGGACATAAATTCCTCACCCAAAAGCCAGTCTATTATGTATCGGAGGTCCTTACACCTTGCAAATCTCGATACCACCACTACCAAAAGATAGCCTATACGATCTTCATGGCATCCCGATAACTGGACACTATTTTCAAGAGTGTTTAATCACAGTGGCATCGGAAGTACCACTTAATGACATTATCAACAACAGGGACGCCACTGGCCGCATAGCTAAATGGGCCATCGAGCTTTTACCATTTGAAATAATATACAAGCCATGCCGGGCTATTAAATCCCAGGTGTTAGCTGACTTTGTCGCTGAATGGACGGAAGCCGAACTCCCTAAAGAGTATAGTTCATACTCCAATTGGACTATGTACTTTGACGGCTCCAAAATGCTGGTCGGACTAGGGGGCTGGCGTCATCCTAACATCCCCAACTAGGGATATAGTCCGCTATGTATTACAAATCATGTATACGGACTGCAATAATGCAGCCGAATATGAGGCGCTTCTACATGGTCTTCACATGGCTGTCTCCATGGGTATACAACACTTGGAGGTGTGTGGTGATTCAAACCTCGCACTATCCCAGGTCAATGTAGAGTTCGACGCAAAGGACCCAAAAATGGTGGCATATCGAAATGCCATATTAAAAATATCAGCTCGGTTCGAGGGACTTGAGTTTCATCATGTCGCTCGAGACAGTAACCAGCCGACGGACATCCTTAGTCGAATGGCCGCTAAGCGCGATCCTGTGCCACCTAAGACTTTGTGGAAAGTCTCTTTAAGCCATCCGTTGCATGGCAGGGTGAGAGCAAACAAGATAGTGCGGACCTGGTCACACCCCCAGCCACCGAACACAATGCAGATACCATCGGGGGTCTGGATATCGAGATAACACCCTCTGATCATGAGGTCTTGGCTGTTATCGCTCCATGGACCGAACCATTCCTGGCCTACCTTAGTATGCAGGAGCTTCTCAACAATCACAATGAAGCTCGATGAATAGTTCGACGCTCTAAAGCCATCAAAGTGCATGAGGGTGAACTGTACAAAAAGAGCACCACCGGAGTCCTCCAGAGGTGTATCTCCGAAGAGGAGGGAAGGCAACTATTGGCAGAAATACATGCTGGTCTGGGTGGTCATAATGCTGCAGCTCGATCCCTTGTAAGCAAGGCTTTCAGGGCAGGCTTTTTCTGGCCCACGGCTCAAGCAGACTCTCAAGCCCTTGTCCAACGTTGTGCGGGTTGTTAGCTTTGCGCCAATCAAAATCACATGCCTCCCACCGCATTAAAACAATCCCCATTACTTGGCCTTTCGCGGTCTGGAGGCTTGATATGGTTGGTCCCCTTAAAGGGGGAAGCCACAAAAAGAAATACTTGCTGGTAATGGTGGATAAATTCGCTAAATGGATAGAGGCCAAACCAGTAAAAATAGCCGAGGTAGGGCAGTGATTGACTTATATCCAGCATAGTACACTATTATAGTGTCCCGCACAAAATCATCACTAATAATGACTCTAATTTTACAGCTGGTGAGGTGAAAACTTGGTGCACTAAGTTGGGCATTAAACTCAACTATGCATCCGTATATCACCCTCAAACAAACAGCCAAGTCGAACGGGCCAATGGTCTGATCATGAGTAGCATTAAGCCCATACTAGTGCGCTCCTTCTGAGAATTGGACAAGCACTTCGTTGAGGAACTTGGTTCCGTACTCTGGGGACTCCGGATCATGTCCAATCGAATGACTGGATACACACCCTTCTTTATGGTGTACGGCGCAGAGGCTGTATTGCCCTGCGAGATTATTCATGACTCACCTCGAGTGCGCATGTACGAAGAAAAGAAGCCGAACTAGATCGGCAGGATGACCTGGACGGACTCGAGGAGGAGTGTGATGTTGCTAAGGCACGTTCTGTATTGTATCAACAACAGGCCAGGCGTTACCAAAGCAGAGAAGTGCGAGCTAAAACGTACAAAGTCGGAGAACTTGCTTTACGCCTCCCGGAAAAGGAAAAAGACAAGCTCAAACCAAAATGGAAGGGCCCCTTCATCATAGATGAAGTCCTGACTGGAGGAGCCTATCGCCTTGGCAATGTCGCGGATAATAGCCTTGAGCTGAACCTATGGAACGCTGCCCGGCTGTGAAGATTCTACATGTAATTTTGTTGTCGGTGTACTAGAGTAGGGGTACCCTAGTATCCCGAACTTGTGCACGGGCAGTTGCAGCACCCCGCGGCAAGGCTTGCCGGGTGACCGCCAAGGTCCTCCGTGGTTCCTTTGGAGCCATTCAAGAACAAAGTATTCAAGCCAAGGAGACAAGGCCCCGGCAAGAGGAGCTTGCCGGGAAGGCCAACCAAGGCATCTCAAGGAACTTGCCGCGACGCGCCACGCGTCCCTGCGAGGCCCGATCAGCGACAAGCTTCCGGACGCGACAAGACAACGACCGCGGCAAGGCGCTTGCCGCGGCAAACTACCACTCTGTACCCGCGCTCCAGCACATCCACCAACGTGTCGCCCTGGGACCTTTCCAGGCGCGCGTGGCAAGAGGCTGTGTGGCCAGCGGTGCGCGGTGGCAAGCGACGCTGACAAGATTGCCATCATGGCAAGCGGTGGCGTCCCTGACGGTCCCTTTTTGCACTATTTGGGCGACGTAGATGGGCATTTAATGCCTTTGTCCCCTGCCGTCAGGGTTAGGTATGATACACTGTACAGGTAGTTGTACCAACCGCAATTCCTTTTCCATTTTTACCCTTGTCTACGTTGCCACCTGTCGGAGACCCCTTTAGCATATAAAAGGAGGCCCATGCGCAACGTAGAGAGGGGGTTCGAAGGCAGAAAAACACTCACGCTCGGCCTCGCTAGCAGCTAGTGTGTACTGTAGCACTCATCGCTCCCGAGAAAGAACTCAATACACTCAGACATGCAACAGTAGGAGTGTTATCTCTCCGAAGAGCTCCGAAGCTGGGTAAACTGCTCGTGTGCTTCGCCTCGATCCGCTCTTCGTGCGATCTCCGCCCCCCGCCGAACCGAAAGGGGCTCGGTCCGCCGGTCCCATAGGTGTTCGTGGATCAGTTTCCCCGACATCTTTGGCGCGCCAGGTAGGGGGAATCGAGGTTGTGTGAACTTGATCCGACATTCACACGAGCTAGATCTTCATCTTCTTCATCGACATGCCACCGAAGAAGAAGGCTTCGGCGGTAGCTGTTCCGTCCACGTCGATCCCACCACCACCGGAGCAAACGGGTGGTGGGGTAGACGCCGGCGGAAGAACGGGCATCGACGAGGGAGCTCACAGTGCTGCCAGGTCCAAGGACAAGGCTGCGCAGACCTCGGCGTCCGTACATGCACCGTGCCCATTTCAGGAGGCGCAGGAGCGACAGCGTCATGGTATTCGCAGTGCCATACGTTCATTGGACCAAGATCGAGCTGGTGGATCTCGGGGTGCTCAAGACCAGCATGCACGCCAACATGCTGGCACGAGCAAGACACGGTCGCCTGGACGGTATACTGCTCCTTCTAACATAGTTAGAAGTCCGAGCATATCCCGCTCCTCACGTCGTTCGCCACTGCCGCCCACCACTCCAGCAGAAGCTTTGGCGCGAGCTCAACTGCTCCTGGATTACCCTCCAACGGCAGACAAGATCGATGAATGGAGGGCCACCATTCAGAGTCTCATCGGCTTCACCAACGGCGACACTCCGCGGCAGCCGAGTACATCGCTGCCGCGGCAGGACTGCCAGGCATGAGCCGATGGCGACGAAACCGGTGGAGGTGCAACCACCATGCACTCTCCACCCCGAAGGCCAAGATCGCCGACTCGCTGGATCCACCTCGACAGCGACTCAACCGCATCATCAGATCCACGAGCTCGTCGCGATCAGCGCCAAGTTCTTCACGAATGACAGCAAGAAGACGCTCGTACTCGCATCGAGCGCCAAAGAGAAGCGCGGCGTCAATTGGACCAACGCGCTGGGCCCTCTGTCGACATGCATGCACCAGGGGAACCAGGCGACTTGCCGTACGCGGTAGGTTGCCCTGCGTTCACTCGTGAGCTGCGGCAAGTCCAGTGGCCCAGCATGAAGAATTTCAAGCCAAACGTACTAGAGAAGTACGACGACAAGTCGCATCCGTCGGAGTTCCTCAGCATCTACACCATCGTGGTGCAAGCTGCCGGGGGGCGGGACGACAAGATCCTGGCCAACTACTTCCCGTTGGTGCTCAAGCCCAATGTCAGATCCTGGCTCATGCACTTGCCGGACAACTCCATATCCTCCTGCGCAGACCTATGCCATCAGTTTGTCGGCACCTTTACAGGCGGCCACAAGCCTCATGGCCAAGAGAGCGACCTTCATCTGCTCTCCCAGAAGGAAGGAGAGCCCCTGCGCAAGTACATTCAGAGATTCAGCCGCGGACAGCACAACATCCCAGATGTCCACCCTGCCACGGTAATCAGCGTGTTCCATCAGAACATGCGAAACCCCAGGATGCGAGAGGAGATGGCGATGTGCAAGATCAGAGACGTCAGTGAGCTATATGCCCTGGACGACAAGTGTGCATGTGTTGAGGAAGGGAGGAAACTCCCCGGAGAGAATACAGAAGCAGGAGGATCTGATAGTGAGGAGGCTGCCCCGGCAAAGAAAAACCGGCGGCGGAACAACAGGAAGAAGAAAGGCAAAGATGTGCTAGTCGTTGAGCAGTCCGGCAATGGAGGTGGCGCTAAGAAAGCCAAAGCAGGTAGCTCCGGCGAGGAGATTGCCACAGGCACCAACTACCAGGCGGTGGCGGTCGCCGACAAGCAGGATGGCACCAACAAGCAGTACTGCAAGATCCACCGCACCAAGGGCCATGACCTCCAGAGCTGCAAGAAGGTCGAGCAGCTTGTTGAGCAGCAAAAGGCTGAATACGAGCGACGCGACAAGGAGAAGGCCCAGGAAGGTGCTGGAGGAGCCGGCAAGAAATGCTCCGGCCGAGGAGGACGCCGCGGCAAGGCCAAGCAGCAGCAAGGAGACAGACCTCCCCACGGCCGCGACAAGGATGAAGATGACGACGATGATGAAGATATGGATGATGACGAGACCGATGAGCAGGAGTTCCAGAAAGCCACAGAGGTCCTGTGCGTTGACGGCGGTGCTTCTCTGCATACTTCACACCGCCAGCTGAAGCAGTGGGTGCGGGAAGTCAATGCGGCAGAACCACCCGTCGAGTCACGCAAGCCTCTAAAATGGTCCAGCACGCCTATCATCTTTGATATTGAGGACCACCCTGATCGCATAACTGCGGTTAGGTGCTTGCTGATGTTGGTTTCACCAACTATCCGCAACCTCAAGGTCACTAAGATGCTAGTTGACGGCGGGGCCGGCTTGAACCTGATCTCCTCTGCGGTACTCCAGAAACTCCAGATCCCTGATGGCGAGCTCGAAGAGACCGGCACATTCCAAGGAATCAATCTGGGAAGGAGCAAGCCGAAGGGAAAGATCACGTTGCCGGTGACATTTGGCAGCGAGTTGAACTTCAGGACTGAGAGGGTCACTTTTGACGTTGCTGAATTTCCATTGCCTTACAATGGGATACTCGGCCGTCCAGCACTCGCCAAATTCATGGCAGCCTCTCACTATGCATACAACATGCTGAAGATGCCAGGCCCGATAAGTGTCATCTCCATCCCTAGCAACAAGAAGGATGCTCTTATCTGCGCCGACAAGATCTACCGGGAAGCAGCAGCCGCAACAGATCACAAGTCACTTACTGTTGAAGCTCCCGGGGCGAAGAAGAAGACCAAGTCCGGCAAGAGTTCTGATGCCCACTCCGGCAAGCGCACCTCTTCGGAGTGCTGCGCTACCATCGAGGACGCACCATCGAGCTCCACCGACAAGTGTAAGAAGACAATGGCAGCTCCACCAGAGACCAAGAAGGTGTCCTCCAAGGAGGATGGCACTGGTGGTACCTTTACCATCAGTGCCACTCTCGACCCTAAATAGGAAAGCGCGCTCGTTGCTTTCCTGCGGGCGAACGTCGACGTATTTGCGTGGCAACCGTCTGACATCCCCGGTGTTCCCAGGAAAGTAATCGAGCACCATCTTGCCATTTGTCCTCATGCGCGGCCCGTCAAGCAGAAAGTCAGGAAGCAGGCAGTGGAGCGCCAAGAATTCATCGTAGAAGAAATCAAGAAATTGGAAGCAGCAGGCCTTGTCAGAGGAGTGCTCCATCCTACGTGGTTGGCCAACCCTGTAGTCGTGCGCAAGGCAAACGGGAAATGGAGGCTTTGTATCGACTTTACCGATGTCAATAAAGCTTGTCCCAAAGACCCATTTCCCTTGCCGCGCATCGACCAGATTGTTGACTCCACGGCCGGATGTGACTTACTTTCATTTCTTGATGCATACTCAGGATACCATCAGATCTTCATGGCAGAAGAGGATGAGGAGAAGACCGCATTCATCACCCCATGTGGCACATACTGTTTCGTACGGATGCCTTTGGGTTTAAAGAATGCTGGTTCAACATTTGCAAGGGTAGTCCATGACGCTTTTGAGCCGCAAATACACAGAAATGTGGAAGCCTACATGGATGACATAGTGGTCAAGAGCAGGGACAAGGCGACTCTGACTCAAGATTTAGACGAAACCTTTGCAAATCTGCGCAAGATCAACCTCAAGCTTAACCCTGAGAAGTGTGTGTTTGGAGTCCCCTCCGGCAAGCTTCTCGGGTTCTTCGTGTCTCAGCGGGGAATTGAAGCCAATCCCAACAAGATCAAGGCCATTGAGCAAATTGAAGCAGCAAAGCGCGTCAAGGATGTATGAAGACTTGCCGGTTGCGTAGCTGCTCTTAGCAGGTTTATCTCTAGGTCTACTGAGCGCGCCCTGCCATTTTTCAAAATATTGAAAAAGGCAGGTCCAATGAAATGGACTCCTGAAGCGGAGGCTGCACTGCAGGACTTAAAGAGATACTTGTCCTCCACTCCAACACTTGTCGCACCTAAGCCACAAGAGAAGTTGCTTCTATATATAGCGGCAACCAATCAAGTGGTTAGTGCTGCGTTAGTAGCGGAGAGGGAGGCGGATGATGAGCCAGCAACCACGGCAGATGCATCCAATGACAAGCAGGGGACTTCACCGGCAAGCTCTGGTCCCGACAAAGATGGATCTGTGCAGGCGCGTGAGAAGATGCAGAAAAGAATGGTGCAGCGCCCAGTTTACTTTGTCAGTTCCCTTCTGCAGGGGGCTAGGTCAAGGTACTCTGGTGTGCAGAAATTGCTTTTCGGCCTTCTCATGGCCTCGAGAAAGCTGCGCCATTACTTCCAAGCACATGAGATCACAGTCGTCACTCGTTTTCTGCTGAAGAGGATACTGCAAAATCCAGAAGCAACAGGCAGGATTGTCGAGTGGGCACTAGAACTGTCAAGCTTTGGCCTCAAGTTTGAGAGCACTTCAACTATCCAAAGCAGAGCATTGGCGGAGTTCATAGCAGAATGGACGCCAACACAAGATGAAGAAATTCCAGAAACGAGCATCCCCGTCAAGGAAGCAAGCAAAGAGTGGCTAATGTACTTTGATGGTGCCTTCTCGCTGCAAGGCGCCGGTGCGGGCGTGCTACTTGTTGCACCCACCGGAGAGCACCTCAAGTACGTAGTCCAGATGCACTTTCCCAAGGAGCAAGCAACGAACAATACCGCAGAGTATGAAGGTTTGCTTGCCGGTCTCTGGATCGCAGCAGACCTTGGGATCAAGAAGCTCATTGTCAGGGGTGACTCACAGCTTGTCGTCCGCCAAGTGAACAAGAATTATCAGAGTCCGTTGATGGAAGCTTACGTTGATTAAGTGAGAAAGCTAGAAGAGAACTTTGACGGCCTACATATGGAACATGTTCGCTCAGAACGACATTGCCGATGGCCTGTCGAAGTGCGCCGCACTTAAGTTACCTGTGGAACCAGGGATCTTTGTGCTCAAACTGACGCAACCGTCTGTAACGCCATCAACTGGACAGAGCAAGAAGAGGAAGTTGATTTCTGGTGACTATTTTCCGGCAGAGCTCCCCGAAGCCGCCGCCAAGAAGGTCCTCAAGATCAACACCAAGGGTGCTGAGGAACAGTCTGCTCCGGCAAGCCCTAGGGTTTGTTCCGTTGAAGCAGACGATCCCGACAAGTTTTGCTCCGGCAAGCTTGCCGGGGAACGTCAAGCTCCGGCTGAGCCGCAGGTTCTCGCCGTAGAAGCGGATGTTCCCACAGCAGCAGATGTGCCTTTAGTCCTTGTTGTCGAGCCGCAAGCTCCAGCATGGGCACAACAGATTGTCCGTTTCCATCAGACAGGAGAACTTCCCGAAGAGCAAGAAGAAGCGGAAAGAGTAGCCCGGCAGTCAAGTATGTACCAGTTTGTCGACAACACACTGTACAGAAGAAGACTCCACGACGTGAAATTGAAGTGTATTCACCGGGAAGACGGACAAAAGCTGTTGGCAGAGATACATGGAGGCATATGTGGTCACCACATTGGCGCAAGAGCACTTGCCAGAAAAGCGTTCTGGCAAGGTTTCTTTTGGCCGACAGCCCTCCAGGATGCAACTGCACAAGTAACCAAGTGTGAAGCGTGCCAGTTCCATTCCAAGCAGATACACCAGCCAGCTCAAGCTCTCCAAACGATCCCTTTATCCTGGCCATTTTCGGTCTGGGGGCTCGACATCCTCGGCCCCTTTCCCCGAGCTGTCGGGGGCTTTGAGTACTTGTACGTTGCAATCGACAAGTTCACAAAGTGGCCAGAAGTGGAAGCAGTGAGGAAGGTGACAGCACAATCATCAGTCAAGTTCTTCAGGTCGATTGTTTGCCGCTTCGGGATCCCTAACAGGATCATCACCGACAACGGCACGCAATTCACGAGCCGCAACTTCATGCAGTACGTCCAAGATCTTGGCGCCAAGGTCTGCTTCGCTTCTGTTGCTCATCCGAGAAGTAACGGTCAAGCGGAGAGGGCGAATGCTGAAGTGCTGCGCGGGCTCAAGACCAGGACTTTCGACAGGTTGCGCAAGTGCGGAAAGAACTGGATTGAGGAGCTGCCGGTGGTTCTTTGGTCGATCAGGACGACGCCAAATCGAGCCACTGGCCAGACACCTTTTGCTCTAGTCTATGGAGCAGAGGGAGTTCTCCCCACGAAACTCGTATACGGGTCACCACGAGTGCTCGCTTATGATGAGCTTGAGCAAGAGCAGTTGCGACAAGATGACGTGCTGCTCCTTGAGGCGGACCGTCTTCAGGCCGCTGTACGAGCAGCTCGATACCAGCAAGCTTTGCGCCGCTACCATAGCCGCAAAGTTAATGCCAGAAGTCTCGAGGAAGGTGACCTTGTTCTTCGGCGCGTTCAGTCCGCCAAGAATTCCAAGAAGTTGACACCGAAGTGGGAAGGCCCTTACCGGGTGAAACGAGTCACTAGGCCTGGTGCTGTCCGCCTTGAGACCGAACATGGCATTCCGGTGAGCAACTCCTGGCACATTGAGCATCTTCATAAGTTTTACCCGTAAGGCGCGGTTGCCGGAACTTGTTCCGGCAACCACCTTTTGTACAAGTCTTACCGATGTTGCATGTAATCCTTTGTATGAAGCCGGGTGCAGACCCCGTGCATAAGTAAAGCTCAATTGCTCCGCACATCTTGTCAATTTCATGCTTTTTTTTGCATGCGTTATCTGACACTTTGTGCAGCGCCTACACCCGGTAAGCAATAACGAGCCGTAAGGCTCCATATCTTTATTTTCTCTTCTTTCTCCTTCTCAAAGAAAGGAAGGTTCCCTCGCCCACAAGTTTGCCGGGGGGAAAGGAGAAGATAATGGTGTGGACCAAGCGTCGTTCGATGAAGTTTCGCCTTACCGGGAAGCAAACGACAGAAAAGCTAAGTTGCTAAAGTTTGAGCAATCAGTTTTAAAATTTTTAAGTTATCTTCCTCGAACGACCGTGCTTTGTATGGAAAACCTGTGCGCGGAGGAACCAACTCGTAGCTAGTTGCGCCCTTACTTTGTTTCGAGTCCGCTCAAAAACTTAAGTGAGCTGCGACTAGTTGCGACAAGGTTTCTTGTGGGTAGCGGCACCGCCAGCAGGCTGCTGACGTCCCGCACTGAGCGCTCGCGGCTAAGGTGCCTGCGCAGACAAGTTCCCTAAAAGCGTAGGGCGAAAACATACAAAGGAAGGAATCAAGTAAAGGAAATAACATAGCAATCGCTACCCGAAATAGAGTCATATTACAAGATAGCTTGTCGCAGCTCTAACAGATTGTTCTCATAACATGACCAGCAGCGACAAGAAAAAGAGAAAACGGGCGGCCTAATCTACGCGATCGCCCTCAACCCTCTTGATCCCGCTCACCTTGTCCACAATGGGTGCGACAAGGGTCTTGAGCGCTTCCAGATCAGCATCCGGCGGCAAGGTCCTGAGGACGTTGGTGAGGTTGAGGCCTGAGTTGCGGAAGGCCACCTTCACCAGCACCTTTTGAAGAGCTCCCGCGCAGATTTTGTGCGACTCGTCGGCCAGCTGCTTTGGGATCTTCTCCCGGAGTCGCTGGAGGGCCGTCGCCACGCCTTTGAAGAACAAGCTGAGCTTGGCGCTGGGTTGAAGGTGCTCATCGAAGGAATACCCGAGATCATCCATCCCCAGCGGCGCCAGCTCCCTGTCGATGGCTGCAGCAACATCCACGAGACCCTCGGTCCAGTGCTCCACATTATCCCTAAAAGTGTTCTGGGCGGCAGCAACACTCGCCAGCAACGCCTCGTCGGCCTTGATCTTCTCCTTCAAGGCCACCTCCTGCTCCCTGGCGCCATCCAGCGTCTTGGTCAAAGTAGTCAGCTTCAACTCAAGATCTGCGTTTGAGTCCTTGGTGGCGCTAAGCTCCTTGCTCCTCTTGGCGAGACGACCCTGCAGCTCGCCAAGGGCGTAGGCGTCCTTCTCGTGCTCACGCTTGAGCGCAGCAAGCTCCTCGCCGCTCACCTTGAGATCGGCCTCCAGTTGCGCCACCTTCGTCTCCAGCTCCTTCTTGGCGGCCTCGGCAGCTGCGGCAGCATCCTCTGCTTCCTTGAGAGCCCCGCTGAATGTTTGCTCGCGCACGACAAGCTCCTCCTCGTGGCTGTCAAGGTTAACCTTCCGCTGCGCCAACTCGCCTTCCTGCGAAGACAGCTTCTCGGCAGCAAGCCGCTGTTGCTCTTCAACTTCAGCCTTCTCGAGGAGGAAGGCTTTAGGCTCCTCGGCGAGTTGCTTCCGCTCCTCTGCCAGGGACCAGAGAGCTTCCTGGTTGAGGCCCCGGAGCTCCTCCGTGCGCTTCTCGATGTCCACTCCCGCCTTCGCGACAAGCGCTTCTCGGGATACCAGCTTGGCCTCTTGGGCGCGGTAGAGCGATAACAGCTTCCGCAGCAGCTGCTCCTCCTCAGGCTCGCCGCTGCTGCTGCTCGGCGCGTCGACCAGCATCAGCCCAGCGGAGGCGAGCAACTCTTCATCAAAGATTTCTCCTTCGATCGGCACCCTGGAGCTCGACGCCCAGGGGAGCTTGATGAAGACGCCATCGCTGGCCTTCAAATAGGCGCCGGGCTGGGGCTCTTCGGAGCCTGACGCTGCAGCAGCGGCGGAGGATCGGTGGTCAGTGTAGCGCCTGACGCTCCTGTGGCCTCGGGGCCGTCAGTGCGATCACCGGACCCCCCGCCAGCTTCTGCGGCGGCAGCTTTGGCGGCCTCTCCGCCGGCGGGATCATCAGCGCCGGCTTCTTCTTCGGTGACAGCGGCGTCGTCGGTATTGCCGCGCGCGTTCTCCTCGCCGGCGACCTCGGTTTCCATCGGCTCCGTGGCAGATGGACCTGACGACCGGAAAAGGAAGAAAATTCAAGAAAATATTCAAAAAGAAAATAAGAAGAAGAAGAAACCAAGGGAAATTTTCAAGCAAGAGGATTACCTGTACTAGGATCTACAGTCGTGGTCTCCGCCACCGGGGGGTCGCTGGTGCTGTCCCTTGCCGGAGAACTGTCCCTTGCCGGAGACTTCTCCCTTACCGGAAAATTCTCCCTTGCCGAAGAACGCTCCCTTGCCGGGGAATCCTCCCTTGGCGGTGTAGTCGAAGCAGATGGCATGTCGGGAGTGGCTTCCGGGCACTCCTGGTGAGACTGCTCTACTCCTACGCAAACAAATAGTCAGATGTCAGCAAAGAAAGAGCACCCATGCGCGCCTAATAGCAGGAAGTAAAGCATATACTTACGCTGGGGGCTGTGCTGGGGGCTGTTTTGGGGGAATAGTTGTCGGGTCCGGCAAGGTGGTCTCGAACACACCCCCTGCTGTCGCGGTGGGTTCGTCCTCGATGACAATCACCGGGACCTTGGCTCTCTTCGCCGCTCTCTGGGCCAGAGTCCTGAAAAGGAATGGGTTCGGAGTAAAGCAAATCAGATACAAGACAAAACAGCAAGAATTGAAGAACTACAAGTACAGCAAAGAATCTTACTCTTCCTCTTCCTCGTCGGAGCTGAGCGCGGAGAGGTCGAAGTCCAGCCCACCTTCGGTGCGACAAGGCGGAGGAGTAGGTTCCCTTAGCCGCTTGGCGAGAGCAGAAGCGGTGGTCCGGGAGGGCCCCGCTCCAGTTGCCGCAGCGGCGTGAGGTGCTCCCGCGGCAACAGTGCTTGCCACGGTGGAGCACGTCGTGCGGCACGGCAGCTGTTGACCCGTCTGCCGCCCCGCTATGTCCCCGGCCTTGCGGAGACGCCTTCTTGGTGGAGCTGGGGGCTCCGCTTGCGGCGAGCTGTCTGAAGGTGAGAAAGAGGAGGAGTCGATCTTCAACGAGTCGCTCGCGCCCTCGGCGGCCTCGCTCGACTCAGCTTCAGGCCCGACAAGCTCTCCCTCGCTGGCAAGCTCCTCTTGCTCGGCAAGGCTTGCCGCCTCTGCTGCCTCTGCCTCCTCCACGGTGAATCCAAACTCGCCCGCGGCAGCGGCTGCCACCGCCTCTTCCAGCCTAGTGGCGAGGCGCTGCATCTCCGCATCGGTGGTGTCGCGAGTAAGGCTCTTCTGTTCATCGGAGCGGACCAGCACTTCTACCAAGCCGTCAAAGAACTCCTGCACGACGTCGTCTGCAGGCTCTTGCCAAGTTGGGACAATTCCATGTGAATCGCACAGCGGCATCATTGCACGGATGCGGTCGAGCGAGGAGTTGTTGCACAGCGGAACGACACCCCTCGGCAACCTGAACACTTCGGGATGTTGAGGATCGTGCTTGAACAGTTCCAGGAGCATGGCGTCCAGTTCCAGGACAGTGAAGTTGAAGTTGAGGCCCGGGCGCAGCCTCATGATATCCGCCGCATTCTGGAACTCCTAGGCGGGTCTCCTCCTCTCCTGCAGGGGGGCGATGCGGCGGCGAAGAAAATCTGCGCCAACGGCACCTACGGTGAGCCCGGCAATCCCGAACTTGTGCACGGGCAGTTGCAGCACCCCGCGGCAAGGCTTGCTGGGTGACCACCAAGGTCCTCCATGGTTCCTTTGGAGCCATTCAAGAACAAAGTATGCAAGCCAAGGAGACAAGGCCCCGGCAAGAGGAGCTTGCCGGGAAGGCCAACCAAGGCATCTCAAGGAACTTGTCGCGACGCGCCACGCGTCCCGGCGAGGCCCGATGAGCGACAAGCTTCCGGACGCGACAAGACAACGACCGCGGCAGGGCGCTTGCCGCGGCAAACTACCACTTTGTACCCGCGCTCCAGCACATCCACCAACGTGTCACCCAGGGACCTTTCCAGGCGCGCGTGGCAAGAGGCTGTGCGGCCAGCGGTGCACGGTGGCAAGCGACGCTGACAAGATTGCCATCGTGGCAAGCGGTGGCGTCCCTGACGGTCCCTTTTTGCACTATTTGGGCGACATAGACGGGCATTTAATGCCTTTGTCCCCTGCCGTCAGGGTTAGGTATGATACACTGTACAGGTAGTTGTACCAACCGCAATTCCTTTTCCACTTTTACCCTTGTCTATGTTGCCACCTGTCGGAGACCCCTTTAGCATATAAAAGGAGGCCCATGCGCAACGTAGAGAGGGGGTTCGAAGGCAGAAAAACACTCACGCTCGGTCTCGCTAGCAGCTAGTGTGTACTGTAGCACTCAGCGCTCCCGAGCAAGAACTCAATACACTCAGACATGCAGCAGTAGGAGTGTTATCTCTCGGGAGAGCTCCGAAGCTGGGTAAACTGCTCGTGTGCTTCGCCTCGATCCGCTCTTCGTGCAATCTCCGCCCCCCGCCGAACCGAAAGGGGCTCGGTCCGCCGGTCCCATAGGTGTTCGTGGATCAGTTTCCCCGACATCTATACAGCACAAGATGCGATTCTATCCCAATCACGTGATATATTCATGATCGGGGCACAATCGCATTTCAAGCGCATAGCTAGGTGGATATCATTACGACATACCATGTACTAAATAGATGGGAATACGAGATAAAGTCTTACACTCGCCACAAGTTACAACATTCATACAACAATACATCAATACATAGCAATTCATCATGTAGAAGAGCAGGATCCGACAATAGATGAAATCAAACGAAAAAGAAGAACGATATACACCCTGTTAGCCTAGGCTCCCCGACCCGCAATCTATTTCCCTTGATCAAAGAAGAACTCCAAAAGCAATCAAGCATTGCACTCACGTCAGAGCATCGCATTACCTATACCTAAAACTATTGTTGTAGTAATCTGTGAGCCACGAGGACTCAACAATCCCATTACCATGGGTATCAAGACTAGCAAAGCATAATGGGTATTGAAATGGATAAGTGGTGAGGTTGCAGCACCAACTAAGCACGATATACTGGCTAACTTACGAGTACAAGAATAAGATGAGAAGCTACGCAAACGGTCGCAAACTAGTAATGATGAATAAGTGATCCTGAACTACTTACGTTCAAACATAACCCCACCATGTTCTCTTCTCGACCCACTCGAAAAGATACCATCACGGTTACACACGCGGTTGGGTATTTTAATTCGAATCTGGTGTCAAGTTCTCTACAACCGGATATTAAAAACTCCCATCTGCCACATAACCGCAGGTACGACTTTCGAAAGATCAAACCCTGCAGGTGTGCCCCAACTTAGCCCATTACAAGCTCACGATCCGTGGAGACAATCCTCCATCATGGGACATCCAATCAGACTCGGGATCCCGCTGCACAAGACATTTGGACAATGGTAAAACAAAACCAGCAAGACCTCCCGGTGAGCCGACATATCCCGATAGGAGCCACGTGTATCTCATTCTGAGGGCACAGCGGATGGGCAAGACATCGGGTTGGCTGATACCTTGGTTGCCCAGGGGGCACCGGACATCACCCAGGTTGGACCAATACTCAGAGGAGCATTGGCCCAGGGGTTGATTAAAAATACTAGGGTCTGGAGAAAATCCCCTATTTAAGTTTTAGTTGTTATTAGGCAAATGGAAAACCAATGTTGGGCCTTGCTGGAACAGTTTTATTCAAAGCAAACTGCCAAGAGGGCCCCATACCCCTCATTGTGTTAGGGACGCAAAATCAAGGAACATAACACCGGTATGACGGAAACTAGGGTGGCAAGAGTGGAACAAAACACCAGGCATAAGGCCAAGCCTTCCACCCTTTACCAAGTATATAGATGCATTAATTAAATATAAGAGATATTGTGATATCCCAAAATATCCATGAGATCCATGTTCCAACATGGAACAACCTGCAACTGCACCTGCAACTAACAACACTATAAGAGGGGCTGAGCAAAGCGGTAACATAGCCAGACAACGGTTTGCTAGGATGGATGAAAAAAGTTAGAGGTTGTCATGGCAATTTGGGAGGCTTGATAAACAAGTGGTAGGAAGCGCGACATAGCGATAGCATCGAGAGGACTAGCATAGCAAAGATAGTAGTGAGATCCAAGGTGACGGTCATCTTGCCTGAAACCCTGCTAGGAAAAGACCGAGTCTGTGAAGTAGACGAACCCACGCAGTCGAACGAGTCCTCACAATCGCAATGTTACCGGAACTATCAAAGAAGAAGGACAACCGGAAAGAAGCAAACAACATGGTAAAAAACCCTCATAGAAACATGGCATGATGCATGATCAAGTATGATGCATGTCCGGTTAAAATATGCATGGCATGGAAAAGTGCAACAAACAATACTACACTTTAAGTGAAGCTCAATATGCGACGAGTTGCATATTGACGAAACACCACAATCAAGTTATTTAGTTTGCTCTTGTTTATGAATGAGACAATACTAAATGTTGTTAAACATGGCGGTGAGGCATAATAAAACTACCTATCTAGGCAAGTTTAAATGAGGCTGGAAACAATAAACAATAATTACGGAAAATCCTCATATGCAATATTCGAATTTGCTACTGGTCTACCCTAAACCATATTCCAGAGTTGTTAAACATGCAAAGTAATGCTACCATGTTAAAACTATGCATTTTCCTACCCCATTTACATATAAAGTTTATTAAATTTGGAGCTACAGTTAATTAGTTACGAAATAAACTATTTTAGCATGGCATTTATGCAAAATAAATGAAACAACAAGTTAAAAATGTTAAACATGGATGAAAGCAACATTTTATGAAACTAGATAAAAATCTCAGCATTTTACATATATAAAACATTTTAATCCGATGCATGGTTGTGGAGTTATTATATGCATGAACATGGAGGGTCAATCTGTAAATATGCAGTTTTTGGATAATTATAGGAATTCGCAGAGCCAAAAAAACAACTGCGATGAAACTAGAGCTACAGGAACTTTGGAGGCTCCCCAGGTCTCATGGGCCGGTTGAAGAAGGAGGCCCGACAAGGGGGCGCAGCTGGGCTTGTGCGATCTGGCACTGGGCCGACCGGTCGCTGGCTCTGGGACACATGGGCAGATTGAGGCGAGGCAGGGCACGGTCAATGCTTGGGACGAGCGAGCCGCTGCTGCTCTCGTCTCTGAAGAATAGAAACAACGGCAGGGGATCCTGGCAATGGAGAAGACGACGGCAGGGGGTCCTGGCGACGAGGTCGGCGGGAACCGGCAGGGAAAGAGGTGATGCTCGACGTGGAACCGCGGCGGCGCAGCGGGTCCAGGGGGAAGGCATGATGCGGGGCCAACGGAGGCGCGGCAGGAGAGGTTCGAGGCGGCAGTGGCGATGCAGGGGAGCAGTGAAGGAGAACTTGGCGCGCGAGGCGACCTCTGGTGACGCAGCAACGTAGGTAGAGGCGCGGGAAATGACAAGGATGCGCTGATCTGGGGTCGGAAGGCGAGCTCCGACTTGGAGCTCTAGGCTTTGGTGTCCATGGCAGCTAACTCGTTTGTGAACCTGGAGACAGAGAGGTAGAGAGGTGAGGCGAGCGAGAGGGCAAGATGAGATACATAGAGGATGAAAACGGGGGAAGGAGAGGGTGCGACGGGGGCTGCCGGGGTGGCGGAGGGCGTCGGCAGGAGGAGCTCTGCTCCGCTGAGCTGGTTCTCAGCAGCGCGACGGACGGCAGGGTCGATCAGGGGCTGGACTTGGGAGGAGCTCGTCTCCCTGGTCGGCGAGGAGGGCGAGGAGGGTTGGATCGATGGACTTGGGTGGATCGAGGGGAGGCCTCGGGTGGAGTCCGATTGGTGGATCTCGGTGGGATGCGGGAAGAGAAGGTCGAGCACTGCTCTGGTTGGTGGGTGGCTGAAGACGGAGAGGATGCAGGATGGATCCCGATGTGGGTGATGAGACAGGGCGGCGGCGGAGGAGGAGGGACAAACCTCCTAGGTTTTAGGGTTAGGCTAGACTAGGTATGGGGTTGGTTTATATAGCAGGTGGTATTAGGTTAGGGGCTACCTAGTCCCTTGGATCGAAATCAGATGACCCGAGAAAAATTGGCTAGGAGAGTTCAACAAAGAACCGAAGATATTTTAGGGATGTTTGGGGATGATCCGAATCCAACGGTCACGACTGACTAGTTCGCGTTCAGGAGAAGTTTTCGAACGCACGCGAGAGGTCTAAGAGTCATCGACGAAGACAAGGGTCTGACAATTGGTCAACAAAGACAAAGAGAGAAGCGACAATTATGAATGGCTACTAGTTTTATGAAAACATGCAGTGGAATGCGCATGATGCTATGATGAAATGCAACAAACAAATAAAACACACGGCGGAACTCGGAATAGCTGGAAGTCTTCTGGAGCGTCTGTCTCGGGGCGTCATAACTCTCCCACACTAACAGAGGATCTCGAACTGAGATCCTAGGGATGGCACCTAGAGAGAAGCGGAAAAGAAAGAGGTAAAAAAAAGTTGCTTCTTCGACAAACAAGTGAAACCACGAACCTTGGGAGGTTGAACAACTTGAAAGAAAGAATACAACGGAGACGAACCTTTGGATACTTGGAGCTACATTTGGGGAACTGAGCACTACTCCTCCATCAAAGCATAGAAAGTCTTAATTGGTCACAAACAGACACCCCCTCATTTCAACTGGATCTGGCAGAGTTCCTGTCAACCAAAGCATAAAGTTTTCTTCTGGCAACTTCTACATGATCGAGTTAACACCAGAAACTTACTTAGAAGGAAGAAGTTTGTGTTGGAAGATTACACTTGTGCTGTTGGAGGCTGTCCTATAGAAGAAACATTGCATCATCTCTTTTGGGGATGTCCATTTGTTCAACAATGCTGGGACTTCATTTGTCCCACAAGAGCTCCAAATCTGTCTGTATTAGAAGCATTCCAGGACCTCAAGGATAAGATAAGGTACCCATTTTACATGGAGATAATCATTCTTGGAGCTTGGACCATTTGGATCACCAGAAACAATAAAATATTTGAGAATATTGCACCTTCTTTCCAAGGGTGGAAGTTCATTTATCTAGAGTAACTGAAGCTTCTCAAATATAGGATGAGGAAGAAGCATGAGAGGCAATTCTCAGTTTGGCTTGATGGCTTGTTGTAAATTTTCTTCTTAGGTTTTTTAGCTGCTTAGCTTCTTTCTCTCCTTCTTCTTCCTTTATTCTTTTATGTTGCTAGTCTTTTTAGGTCTTTTCTTTTGTTTCTTGGGCTTATCTCAAGCCTTTCAGACTAATTTGTTGTTCTACTTTATTTTAATAAAAATTGCAGTGGGGTTTTACCCTACTGTTTATAGTCAAAAAAAGAAGATTGCAAACACTCCGTTAGCAAAGAGAAAAAGGAGCATTATGAGAACCTTGGGTTGAAAGACATGAATCAAGAGCTTAACGAACCAAATATTATGAAACCACACTGGTATAATGAGATAACCAAGGAACAAGAATGACAGAATTTGGACACCACTCTGATTGAAAAGAGGAGCAAAACTTGATAAGATGAAAAGAACTTGAAGAGACGACACAACACTCCGGCTAAATGGATAAGCATGGAAAAGAACATGAACTTGACAAAACAAGATGGTGGGTGAAGAGAGCAACATCACAATGCCTCTGGAACAAAAGAGTGGAATGAAAAGAATGGAGAAGAGAACATCAACTTCCACCATGAATGAACATGAAGGAGCCTTCCTACGAAGAAGTGTTGAACGAAGTTGTTGGAAAATCAACAAGACCAAAAAAATATGACTCCCAATGGTCTTATGGAAAACATCCCAAAATTATGAGGTGAAGACAAGCCACTAATGGAATCAATTAAGTTGATTGAGAACACCAAAGAGATGAAAAAATTCTTCCACCAAGATGATTAAGAGATTACTTGGATCATTGTTAAGCACTACAATTAGCAACATTCCTTAGGGAAGGCTTTAGGTGAAATATTTACCAAGATAACTCCAACGAAGAGATTGATGGATTTAAAACACCTCATTCTTGACAACATGTGAATCATGACACACGAAGGGAAATTATCAATAATGACATTACACCACCTCAAAAGATAAGATAGAAAGAACTGCACTTCGAAATGCAAGAAGAAGATTACTTGAGCTCCTGCAACAAGAATCTTGAAGAACACTTTGAGAACAAATGAAATCTTTGATGAAACGCCATGTAGAGCCTCCAGGAAGACTCCGGATAGATAACAAGATGATCGAAACAAAAAGAAAGTTGAAATAATATGAAGCCTTGCAATGACTTAGATGAAGCTTCGTGCCGATATAACCACGAAACGTTGCAACTCCGGAAAGAAAGATGAATCACTTGGAATCGATAATTTACTCATCATGAATAAACTCCGGAAGAAGGGATTGAATCACTTGGATGAAACAAGAATAAGAATTATGTTATGTGTATCCTTCATCAATTTAAATTGATGACAAGCAATGGATAGGCATGCTACTTATTCTCATTGAAAGGATTAAGGACAGATATAGCTCAACTTGAAGGTCTTCAACGAACCACTGGTATGTTTTAGAAAGAAAGAATGAATTGATGTGATGATAAAGGAAGAGGAATCTTGAATGCATCGCCGTAAGAATTCAAAACGGTGAAGAAAGAGAACGAATCGCTAGTAAGAATTAGAAATGAACAAAGATACTTGAGGGGATTAGATACAAGATAATGAAGAGATCATAAGCTGGTAGATAGTACTTGAATGATGCATCGGAAGAATACAGTGACGAACGAAGAGGCTTTAATATAGAATACTTGGAGAACAAAGCTGAAAACTGATAATGAATAATTATACCGAGAAAAATGATGGCCTCCGGAGAATCAAAACGAAAAGGCTCCTGAAATGCTTTAGATGGGTATGAAAAGAGTTCTCACGATTGGAAATGATTTGAGAGGATGGCATGAAGCTAGAACCACGAATCTTCAAGAGAACGGACCAAGATTTAGGAAAAATTCTTCGTCGGTCTTTAAATGTTGAGAATGATGATGAGAACCACCATGAGAATGGATGAGACACTCCGAAGCAATGAAGAATAGAAATGTTGAACCAACGATGAAAATGTTTTGAAAGCGATCTTGGAGAAGGAATATGACTGATGATAATTCATTCTTACGTCAAACTTTGAAAAAGAATTTGAGAATAACTCCGGAAAATTTAGAAGAGTCAGGTAAGATCCTGGAAAAAGACCTGTGGATTAGGGCCCACTCAAAGATACACCGTTGAACGACTTTTGAAAAGAGAGATTGCACCGGTTGAATTAAATGACTTGAATGAGGTAACAACCTCGTAATACCTTGAATTGATGCAGGGTGGAAACACGAATCTTCAGAGATATCTTCAGTACTCTGGAACAATTGAATAACAAGTGGGGAATAATTATGAGGAGCACCGGCATGTGAAAACATTTGAAACAAGGATAGGGGTATGATCGACACCGAAAGCTTGAATTGAATCCACCGGAAAGGAATACGAGAATGAAGAATGATGAACTTGAAGCTCCTGAGCATCTTCACGAGGAAACACCAGAAAAGAACATTGAAGGAAAAAATGGAGCGACTTCTCATGAATAAAATGGATACTTGGTTAAGATATATGAGTCCTTGAAGTTAATGGTGGGATGGTTGGAAACAAAGGCAACTTAGGACGGATGAAACAAACACTGTTGCGAAGAACTGAGAATTGACGCACCAAATATTGAAAAGATAGGATTAACTTGAAGAGAAGCACACCGGTTGGAAAATAATTGTCAAGACAATCTCGATGATCAAGAAGGATTAGTATCCACACAGAAGTATGAGAACACCGCTTAGGAAAGGTATGGAATCAACACTTGACTTCGAAGCAACTTGAATACCACAACTCAAAACAAAACAAAGGATTTGGCTTGCAAAATAAGCCGGAAACAAACATATGATAGAGATTTCGCCCAAAGTGTTCGCGATGAGGCCCCACGGGCACGACAGACAGCGGGCATCATAAATGACAAACGAGACGTCCCTTAACCAGCATAGCGAAGGATTCTTTAAGACGTCTCGCGACCACTGTAAATCAACCGTGGAAAATGAACCACTAGACGCTCGACCCCAATCTCAAATCATACATTTGTGGAAATGAAATCTTGGTTAACTACTTGAATTCCCACCTATTAACTCCCGAAACTTTCTAGTTATGCAATCTGGTGTTAGGGATACAGGGAGGTACAAATATCTCACACAACTAACAAGCCCTACGCTCCACTGTATCCATCCGTCAACACATAACCAAGAAAACTCCAGAAATCATGTACCTCGACCTTCAAAAAGCATCTGCTATACTATCTATGGCAATACTCCCGAACTCCCCCCCAGTATTGGGTGGCGTCGACGTTATCTCACCACTAACTGCATAGAAGAGATTTCGGAGAGCTCAGGTATACCAGAACTGCAACGGTACAATTGTGAAGACAACACCTCAGAGATCAACTCCCCGGGACACTGCCACAACCCCTAAATGTCAGGAGGCACCAAGAACAATGTTCTCATCACAAAAATATCGGAACGACCCCAAGATACCTGCGTGATCCTAAAATACTTTTTAGTGAAAATGAGGAGACGAAAGTTAAAACATCTACGTCAGGAGTCCTCACCAGAGCGACGAAGGGGCTGAGGAGTAAAATGAATTCCTACTCTCCAATATAACCAGACTCAAAATAGTTTTCTTCTAGACTCAACAACAGCAGTGGTTCGATCAATCAAGGGGGCTCCTGAGGTCGGTAAGGATCTGATACCAACTAGTAGCGCCCAAGATGCGATTCTATCCCAATCACGTGATGAATTCATGACCGGGGCACAATCGCATTTCGAGCGCATAACAAGGTGGATATCATTACAACATACCATGTACTGAATAGATGGGAATACGAGATAGAGGCTTACACTTAGCACAAGTTACAACATTCATACAACAATACATCAATACATAGCAATTCATCATGCAGAAGAGCAGGATTCAACTACGGATGATATCAAATGAAAAAGAAGAACGACATCCACCCTACTAGCCCAGGCTCCTCGACCCGAAACCTATTTCCCTTGATCGAAGAAGAAGAACTCCAAAAGCAATAAAGCATCGCACTCGCGTCAGAGCATTGCATTACCTATACCTGCAAATGTTGTTGTAGTAATCTGTGAGCCACGAGGACTCAGCAATCCCATTACCATGGGTATCAAGACTAGCAAAGCTTAATGGGTATGGAAATGGATAAGTGGCGAGGTTGCAGCAGGGACTAAGCATGATATGGTGGCTAACTGACGAGTACAAGAATACGATTAGAACCTACGCAAACGGTCGCAAACTAGTAATGATCAATAAGTGATCCTGAACTACTTACGTTCAAACATAACCCCACTGTGTTCTCTTCTCGACCCACTCGAAAAGGGACCATCACGGTTACACACGCGGTTGGGTATTTTAATTCGAATCTGGTGTCATGTTCTCTACAACCAGATATTAAAAACTCCCATCTGCTACATAACCGCGGGCATGGCTTTCGAAAGATCAAACCCTGCAGGGGTGTCCCAACTTAGTCCATTACAAGCTCATGATCCGTGGAGACAATCCTCCATTGCGGGACATCTGATCAGACTCGGGGTCCCGTTGCACAAGACATTTCGACAACGGTAAAACAAAACCAGCAAGACCTCCCGATGTGCCGACAAATCCCGATAAGATCCGCATGTATCTCGTTCTTAGGGCACAACAGTTGGGAAAGACGTCGGGTTGGCTGAGACCCTGGTTGCCCGGGGGTGCCGGACATTGCCCAAGTTGGACCAACACTCAGAGGAGCATTGGCTCGGGGGTTGATTAAAAATACTAGGGGTCCGGAGAAAATCCCCTATTTATGTTCTAGTTGTTATTTGGCAAATGGAAAACCAATGTTGGGACTTGCTGGAAGAGTTTTATTCAAAGCAAACTATCAAGAGGGCCCCATACCCCTCACCGTGTTAGGAATGCAAAATCAAGGAACATAACACCGGTATGACAGAAACTAGGGCGGCAAGAGTGGAACAAAACACCAGGCATAAGGTCGATCCTTCCACCCTTTACCAAGTATATAGATGCATTAATTAAATATAAGAGATATTTTGATATCCCAAAATATCCATGAGATCGATGTTTCAACATGGAACAACCTGCAACTGCACCTACAACTAACAACGCTATAAGAGGGGCTGAGCAAAGCGGTAACATAGCCAAACAACTGTTTGCTAGGAAGGCTGAAAGAGTTTAGAGGTTGTCATGGCAATTTGGGAGGCTTGATAAACAAGTGGTAGGAAGCGTGACATAGCGATAGCATCGAGACGACTAGCATAGCAAAGATAGTAGTGAGATCCAAGGTGATGATCATCTTGCCTGAAATCCCGCTAGGAAAAGACCGAGTCCGTGACGTAGACGAACCCACGTGGTCGAACGAGTCCTCACAATCACAATGTTACCGGAACTATCAAAGAAGAAGGACAACCGGAAAGAAGCAAACAACATGGTAAACAACCCTCACAGAAACATGGCATGATGCACGATCAAGTATGATGCATGTCCGGTTAAAATATGCATGGCATGGCAAAGTGCAAGAAACAATAATACACTTTAAGTGAAGCTCAATATGCGACGAATTGCATATTGACGAAATACCACAATCGAGTTATTTAATTCCCTCTCGTTTATGAACAAGACAAAATTTAATGTTGTTAAACATGGCAAGAGGTGAGGCATAATAAAACTACCTATCTAGGCAAGTTTAAATGAGGCCGGAAACAACAAACAACAATTACGGAAAATCCTCATATGTAATATTCGAATTTGGTACTGTTCTGCCCTAAACCATATTTTAGAGTTGTTAAACATGCAAAGTAATGCTACCATGTTAAACTATGCATTTTCCTACCCCATTTACATCTAAAGTTTATTAAATTTGGAGCTACGATTAATTAGTTATGAAATAAACCATTTTAGCATGTCATTTATGCAAGATAAATGAAACAGCAAGTTAAACATTTTAAACATGGATGAAAGCAGCATATTATGAAACTAGATAAAAATCTAAGCATTTTACATATATAAAACATTTTAATCTGATGAATGGTTGTGGAGTTATTATATGCATGAACATGGAGGGTCAATATGTAAATATGCAGTTTTTGGATAATTACAGGAATTCGGAGAGCCAAAAAAAACAACTCGGCCGAAACTGGAGCTACAGGAACTTTGGAGGCTCACCAGGCCTCATGGGCCGGTTGATGAAGGAGGACAGACAACGGGGCGCAGCTGGGCTTGTGCGATCTGGCGCTGGGCCGACTAGTCGCTGGATGTGGCCTGCGGGCCACATGGGCGGATCGAGGTGAGGCAGGGCACGGTCAACGCTCGGGACGAGCGAGCCGCTGCTGCTCTCGTCTCTGAAGAACAGAAACATCGGCTGAGGGTCCTGGCGATGGAGAAGACGACGACAGGGGGTCCTGGCGACGGGGTCGGCGTGAACCGGCCGAGGAAGAGGTGATGCTCGACGTGGAACTGCGTCGGCGCAGCGGGTCTAGGTGGAAGGCGCGATGCAGGGTCTGTTGGAGTTGTGTCGAATACTGTGTACAAGGTAGGTTACAGTTGGACTCTGAGTAGTATTGTGTTTAGATAGGATATGGAGTTGTGTCCTAGTAGGACACTTGTATCCTAGGCCTCTCTTATATAGCCAGCGTAGACAAACGATGTAACCTATGCCAACATAATAGCACAGGCGCGCAAGGGGGAGCCGGCGGCATATGCCGGCGCCCGGGTGGCCGGTGTGCGGTATTGTGACGGTGTCACGGGGAGAAGCGCCCGTAGTCAGGCCCCGGGGATGTAGCCATATCGGTGAACCTCCTTAACAAATCTCGATGTCGTGCTCGTGTGATTACTTGGTCTTCAAATGATCGACTGTATGCCTCGGATTTATTCTAACAAGTGGTATCATGAGCAAGGTTCGAGAAGGTTGCAGAATTGTTGATCTAGTGGGAGAAAACATGAAGCTGTTGGCGAAATCTGGCGAGGTGCAAGGACTCGATCGGAATCAGCGGCGTGTGGTCGCATGGATCGACCGGTTGCTCAAAGCGGAAAGATTCGCGACGGCATGCGTCGTGCATGGGTATAGCAATCGGAAGCGGTGAAACATCACTAAGGAGCAGATTTATCGGCAAGATTTCCAAGTCGTTGTTAGAGCAGCGACGGCGGAACGTGCAAGCAGCGGAGTTTTCAGGACACCGATCGCTGGATTGGTTTGGTAGAGGCATCAGGCTGAGCAAGCTGCGGGGGCACGCGGGCAAAGTGAGGCCCAAGTGCGGGCATGGCACTGAGGGCAGGTGGCCTGGTAATGCACGTGGCTGCTAAAGGAGCGCGTGTGCGGCAGCCAGGAAAGCGATGTGGTCTGCTGCGGCACTTGGGAGGCTGTTTGGTACGTGGCCGGCTCAAGGAGTGGCCGATTGATGCTGCTGGTGTGACCACAAAGAGCGAGGATTTGTTGAGAACAAAATATGCTACACACAAGAGACTTAGGTGCTATCGGTTGGAAAAGCTAATGGACCAAGAGCCTACAGATGCATGTGGTGGAGTTTGGAGATTTTTCCATTGTTCTTCACTGTGAAGTCCCCACGGGAAGGCTTATATGGTGGATTTTGGCTTTATTTATTTGTACATGGTTGTGTACGAGGATGGTAGCGTGAGGGTCAACGGTGTGCTTGGCAAGGATAACGACATGTGTATAAGCCTCGTGGAGTTTGGAGCATGTCGTGATATATTCAGCTGGGTCGGACTGGACAATCTAATGGATCAACGCGAGTCGGTTGGTACAAAATACGGTGGTGGGATCGGCGAGGACGACATAGGAGCGTGATGCTGATGGTGACCGACTTCTGGGCATGGAAACACGTGGCACAGGCCCCGAGGGCTTGTGTGGCTTCAACAAGACTATGGCGCGGGATTGATTCAAGGTGGTGTATACACGGAGCTTGAAGTCAATGAGGCGCAGGGGTGGACTGATCATCTACCATGGAGTCATGTTGAAGGTGGAGCTGGATTCTGGAGGACTTCACTCGGTCCTGTTGAGGGGCTACGGCGTAAGTGCATAGAGAGTCAAAGCCTATTCAGCGGGAAAAGCGAGGGACACGTAATTTGGACTGGAGCCCTGTGGTCTGATGGAAGCATGAAACTCGTCATCGGTCGGTGATGATCGATGGTACTCTGCAGTGGGGGTTGAGTGGTGTGGGTTCAAGACCCTTGAGACTCGACCGAGACAGCGGAGGCTCGACGCGGTAATAGTGGCGAGGCGTGCGGCTAGCACGGGGCATGGAGACGGGCCAGGGCTCTGGTGGTCATACATGTGGTGAGACACATGCGAATTTGACTCGGGATGACTACAAGCAATGGTGAAATTCCTTCAAGTTCCATATAGGCGGTCAAGAAAGGAGCGGTGATGTTGAGCTCAGATAACTCTTATGTGTGACACCCAATATGTGAGTTGTTCACTGTCACGCAGGTCAGTGATCAGTGTGTGATGGCGTTGGACTGATACTCTGGAAGTTGGGAGAACAAACTAGAGTAACAAGGAACTTAATTTTGCTCGAGTGTTGATTGTGGTCATAAAAAGAAGGGACTACAAGTTGGAGGTGGAGTCATATGGAGTCTTTGGAGTAGCAGCGGTACTCATGGGATAAACTCAAGTCCAATGTACATGGAAGTTTGACGCATTGACGAATTCAAGGTGGTGGAGAATATTCGCCAAGATGGAGTTTGTTAGAGTTGTGTCGAATATTGTGTACAAGGTAGGTTATAGTTGGACTCTGAGTAGTATTGTGTTTAGATAGGATATGGAGTTGTGTCCTAGTAGGACACTTGTATCCTAGGCCTCTCTTATATAGCGAGGGTAGACACACAATGTAACCTATGCCAACATAATAGCACAGGCGCGCAAGGGGGAGCCGGCGGCATGTGCCGGCGCCCGGGTGGTCAGTGTGCGGTATTGTGACGGTGTCACGGGGAGGAGCGCCCGTAGTCAGGCCCCGGGGATGTAGCCATATCGGTGAACCTCGTTAACAAATCTCAGTGTCGTGCTCGTGTGATTACTTGGTCTTCGGATGATTGATGGTATGCCTCGAATTTATTCTAACAGGGTCAACGGAGGCGCGACAGGAGAGGTTCGAGGCGGCAGTGGCGATGCACGGTAGTAGCGAAGGTGAACTTGGCGCGCGAGGCGACCTCTGGCAATGCAGCAACGCATGCAGAGGCGCGGGAAACGACAAGGATGCGCAGATCCAGGTCCTGAAGGCGAGCTTCGACTAGGAGCTCCTGGCGTCGGCGGCCATGGCAGCAAACTCGTTCATGTCCCTGGAGACAGAGAGGTAGAGAGGCGAGGCGAGGGAGAGGGAAAGATGAGATAGAGAGAGGATGAAAACGGGGGAAGGAGAGGGCGCGACGGGGGTTGCCTTGGTGGCGGAGGGCGTCGGTAGGAGAAGCTCTGCTCCGGCGAGCTGGTTGTGGGCGGCGCGACGGACGGCAGGGTCGAACAGGGGCCAGACTCGGGAGGAGCTCATCTCCCTGGTCGACGAGGAGAGTGAGGAGGGTTGGATCGATGGGCTTGCAAGGATCAAGGGGAGGCCTTGGGTGGAGTCCGGTTGGTGGAGATAGATCTCGGTGGGATGCGGGCAGAGAAGGTCAAGGGCTGCTCTGGTAGGTGACTGGCTGAAGACGAGCAGGATGCGGGATGGATCCCGATATGAGTGACGAGACGGGGCGGCGACGGCAGAGGAGGGACAAACCTCCTCGGTTTTAGAGTTAGGCTAGACTAGGTATGGGGTTGGTTTATATAGCTGTGGAATTAGGTTAGGGGCTACCTAGTCCCTCTGATCAAAATCAGACGGTCCGAGAAAAAATTTGCTAGGGTATTTTAGGGATGTTTGGGGATGATCCAAATCCAATGGTCACGACTAAGCAGTTCGGGTTCGGGAGAAGTTTTTGGATGCACGCGAGGGGTCTGAGAGTGGTTGATGAAGGCAAGGGTCTGACAATAGGTCAACAGAGACAAAGAGAGAAGCGACAACTATGAATGGCTACTAGTTTTATGAAATGCGGATGCAATGCGCATGATGCTATGATGAAATGCAACAAACAAATAAAACACATAGCGGAACTCGGAATAGCTGGAAGTCTTCTGGAGCGTCTCTCTGTCTCGGGGCGTCACAAGTTCGGCCTTCTAAGGTTCCACTTTGACTAGGTTTTTTTCTTTTTTCTCTCCTTTTTCCTTTTTTCTATTTTCCTTCTCAATGTATGTTCGGACAACCGCGCTATTCGGGGTACACAACTTTAAATGTATACACCCCACCATACATGGGGCTTCCCTAACGAAGCATATTATTAAAAGCTTATAGCTTTCATTCTCTATGTCGGTTGTTTTTATACAAACTTTTGCCATTATATGCACCTCTATGACTTCAGTTTTTGCCAAGCTGGGTTGCCTCACTCCTATGTTTATACCCTATGTTCCTCATTGTTCGGCGAGGGTGTAAAGGGAGTACTTTGCGATTGTTACAACCAGGTTATCCGGATCTGTGCCTCGGATGGGTGAAGCCGAAAGCTAGCGTTCTTAAGGGAATAATTGGTCGGCAAATAAACGACAAACTATTTATTGGAACAATTACGGAATTAGATGTCTGTAATTCGGATACAAGCCTATGCATGCATAATTTAGACGTCAACCCAAGGAAAGGAACCCGTAACAGAACTATTTTCCTTGAATGTTTCTTATGTTAAACATTAATGTAACATAAGCGAACATATTTTGTCTGTTCGAGCAATATGACAGGATTGCCTGGTTTCCGAAGATACTCAACGTTTCCTATTTAACATAGTATAAGGAAACACTCCAACTTCTTGGTTCGGAGGTGGAAGCCGAAGGTCTGCGATGACAAAAATATTTTTCATGTTCGGCAGGAGATAAGTTTGGTCATAAAGTACATTGATATATAGAATTGAATGCTGACTCTCTTTCTATGCCATCTATAAGGCTATCTAGCTTACAATCTTCTTGCGAATATTTCACCGCTATCATTACTTGGTCATATACCATGTTTACAGGAATTTCCTTCCCATCCGGTCCCTGAGTTCCAACTCAGGCCATATGATCCGGATCGAGTCAGGTGTAGCGTGCCCTCACCATGGCCCATGCCTCTCGCGCACCTTCCTGGAATGTGGATGTCTTCCATAGCTCGAAGCGATGCCGAGCACCCTTGAACAGGTCTGCCAACCCCTCCATACTTTCTGGAGGGGCATCAGATGGCCATAAGGCTTCGGCCATATTCTTCATCGCTTTCTGGGCACGCTCGTGCAGCTTTGATAGTTCCTTTAGAATGTCGCTTGGAAGCCCAGACACTTCCTCTTCTTGGCGACTGGTTAATAGACCTGTATGAACCGTATTATAACATTCCATATTATATGATTATATCAGTACTCCGAAAGGTTCAAGAGTCATACTGAATATGCCGCCCTTTAACTTTTGGTTCTCCTGTTGCGCATCCAAGAGTTGAGCCTTTAAGCTCTTTATCTCTTCTGTCTGCTTCTTCACTTCCTCTTCCACTTTTTTATCTTTTCCCCCAGTTATTGGGGCACTCTTCATTTCTTCAAGCTCTATGACAGTGGCATTTAACTGTGTTCGGCTTGTTTCGAGCTCCTGGGACAATGCGCCATTTTTCTCCTTGAAGACCTGTAGGCCCGACCAATCTTAGGTGTCCGAATATACTATTTCCTTTCCGTTGAACCGACTTTGTACAACCCTAGGCCCCTCCGGTATCTATATAAACTAGAGGGTTTAGAGCGGAGGCGGGATCATAACATTGATAGGCTAGCCAAGCTAGGGTTTAGCCATTACGACCTTGAGGTTGATCAACTCTTGTAACCCTTATACCCATCGAATATAATCAAGCATGAGTAGAGTTTTACCTCCATTGAGAGGGCCCGAACTGGGTAAAAACTGTGTCCCTTTGATTATTGTTACCATCGATCCGCAGACATATAGCTTGGGCCCCCTACTCGAGATCTGCCGGTTTTGACACCAACATTGGTGCTTTCATTGAGATCTATAAACATTTCGTACCACTGCGGTAGGGTCTTTGCCATTGTTGGTCTCTCTGACAATTCGCAACCTCAAGGTCACTAAGATATTGGTGGATGGTGGGGCCAGGTAGAATCTGATTTCCCCAAAGGTTATCAGCAGGCTTCAGATAGCAGAAGAGGAGTTAGAGGTCACTGGCACATTTCAAGGAGTTAATCCCGGCAGGAGTCATCCTAAGGGAAAGATCATGTTGCCTGTGACATTTAGAGGGAGTTGAACTATCGGACTGAAAGGATTGTGTTTGATGTGGTCGACCTCCCCTTGCCATACAAATGGGATCCTTGGACGACCAGCCCTTGCCAGATTCATGGTAGCATCCCACTGTGCCTACAATACCTTGAAGATGCATGGGTCACTTGGAATCATTTCCATCCCATTAGATGAGAAGAACACAATCATTTGCATGGACAAGATGTACCGGGATGCGGTCGCGGTAGAGGCATCGACGGCAGCAGTTTCCGTCAAGGAAAGCAGAGGAATTAAGAAGGATAGCAAGGACGCTGGCAAAGAATCTGGGAAGCATACCTCTTCGGAGTGCGCTATGCCTCTTGATGATTTGCCGGAGAGTTCCAACATAAAAAGGACCGAGGTTACTGCTACACAAGTGAAGAAGGTCCCGGCAAGGCTGGCTGGCATTGTTGGTACCTTCACCATCATCGCCACCCTCGATGACAAATAGGAAAGCATGCTCGTTGCCCTCCTGCGGTCGAATATCGATGTGTTTGCCTGGCAACCATTTGATATCCCCGGTGTTCCCAGGGAGGTAATCGAGCACCACCTTGTTGTCTTCCCACATGCCAGACCTATCAAGTAGAAAGTCCAGAAGCAGGCCTTGGAGATGCAGCAGTTTATTGCAGAGGAGATCAAGAAGCTTGAAGCAGCTGGTTTGGTCAGACGAGAGCTACATCCCACTTGGCTAGAAAATCTAGTAGTAGTTCGGAAGGATAACGGGAAATGAAGGCTTTGCATAGATTTCACAGGTCTCAACAAGGCTTGCCAGAAGGACCCATTTCCCTTGTTGTGCATCTATCAGATCGTGAATTCCACTTCAGCTGCGATTTGCTTTCCTTCCTGGATGCATATTCTGGATATCACTAGATCTTCATGTCCAAGGAAAACGAAGAAAAGACCTCGTTCATCGCCCCATGTGGTATGTACTGTTTTATCTGCATGCCATTTGGATTAAAGAATGTCGGGTCTACTTTTGCAAGGGCAGTCCAGATTGGTTTCGAGCCACAACTGCACAGAAACATTGAAGCTTATATGGATGACATTGTGGTCAAAACCAAGGATAGAACAACTCTTATCTAGGGTTTGGAGGAGACGTTTGCAAATCTGCGCAATATCAACTTGAAGCTCAACCTAGAGAACTGTGTGTTTGGCTTTCCCTCCGACAAGCTACTTGGGTTCTTTGTGTCCCATCCGGGGATATAAGCCAATCCCGACAAGATCAAAGCCATCGAGCAGATCCAAGCGCCAAGGACAGTTATGGATGTGAGGCGTCTGACGGGGTGTGTTGCCACGCTAAGCAGGTTCATTTCCAGGTCTGCCGAGCGTGCCCTACCGTTCTTCAAAATCTTGAAGAAGGTAGGACCCATGAAGTGGACCCCAGAAGCAGATGCGGCCCTACAAGAGTTGAAGGCCTACTTATCTTCTATGGCCACCTTGGTTGCTCCCAAACAACAAGAGCCGTTGCTGCTATACTTTGTGGTAACCAACCAAGTGGTTAGTGCAGCCTTGGTGCCGCAGCGGGAAGTGGAGGAGGCAGAGAGTGAGCAAGGACCGGCAGAATCAGATAAGGATAAGGACAGATGTAAGCATGACAACAATGGCAACCGCAAGGACACGGCACGGAGGAAAGTGGTGCAGCGCCGATGGTACTTTGTCAGTTCCTTGTTACAGGGGGCTCGATTGAGGTACTCTGGCATACAAAAATTGATCTTTGGTCTCATCATGGCCTCAAGGAAATTGCAGCACTACTTCCAAGCCCATGAGATCAAGGTTGTCACTCGCTTCCCGTTGCAAAGGATATTACGAAACCCTGAGGCTATTGGAAGAATAGTGGAGTGGGCTTTGTAGTTGTCCAGTTTTGGTCTGAAGTTTGAGTTCACATCAACAATTCAGATGTCAGGACCCCAACTCGATGTCACATCGATCTAGCCTGTAACACCTCATATCACTTTGCGGCCTCATGCACAGTATCCCCACGGGTGTCGCCTTACCCTTTGCCCGGGACCGTTTGCGCCTTTTGGCTCACGTATATGATAGTGTCGCTAGCATCCATATGATAAGGAGCCCGGGCTGACATGACTAGTCGTAAACCCAAAGTGGCACAGACTTACAGGGACAGGCATCCATGACCCAGCTTCGAACGTGTCGGTCATCAGCAAGTGGGTCCGGGCTGTAGCACTGGGCTAGCAGGACTCCGATAAACCGGGCTGTAGCGGGCTAACAGGATCCGGTACTCAATGCGTGACGTTTCCCCGAAGGGACAGACACAGGAACGAAGAAGGACACATGCCAGCCAGCCTAAGTGTTCCAGAGCAGTAGCAAGCTACCATGGCTCAGTGGTAACACTAGGAGACATTTCCCGGTAAGAGAGGCTACTAAAGATAAACAACTAGATAGTCAGATCCCACACATACCAAGCATTTCAATCATACACACAATATGCTCGATATGTGTAAATACAACAAGGCATCACAACATGACTCTATGACACAAGTACCTTATTTAAGGCCCAGAGAGCCATACATAACATACACATAGGTACGTGTCACACGACCCAGCATTCAAGTCATACAGTCATACAAACTAGCAGCGGAAGTAACTTGTCTGAGTACAGACAACTAGTAAAATAAAAGAGGCTTGGAAAGCCTAGCTATACTACGTGGTCCTTCACAAGCTCAGGATCACCACCTGGGCCTTAGCCTACTCATTGATGTCAACGTCTACGAAGAACCCATCAGAAGGGGTTGCAGCGTCTTCTGTAAAAATGTAGATTATAGCAACATGAGCACAAAGGTACTCAGCAAGACTTACATCAGATCCTACATACATGCATATTATCAAGAAGGGTTGGTGGAGTTGTCGCAGCAAGCCAGCTTTGACTCTTGGCTAGGCTATCCTACGAGACTCCATCTTGAAATGGTTTTGCGCACACGAGTCCACTACTCACCACTTCAATACACTACCGAGGATCCACCTCCGTCTTCCTACGGAAGAGCCATCCTCGGCACTCACACTTATCTTGAGGCTTTTAGTAGTTTCCATTTACTTGTCTATGAACTGTATAGGCAACCAAGTAGTCCTTTACCGCGGACGCGGCTATTCAAATAGATCATGTTAACCCTGCAGGGGTGTACTTCTTCATACATGTTTCCACCACTTAGCGTCTGCACACGACATGTGCTCGGCAGACTTCAAGCGAAAGCCGACATGGGTGTAGACCACGACCTACCTAAACACCTAAGTCTCTAGTCCAGGTTTATCGCCTATTCAGGTTCCATCCATGAGGAGATCCGGCCGAGGTTTCGCTCACAGCCCCAAACGATGTGAACAGGGTTCCCGAGATACCTAACGGGTATTTGGTACACCGTGCCACGTACCTACCGCATCACAGCCCACCCCTACGGTCAGCGCTGTCCACGGCCTCCAGTAGGCTATAAACACCAGAAACTACTTGCAACTCCTGGACAGAGAACTAGGGTGAATAAGAAGTCGAGCGGGGTCATATTTCAGGGCCCAATGCATGGTAGTAGCTGTATCTTAAATCACACATACAGATCTCAGTGCTTAAGGTCGGCTTCAATGAAACAACCCACCATGTACTCCTACATGGCCTCTCATCGATACCTTTACCAAATCGTGTTCACCACATCACTCTCATTACCGACATAATCATTTCACTCTAGCTCATCACCCAGACGAACCAAACCTGACCCGACTCTAAGCATAGCAGGCATAGCAAGGTAGGAACAACACATACATATGGCTCAAACAACTCCTACACATGCTAATGGGTTTCATCTAGTTACTGTGGCAATGACAGGTCATGCAGAGGAAATGGGTTCAACTACCGTAGCACACAGTAGTTTGAAACACGTTGTCTTAATGCAGTAAAAGAGAGCAAGAGCGAGAACATGGGATTGTATCGATATGATCAAATGGTTGGTTGCTTGCCTGATGGATCGATGCACGGATACGATTCTTCGCTAGGGTAATCACGGTACTCCTCGGAGGCAGAACCTGCCGCAAAGAACACCAATACACAACCATCACCAAACAATGTGCGACAATATGATGCATGCATGAAACATGGCAATATGAGTGTGTTGGGCTAATGCAGCTAAGACCAGAAGGGTTTGAACCAATTTGAACCAAAGATTCAAATTTCAAACTCATACATGGCCCTTTAAAGTGTTTTATCTTGTTCTGCATTAAACATCAAGTTAACTTGTTTAATCATGCATGAAAATAGTACAGATGGATAGATTGGATTTTTCTGATCATTTTTCATATATGACTTGTCTGATTTGGAGTTACAGATTAAAAGTTATGAATTTTTGAAGTTTAAACTATATTCTGGAATTTCCTATATTAGAATAAATCCAGAAATTAATTTATTGCGTCAGCCATGCGTCAGGATGACGTCAGGGTCAATGGAGACGTCCAGGTCAAACCTGACTGTGGGTCCAGGGTGTCAGGGTAATTAGATTAGTTAAAGTTTAATTAAAACTAAACCTATTTAGTTAACAGGGCTGGGCCCCACCTGTCATTGACTCATCGGAGTCAACCAGGGCCCACCCGCGGTCAAACCCAGGTCGGCTGCACCGGCGTTTAGCCGCCGGCAAGCCTGACGCGGCGGCGGAAGTGGTTTTTGCCGTTTCGGCAACCAAACGAGTCGCGGAGGCCATCGGAGTGGAGCTGAGGAGGAGCCGCAGCTCTTGGTGGAGTCCGTTGGGGTCGGGGTGGCCGGAGTTGGCGCCGGCGACGACTTTGGCGGCCACCGGAGTTCGGCCGAAGGCGAACTTTACGCTAGAGGGGTCGGTGAGGTGCGGGGAGTAGCTGGTTAGGTGCTACGTGATGTGGTGAGCATGATGGACACCAGTTTGTGGCCGGAGGGTGACCGGGAGCACGTCGGCGACGAGTTCTGCGGCGGTGGGTGCGGTTGAGCTCCGGGAGGTCACTACACACCTCGGAAGCAAGAAAAGAAGGGAGGGGAAGATGTCTAAGCTCACGGGGAGTTCGACGAAGCACTTGGTGCGGCCGGGGACGGGCCGGAGCGACGTCGGCGTTGAAGGGGATCTCCGGCGATGGCGGTTCGGTCGAGGTCGATGCGGTGGGCTCGGGCCTTGCGAGTGCTCGGGGCTCGGCTTGCTCGAAGGAGAGGAGGATGGCGGAGCTTCTGGACACGGCGGCACGGCGTGGGGTTGACGGAGGGCGTGGCTACGGCGAGGGGGTGGCGGCGATGGCGTCGGCCATGGCGGGGGAGCGCGAGAGAGAGGAGTTGGGGGAGAATGGAGGTGTCCTGCGGGTTCACGGCGCGGCGTGGAGTTCATCCATCCAGCCACGAGGCGAGGAGGTGAAGCAGGGCGACGGCCAGCTGCGTGGCGCACGCTGCGGCCGCCGTCGGGCACCTGCCTGCCTGCCTGGCCGGCAAGCAGCTCGCTGGCGCGGCGCTGGGCTGGGCCGGCAGGTGGGCCGGGTGCTGGGCGCCAGGGAAGTTTTTGCTATTTCTCTTGTTTCTGTTTTTTTAATACTTCTGCAACTTTGTTGAATTATTAAAAATACTTAGGCAACTCCTAAAATCACCAAACTACTCCTGGTCCATAGTTGGATTATTTCCAACATGAAACATTTTAGTTTGGAGATATTTGAGCATTTGAATATTTTATATAATTTTAAATGCCCAAATTCAAATATTTATGATTTAGTTCAAAGACCCTAAGATGACCTAGGAAAATGTGCATCACTTTTGGCAGAGGTTCTGAACCAAGACAAAAATGATGGGCATTTTAGAAGGGCATTTCAGGTTCATTGAAAAAGTTTTTAGTAAACCCTAGTTGGCTTCAGAGGGGGCTGGGGGTTCTGTCATCCCCATTTCAGGTTTCTGATGAAAGAATAGACATGATGCAACACTCTAATGCATGAACTAGCTTGGGTGTGACATCAGAGTAGGGCATTGGCAGAGTCTATTGCAGAATAGACACCAACCCCTGATGAGGAAGTGATAGATAGAGTTATCCCCAGCAAGGAGGCGCTCTAAGAATGGATTATGTATTTTGATGGTGCCTTTTCCCTACAAGGTCCAGGGGCTGGCGTGCTTCTAGTCGCACCCTCAGGGGAGCACTTCAAGTACGTCGTCCAGATACATTTTGCCCGGGAAGAGGCAACCAACAATACAACAGAGTATGAAGGGCTCCTTGCCGGGCTCAGGATTGCCACAGAATTGGGAATCAAGAAGCTACTCATTCAAGGAGATTCACAGCTTGTGGTGAGACAAGTCAACAAGGATTACGAAAGTCCATTGATGGAGGCATACATTGAGGAAGTGAGAAGATTGGAGGAGCGCTTTGACGGATTGCAAACAAAGCACGTACCCCGTGTGGAAAACAGCATAGCTGATCGTCTGTCAAAGTGTGCTGCACAAAAGCTTCCTGCAGAACCAGGAACTTTTGTTCTCCATCTTACTCAGCCCTCCGTATCCTAAGCAACAATGGCCCAGAATAGGACAAAGATGGACTCCGGTAAGCCTCTCCCGATAGAGCCTCGTGCTCCTAGCAGGGACCCTGCCAGAAACTCACAACTTGTCGGCACACACCCTCCCACCAGGACTATGGTCCCCGTGGATGAGGAGTGTGCCCCCGCAGTTGAGGAGGTGCCTCTAGCCCCCGTTGCCGAGCCCCAGGCACTACTATGGAAAAGCCTAGCAGCAGCGCGGGTTTTGGGCCTCTCAGTAGAGCGGAGACAGGCGCTACTAATAAGGCGCTACAACTAACGTATAGCAATAGAGCCTGTTGTCCCACGCTACTGCTCTACATGAATAGCTGCAGCGATCTTTAGAAAAGGGCGATGCTGAGATTATCTGCATCCCTGTTTACAGGGAAGCGCTACTGGTAAGGCGGCGCTACTGCTAAATCCCCCCCCCTCGCTACTACTAGTTTTATTAGTTTTTTTCCTGCATATTTGTTTTGTATTTGAATAGGCTTTATACAATAATCTTTAGCATATCATACACATACAAATGTAATCATAGCATATACATACAATTAGTCTCATCAAATCATGTCATCATCATAATCATCATCCAACACAAAGTGCTCTCTCATCATCAATCTCGAAAATAGCGATACAAGTCTCGATTACTTGCAAATACATCGTCATCCATCTAAACAATGATATACGCGAGAAGAGCTATCACTTTAAGTACATGAGTTCGTATCCCTCTCTCGCATTAGCGTGAACCTAAACTAACTACTGCCTGTCACTCGGAAACCGGAAACCGGTACACCTGGGCCTGACACTACAGCCACTTGTCGTATATATACTCCTGGCATACCACTTCTTCGCCATCTATGATCTATGCACCTGCATCCTCACATGAGTCGATAATATGCAACATATATAGTTGAACAACAGAATGATGCTGACTTGGCAAAAATAGAAACAACATATCATAAGCATAAATAACAAAGTTCATCGTACCCAAAATGCCCTAACTAGAGTGATTTTCGCTAGTGGAGGAGGAGGACGGTTTAATTACATCACAAATAATGTTTCACCATGCATAACTCAAAGTTTTGTCATATAGAAAGTATGGACTAAACGGACACATTGTCATATATCAACAATCACTCCAACATGTTGTGCCATCCATCCATGTCAGGGAGATAGTCCCCGAGCTTAGTGAAAGGCTTCATGTCGAGACGCTGAGAGGCTATCCATGTT
This sequence comes from Triticum dicoccoides, assembly GCF_002162155.2. Lineage (NCBI taxonomy): Eukaryota > Viridiplantae > Streptophyta > Magnoliopsida > Poales > Poaceae > Triticum > Triticum dicoccoides. The sequence continues at coordinate 327,978,764 of NC_041383.1, read as the reverse complement.
CGGACGTCTTCCCGCGACATTTGTCCTTCTCCGTAGAACATCCCTGTTTTTCCAACGACCTCCTTCATGATGATTTGGGCAAGTTCGCGCTGGATGTTATAGAACTCAGCTCGAAGTCGATGATCCTCGATATCTCCTATGTCCTTTTCCCATTGCAGAATATGGGCATCGCCAGATCTAGGTGACATGCGAAGGTTCTGGTGATCCCGTCTGTACTCCAGCATGTGGTGTAGGACATAGAATCCATCATTAAGAGAATGGTTCGGTTGCTGGATGCAACAGAAGTCGGTCTTATGGCTGATGGCGACCCCTGCCGCCCCTTCTCTTCTTGTCCCTAACCTCTCCACCCCTTGCTTGGTAGTAAAACATAACGCCGGTCTCAGTCTCACCACCGGTCTACGTGTCGGTCTCAGTCCCCGATGCCACCGGTGGGCCCAGCAACAACATCGGTTGATCGTCGGTAAGGCTAAAAAATTCGTTTGCCCCCCGATAGACGTCGTCGCAATCACCAAAACCCTGTCCTTCATCGTTTCAAGCCATGTTTCCTATGATTAAATCTAGTAAATTAATTCTAGACCTAATAAAATGAATAATGACATAAAATGGCCTATTGTTTTGCAGGAATGTTGACTCCTTCATGGTGCGGCAAATCCCGGGCACTCGATATGTTCTAGTTTGTAGCACAAGTCATGCCGAAATTCACAGAAAATTTCGGCATGACCATTGCTAAAAAGTGGACAAATCGAGAACCTGAAATTTGCCGGAACAGAAATGAATCAACATTCCGGTAAAACATAGGTCACTCAGCATCATTCCCTAGAAACAGTGTTCAAATATCCCTCTTCGACACCGCACCACATGTCCAAATATACACGAGCAACTACATGTCCAAATTTCACAAGCTAATTCAAAAATAAAGTGTAGAAGAAAATTCATTTAACTACTAATAGACCTAATTAATCTACTAATTTCAGTTAACTAATAATTTCATTTAACTACTAATTAACCTACTAATTTCATTCATTTAGGTTATTCATTTAACATCACCTAATTAACCTACTGTACCACTACTACTAGCAGCACTACTAACCTAATTAACCTAGCAAAACTCTAGTGCCCTAACTGAAAAACATCTAATTAACAACTACTAGTACCAGTATTGCCCTAACCTAATTAACATCTAAACTAATTTTTTGCTCTAACATCTACTACTTAACATCCTTTGCTCTAAACTAAATTTTTTTCTATAAACAAACTTTTGCTCTACTAATCTTTTCTCTAAAATGCAGGGAGAGAGGAGTGGGGGGGAGGGGTGGGGGACTTACAGAGAGGGTGACGTCGAGGGCGGCCTCGGGCGGCGGCGGTGAGGCTGAGGGCGGCCTCGGGCGGCGGCGGTGAGGATGACGGCGGCCTCGGGGGGAGACGGTGAGGTTGCGGGCGTCCACGCCGGCAGGAGACGGCGGCAAAGTGGGGCGACGGTGAATTGGGGAGACGGTGGCAAGGGCGAGGGATTTGGGGAAGAGGTGTGGTGGCCGGGGGCGGGAGGAAACCGCTGTTTTAAGTGAAACGTAATGGTAGCACGTTTCCGAAAACGCGCTATAGCTAAGTTAGCTACAACGCGTTTCCTGAAACCCGCTACTGCTATTCCTTTCTCTTTTTTCCTTTTTTATTTTATTTTTCTTTACATTTTATTTTTTTTCCTTTCTCCTTTTTCTATTTCTTTCATTTTCATTTACTTTTCTACTTGTTTTTTAACTTTATTTTATTTCCGTTAGCAGTAGCGCCTTACACGTAAGCGCGCTACAGCTAAGAAGAGTAGCAGTAGCGCTGGGCTATTATACGCACTACTACTAGGTTGGGCTAGCCATGTGCGCCCAGTTCAAACATACCAGCAACGCTTTTTGCTAGTACGCGCTACTGCTAAAGTCATAGCAGTAGCGCGGTTTATTTACGCGCACTGCTACTAATTAGCAGTAGCGTATGATTTTGTACAGCTCTACTGGTAACATTTTGTGTATAAGGTTTTCCCTAGTAGTGAGCCTCCAACTTGGGCAAGGCACATAGTCCACTTTCTCCAAACCGGAGAACTCCCCAATGACCAAGATGAGGCTAAAAGTGTAGCCCGGATGGCTAGTATGGACCAGCTTGTCGATGACACTCTGTACATAAGGAGGCCCAACGGTGTGAAATTGAAGTGCATCTGCCGAGAAGAAGGAAAGGAACTGCTGGCTGGCATACACAAAGGCATGTGCAGCTCCCACATTGGAGCAAGGGCATTAGTTGGTAAAGCATTTCGTCAAGGATTCTATTAGCTCACTGTTGGTGTACAAAAATATGGGCTTTTCTATACCCCTTACTTGTGCACGGGTAGTTGTAGACACACCTGCGGCAAGGCTTGATAGGGCAGTGGAAGGAGAAATACAAGACTACCAAGACAAGCACTCAGCCCAGGAAACAAAGAAAGCATAAGATAGGCTAGACCTCCCCCGGCAACATCCTTGCTGGGGGCAGCCTATGTATCCCCGGCAAGAGCCTTGTCGGGGCGACCTGCGAAGAACCAGCAAGGCCACCACCATCAAGGCTGAAAGCTCTGACACCATTGACAACGTCAAGGCCAAGGTTTGAGGACGCATGCATAGTAACATGCAGGTTTTTGTGAAGGCTGGTAGCTTGCAGGTCTACATGGAGAACAAAGAACGAAGACCCCCGGCAAGGCCCTTGCCGGGGACGACTGCGAGGCCCCAGCAAGACCCTTGCCGGGGACAATTGCGGGGCCACAGCCAGGGCCGCACCCGATAATGTTTCGCCACCTCACTGCCGTTCCAGTGCAACGACCAGCTTGCCAATTAGGCAGATGCCTGCGTGGCAGCATGCAGATTCTAGGCCACGTAAGCAAGCACCTGCATGGTGGCATGCAGATCTTTGTGAAGGTCCTGCCATTGCGCCAGCACAACGGCTAGCCAGCCAGCCTGGCGCTGCATGCCATGTCAGCCTGGACGCGTGTCAGGATGAGCAGAGGTGGCGACGGATGGGACGGGTTCTGTTGCCGTCCCCGATAAAGTTGGAGGGCACGTAAGCATCGCATTAAATGCATTTGTCTTATGATTTCAGCGATAAGCATGTACACTGTAGCGACTTTCTACCTCCTGTGTGCCACTGTGGCGACCCATTTGACATATAAAAGGAGGCCCGAGGTGTACTGGAAGAGGATTCAGACTTTTTGGACTGGGCATGCATAGCAGCTAGTCTAAGAACTCAAGAACACTAAATATACACCGAAAGCAGGACTAGGGTTTTACGCTTCTCAGCGGCCCGAACCCGGGTAAAAATCCCTCGTACTGATCACTAGACCTGCTCTTTGCGCAGCTCTTTCCCCGCCAACCATAGAAGGGATCCTCGTGATCCCATAGGTGTCGTTTCCCCGACACCCACAACCCTCAAATATGCGGTCGAGCTAGTCACGAAATGTGAAGCCTGCTTGTTCCATTCCAAGAACATCCAACTGCCTGCCCAAGCTCTTCAAATAATCCCTTTATCATGGCCATTTTTGGTCTGGGGGCTCGATATCCTCGGCCCTTTCCCCCAAGCAATCGGGGGCTTTGAATTCTTGTTCGTTCCCTTCGACAAGTTTACAAAGTGGACGGAAGTGACTCCCGTGAGAAAGGTGACTGCTCAGTCAGCTATCAAGTTCTTGAAAGAACTGATGTGTCGTTTTGGAGTTCCGGTAAGGATCATTACCGACAATGGCACCTAGTTCACGAGTCGTGCCTTCATGCAATATGTTCGCACCCTCGGAAGCAAGGTCTCATTTGCCTCTGTCGCACATTCCAGAAGCAATGGGCAAGCTAAGAGGGCGAACACTGGTGTCCTCTATGGGGTTTATATGGCGAACGGTCAAAATCTAATGCATACTAGTTTACTGGAAAAAAACAAATCTAATCTATGCCACCGATCTGTGATCTAACGCACAAGACGGAGGGCCGGTGGCATACAGTGGGGGAAGGCGTCGGCAACGAGCAAGGGATGGCAGCACAAGCATCGATGAAGAAGTGGCGGCGGCTATGATGGTCCTTGACGTCGGGGAAGGAGATGGGTAGGTGCGGCGCGTCGAGATGGACCGGACAGTATTGACGGCGGTCCTCGGGGCGTCGGGGTTGAGCGAGGCAAATGCAGCGAAGTTTTGGTGCTCCGGCTGGGATTGTGGTTGTCGATGCAGCGTCTCTGGTGTGACCTAGATGGCAAAATGATGTCAACGAGATGTGAATGGGTACAGGGACCCGATTAATGAAGTTCAGAGGCAGGGGTGTGCTCATTGGCGATGTATTTCACCGGAAAATAGCTTGGCCCCGATGAGATGCAAGCGAATGGGGCGAGCGGTGTCAGCAGCTTGGGGAGAAGCGGCACGGCGAGTTTGAGAGAGGGGATTCGGGGTCTTTTATAGCCACGGTCAGGAAGCGCGGCTGCCGCGGATAAGCCTCATCTAAGCGGAAGGCGGCCAGCGGTTGCAGGGAGCACGTCGCTAGCTCATTCCGTGCCATGCGGTGGAGGTTGAAGATGATAGGGCCCACATGTCGGCGAAATAGGGAGAGAGAAGAGAGGGGAGAAGTGGGCGCCGTTTGATCTGCCGTGATCGGGCAGTGGAGGGGCTCCCGTACCGGTTCGTTAATTAAAATTGCCTCTGGCCGAATTTGGCCATGGGCTAGCTGGTGTGCTCCTGGGCCGAACTCAGTTTCGGTCCAGGGAACTGTGTGTGTGTGTGTGTGTGTGTATGTGTGTGTGTGTGTGTGTTTATAAATAAAATACTTTGAGCTCCAAACCAAACTCAAACGCATTAACAAAAAATATTATAAAATTAAAAAAATTATTAGTGATAATATAGAGCATAGTGAACATTAATTCTTGCTTAGAAAATTTTGAAAATATTTCTGTTATGCAATAAATGCACTTTTGGCCAATAAAATAATTATCAAAAACTTGGAATCTCCAAATAATATTCTAATACTTTTCCAACTCCTTATATTTGAGAAAGTTATTTTATCCTCTCTCTCTTGTATTTTTCTCGAGTCAAAAAACATTTGAACATTTTATAAAACTCCAAAATGCAATGAAACATGATATGCATAAATGATTTTATTAACATCCAAATTTAATAAAAATTGGGATGTTACACGGTGCAACTTGGACATGTGAGTTTGAGTAGATTTCTCGTGAGAGCGAAGACCAACAGGGTTGTCAAACCCATCATCCTTGTAGCCCAAACTGTTCATATACACCTTCCAGGTAGTCTGCAGACGCCTGCCATTTGTTATCCAAGTCAGAGATCTATCATCATCAGTCCTAAGGTACACTGTGGCATAAAACTGTACCACCAACTTAGGGTTGAAGTCATTGTTGAAAGTGATGATCTTCATGATGTCAAACTACACATAGACAACAAGAGCCTCTCCAAATTATTCCAGGACCTTCTGCATGTGCTCAATGTTCGAAGACTTGGTCCGGACAAACGTGTTCTTCTTGGTCTTGATCACATCATGGTACACTGAAGCCTGATCCCTGTTCCAAAAAGGGCGACCCTGCAAGACTGCCTCCTAAGGACGAGTATAGGGATACCTCTCACAGTAAAACGAATACTGCTCAGAATTCATCTTCATCACAGACTTGATCTTATCCATCTTCTTGGCAACAGACTTGGTCCTCCTCGATTGTCTGACAAGAACACGTGGAGCCTCTTCTTCTTCACATGTTGAGTTGGCACATTTGGCATAGTGATTACGCCAATGCTTTGGGTTCTTGAGACGAGCCACATGAGGACCAGAGCTAATACCACCTGAGCACGACACACAATAGGAGGGAATAACAGGTGTGAGGTAAATTCATAAGGCAAATAAATAGAGTTGAGTGAGTAACAACATTGCAGCAGTACAGGAATTTGGTGGTTCAAGTGATAGTACCGTTCTCACAACAGTAGTACCGCTTGATGCTCAAACTATAGTACTGCTCAGGGGGAGCGGTAGTACTACCTGTGTCTTAGGCACATGACGGCAGCGAGATCTAGTACTATCGGAACCCTAAGACTTTAAAACTACTGTAACACAACACCCATTATCCTATATAGCAATCATCCCTCGTCCCTACCTTGCCACAGTTTAGCCAAAAATCGATGAACATACCCGCACTAAAACCTTGATTGAAAAAATAGAACCATAGGAATGAGAAGCAGGGGCAATACTAGTGTTCATGGCAAGAGGAGAAGGTGGGAACGATTCCACCGAAAGGAATCAAGGGAGGTGGCTCGAATGCAGCAAGCAGAGGCAGCGACTGTATGTCTCCAACGTATCTATAATTTTTTTATTGTTCCATGCTGTTATATTATCAATCTTGGATATTTTACCATCATTTTATAGCAATTTTATATCATTTTTTGGGACGAACCTATTGACATAGTGCCAAGTGCCAGTTGTTGTTTACTTCTTGTTTTTTACATCGTACGAAATCAATATCAAACGGAGTCCAAACACAGCGAAACTTTTTGTGGATTTTTTTGACCAGAAGACATCCAGTGGGCCAATGAAGTAACGAAGAGGGGGCCCGAGGTGAGCACAAGAGAGCTGGGCGCTCCTGGAGGCCCAGGCGCACCCTGGTGGGTTGTGCCAAACTCGATGGCCTCCCGCACCGCCTCTTTGCTCTATAAATACCCCAATATTCCAGAAACCCTAGGGGAGTCGACGAAAATCAATTCTAGCCGCCGCAAGCTCCAGAACCACCAGATCCAATCTAAACACCATCACAGAGGGGTTCATCATCCTCATTGGTGCCTCTCCGATGATGCATGAGTAGTTCATTGTAGACCTATGGGTCCATAGTTAGTACCTAGATGCTTCCTCTCTCTCTCTCTCTTGATTCTAAATACAATGGTCTCTTGGAGATCTATTTGATGTAACTCTTTTTGCGGTGTATTTGTTGGGATCTGATGAACTTTGAGTTTATGATCAGATCTATGTTTTTATCCATGAAATTTATTTGAGTCTCTTTGATCTCTTATATGCATGATTACTTATAGCCTCATATTTCTTCTTCGAATCTTTGGTTTAGTTAGGCCAACTAGATCAATTTTTCTTGCCATGGGAAGATGTGCTTTGTGATGGGTTCGATCTTAGGGTGCTTGATCGCAGTGACAGAAGGGGAACCAACACAATCATTGCCATTAAGGATCACAAGATGGGGTCTATTTCTAAATAAATAGATCTTGTCTACATCATGTCATCGTTCTTATTGCATTACTCCGTTTCTCCATGAACTTAATACACTAGATGCATGCTGGATAGCGGTCGATGTGTGGAGTAATAGTAGTAGATGCAGGCAGGAGTCAGTCTACTAATCTTGGACATGATGCCTATATAATGATCATTGCCTGGATATCGTCATGATTATTCGAAGTTCTATCAATTGCCCAATAGTAATTTGTTTACCCACCGTATGCTATTTTTCTCGAGAGAAGTCGCTAGTGAAATCTACGGCCCCCGGGTCTCTTCTTTATTATATTTGCCTTCAAGATCTATTTTTATGTTCTTTTATTTTCAGATCTTTTAATCCAAAAATACAAAAATACCTTGCTGCAATTTTTAGTTATTTATTTTATCTTGCGTTCCCACGAGATCTATTTATCCAATCTACTACAATTTTACCAATCTTTTTACCCATGAGGGATTGACAACCCCTCTCTTACGTCATGTTGCAAGTATTTGTTCTTTGTGTGCAAGAGCTATTTACATGGTGTTGCGTGGTTCTCCTACTGGTTCGATAACTTTGGTTTCATCACTGAGGGAAATACCTACCATTGCTATGCACCATCATCCCTTCCTCTTTGGGGAAATACGAACGTAGTTCAAGCCAACATCGGCGGCCACGATGGATCCCTATGCTATGGAGGAGAGACATGGGGGAGGAAGAAGAGACTGGGGATGGGGTAAGGATAGCCATGTGCCCGTTCCCTTAAACCTCGCACATGCACCTACCATGCATCTACCATGCATCTATGCGGTAGTACCGCTCAAGAGAGTGATAATACCGCCTTGGTATTAAAAATGGTCAGAGGGCGGTAGTATGGGCTCAATGATAGTACCGAGGGCTGGAGAGGTAGTACCGCATAAGCGGTGGTACTGTCCAATGCCCATGGTACTTCCACTTCTAGAGCAGGAAACGACAAGGTTATGTTTTAGGGATGGATGGCTTATGCAAATATTTGAGAGGTTTGAGGGAGAGGTTGGCTTAGGTTGAAGACTAGAAACACTACAAATGTCGAGGAACACTCTAAGGTTAAGGAAGCAAAACACAATAGCACACGTTCAAGTGGACCAAAAGGCAAAAGACTTAAAGGCTGGTTAAAAACAATCAAGTCCAAAGAGAACCAAACCTCTCACAAGAGAAGAGGTGGGCGGAGCCACCTATGTTTGGGTCAAATGGTTTGGCACCGGGAGATTTTAACCTTCGGTCCAATACCAAAACTCTTCTTTGAAGCACATGTACCATAAAAATGGCTAATGTGAGAGATTGATTCTATTTGTGCATAATAAGAGAAGTGTGAGTTCAGGAGAGGAACAACACTCCCCCTATGTCCATGCCAACATCTAGAACAAGATGAAATGATGAGTACAGTCGGATGTGCATTGCTTCAAGCCACATTTCTCAAATCAATGTTACTTAGTTGTTGGCATACTAAGACATGGGTCCTTTAGTACCCTGACTTACGCACAACATAGTTGCCTTCTCGACTGCAGGGCTTGTCGGAGAATGGATCTGATCAGAACACAAGACTTTGTTGATAAAACCATGAAGAAGACCTTCAGGCAGGTCCAAGAGAAGTACCAATATAGTACTGAAGATCAAGTATAAGGTTGCTGGCAAGCTACATACCAGCAACTGAAGACCCGACAAGCTCTGTGCCGGCAAGCTCACAATACCTCTCCACCACTCCACCTCAACGACCAGCCTGTCGTTTGTCAAAAGGTGTCAAATGGGCATGCAGTTAAGTGAGGCATGTTGGGGCATGTCAGCATGTCGTCAAAGACCAACTTTATTGTCACCTGTCTGAGAGGCGTGGCAAAGAAATACAAGGTAGTTGGGCGAACGACACATAAGGAGAGGCACACTGGTACAACAAGCTACTATACAAACAGTTTTAACCCCTTTCCACAATGGAGTTTTAAACTGTTGCCTTGC
>NC_041383.1:327956856-327969248 GCF_002162155.2 Triticum dicoccoides | reverse complement strand
CCCACATGACCTAGAAACCGTCAGGGATAGGGAGTAGGAATGCAGACATTTTGTAGAAATAAGCGTATGCGATGCCTGCATCTATCCCAAATGTGAGTCGTCACACAACTGTTTGTGATATGCCGACTATCCCAAATCCTTGCTACTCGTGTGTGCTCGCATTACCATCGCACTTTGTATTCTATGATGCAACATTTATGATGAATGCCACATCACAACTTGTTCATGGTTGTAAAGCATGTATGATAGGAAGACTATCACACACATTTACTTTTCCTTGATCATATGTGATTTGATGTAAGAGTGCATACATTTGCCCTATAAAACTATAGGCGAAGCTTGAATATATCCCACACGATTGATCTGTCATACCCGCATCGGATGAAGGCCTGTCGTACGCGTTCTTCTATCAGCAAACGTTTATGATGCGCGCGACATCATAAACAATCCTTAATTTCCAAGTGTGTGAGATAAGGGGACTTCCATAAAGATTTAATAAGAAGGAAAGGTGTGCGTTGCTATTGTTAATCTCACACATTTTTTCTTGGCTGATCCAGTGTGCAGTAGAGATTCATTGCACATGTAGTGGATCCGAGAAATGTGTCTGATCTTGATGTTTATCACTGACTTTTTCTTTCGCAAACTGTGTGCAGTGTACTGGCCTACAGAGCATAATTTATCCCTAATTTAATCCCTGCATTTAAAATTCACAGATTTTGGATTTAAAAGTAGGTAGACACTTATTTCATAACGAACCATGTTTATTACAAATATAGGTTCAAGGATGAATGCATAATTCGATGCATAGGAATATATACTGAAGAACTAAGAAGCACCAAGTAAATTATGATGAACCACAATTGTACTAAACACTGTAAAGAGAAAGGAGAAAGACATTCTGGTTGCTGGAGAAGGTGAAGCAGAATGCCCATATTGTGCCGTCCTCGATGCACAATGCGAGCATGACCCTAGGCCAGCCACATGTGATCGCCGCCCGCCCATCCTTCACTGTCTTCATTAGGACTTCTCGATGCTCATTGTAGTCTCATTGAAATACTTCAACCTTCATTGAATGTCCACCAATCATGTACTTTGTGAGGTAATCTTAAGTAAACTGCTTTAGGAACCACTGCAAATGAAAAAGATTAAGACATTGTTGTCTAACAACTCATTATGGGAAGTAAAAAGAGAAGGCTACAGAGTTTGCAGTTACCATCCTACAGCTCACTCATGTTGGATAGAGCGTAAACAAATAAGTTAATTGCCATCATTCGTATCTTTTTGCTAACAATCCTTATCAGTTTCCTCACTTGATGCTGGTTCATGAATATCTCATTGCCCATACCCAAAAAGGGCGGATGCATGGATCTTTGTCGAGGACATATGTACCTACAAGCAACAAGTCAATATTAGAAGCTAAAAAGTGTCCAGGCATGGAACTATATGCACTACATTATGGAACGGAGGGAGTACAAGTCGAGGGATGAAACTAACCTCGGTGGAAAATGTTGGCCACTCTCGTTGTTCTCCTGCATAAGTACATGGAAAGGCATGATAAGTACAGCAAGCTTAACATCAAACAAATATAGTAATGATAAACAACAACATCTCCATGTGATAGTTTGAATGTGTTGGTTTCAGCATGCTGTTAAAGGAGATAAAAAATGGTAGGGAATGTTAACTACAACAGGATTAAAAGCCACCAAATATTTTAATTCAAAATGGTATTGTTGAAAATGAATAGAACGTATCTCGTGCTTAAACATCATAATAGATAAATGAGTAAAACTGAAATAAAGGGCATGTGTTAACTATACTAGGCATAACAGGAACCAAATATAGCCGTTCCAACTGGTATTAATGAAATTGAACTGCACAGTTCTGACTTGCACATAATGAACATCAAATTGTAAAGAAATGAAATAAACAAGGCATATATGATCACTATAACAACCAAATATAGCCATTGAAAACTGGTAAGAGGCTCACTGCAACCAACCTTACAAGCAAATAAAGATAAACAAGGCATATGCCTGAAAACTAGACAAATGCTCACTTCAACCAACCTAACAAGCAAATACAGATAAACAAGGCATCTGCTTGAAACTGGACAAATGCTCATGGCAACCAACCTAACAAGCAAGTACAGATAAACAAGGCATCTACTTGAAAACTAGACAAATGCTCACTGCAACAAACCTAATAAGGAAACACGGATAAACAAGGCATCTACTTGAAAACTGGACAAATGCTCACTACAACCAACCTAACAACCAAATACAGATAAACAAGGGATCTCCTGAAAACTGTACAAATGCTCACTTCAACCAACCTAACTACCAAATATAGAGAAAAAAGGCATCTTCTTGACAACCGGACAACTGCTTGCTGCAACCAACCAAACAACTAAATACAGATAAACAATGCATCTACTCACTCTAAACAACCAAAAATAGCAATTCGTGAAACTAAAGTGAACAATTCATACTTAAACATCACATAGCCCTATTGAACATTACATTTTTGCATAACTAAAATAATTAAACATGGCACAGTTAAAACACTGCATGGCAACAGTGCTACTACAACAAAGGGTATGGGTTGGATAGCTAGAAAAGCAGGATTTGCTGATAGGATATTGCCTCACTTGTCATAGACGGGATCCTTCCACTTGGAAGAGCGCAGACCCATGGTGTCATGGGGGATCCACAGCCACCTATGGGGCTGCGAGCCCCTTTTGGTTTGGCGTGGGGATGGACGCATTGCACAAAGAGCAGAGAAGCGTAGCGCAGCACGGCAGAGATCACACAGGCAGTTTTTACCCAGGTCCGGGTCGCCACGAGGCGTAAAACCCTACTCCTCCTTTGGTGGATTGATGGTGGAGAAGGTGGTGGTGGGCGTAGCACACTTGCCCGCCAGGGTTGCCTCAAGGCGAAGTGGCTACGTGCGTATGGATATGTGAGGGGCCAAGCTTGCCAACCTCGTGAACCCTTTCTAAGGTTGCCATGGGCCTCCTTTTATAGATTAAGGGGTCACCACAATGGCAAATCAGTCTTTACATACTGATTAGATAGCAAATAGTGCTATCATACCTAACTTTGCAGGCTGACAGGGTGCATTAAATGCACCACCTAGTGTCACCTCACAGCGTGCCCGTCAGCCCTTGCTGGGCTATTTTGCCAGCTCCGCGCCTGCTTGCTTGACATGTCTCGGGACGGGTGTCACATGGAGGTGTTTGCTGTAGGAAGTGGCTATCACGTGGCGAAAAACAGCCACTTAGTCATCTTGGGGCTTGACACCGCACTGATCTATGACTTTCATCGCTTGTGAGGTGGAGCGGTGGAGTGGTTGGACTCTGCAAGCCCCGGCAGGGCCTGCCAAAATGATCTGGGAATATGCTTCCTGGGCAAACCCATCCCCGCTAGGCTCGCCCCAACAAGGGAGGTTCTTCTCTTTGCAGTATCTTGCTTCTCGGATTCATCTTGATCTTCTTTATCTGCACTTGGACCCTTAGGTGAACTGATCCTCCTTGCTGGGCTTGATCTTGGTGTTGTAATTTCTGTGCTTGTGCCTATGCACGGTCTGGGCAATGGACCCAGGGTTTGTTGCACCGACAAGAGCCCCCGGGCATGGCACAAGCATGCTGTTGGGCGTCATCGGGGCAAGCCCGAACCAGTACACAGGCAGGAGCTCAAGAATGGCTCCACCCTTTGAGATCTTCTTTGCTTCTTCCTTATCTTGAATCCGAGTCAGTTTCCGGTTTTTCCGCACACCGTGTGAGGCATTATGAGAGAAACTGAAACATGGCCCATGGCTCGCCCATGTCCCACGATCACGAGGGAGAAACTGCCACCCCCACTTACCTCCGGTTCCTGGGGGCATCCACCGCGTGTCCCGCATGCATCGCGCAGGGTTGGTGGTGGATGCGGAGGGCACGGAGATGGGTGCCATGGCAGAAAGCCAGACGTTGCTGATTGTCCCAGAGGGGGAGCCGTGATTTCTTGAGCAGTTGAAGGCACGGGGAAGCCGTATTGGAGGGGGAGGGCGGTGGTCTTCTAAGTGAAAAGGCCAGCCCCTTACCTCGTCCTCCAATAAAAAGGGAGGTAGGAGCGGCGTATTTGGCTCACACACCTTCCTCCTTCCCCTTCTTCAACTTTTCCCGCCTGTTATGAAGAGAGGGTGAGGGTGTAGTGGCACTTCACTGGTGGCGAAGAGGGCTGGTGCTCGACAGTGTCTCCCTCTCCCTCCTGAGAGCGTGGAGGTGGAACCTGTTTCAAGAGGGGGAGGGATAGGACGAGTTCATGGTCGTCGTGGCGGCTAGGGAGGAGGAAGGTGGGGCGGAGCTCCAGCTAAGACCCTACGGGAGGCTCTTCCCCCTCGAATGGAAGGTCACGTCGGAGACCAGCCCCTGGAATTCATCATTAGGCTGTACAAGCCCCCACACGATTGCCTCCATCTCCTATCCCCTTTGCGAGGGTGATGGAGCTCGAGCGAACGCGTGCGTTGAGGTTTCACATGAGGGGCTGCGGGAACGACAATATTCGTGGGGATGTAGACTTCCCTACCCCTGATGTAATGTACTTCCACCGAGGCTGGAAGACTTTCGCTCATGCCCATAGCTTCTCGGAAAGGCACGTCCTCCATTTTAAGTTAATGGAGGATGGTTTCCTTCCCGTCAAGGTCTTTGGGAGCTCGGGTGCTCGCTTAGGGTGCTGCGCAGAGACATCGACCAACAATGAATCCTCCTCGAGAGACAGCAATGAGGAGGATAGCGACGACGATGATGACGGCGTCAACTGAGAGGGCGGCGACTCAAACTCCAGCTGGGCACCAGTCACACCATCACCGTCAGGCGGCAACACCATGATCTGCACCTGCACCTCCTTTCCGGCAAGGAAATTTTCAATCTGTAGTAACTCGAACACTATACCAAGATAGGACTTTGGGGTTGTCTCGCTGTCTTCAAGATAGTCTTCCTTAGCTATTTTATCAGCTTTGTTGGAGACCAACAAGGATGTGTCACTATCCTGAACCTTATCTGCATTACTTCATTTACCATTGCTTAATAAGGCACTCTTCCCCAATATTCTGTCAGCATTCTAAAAGAAGAAACAAGCAGACACATAACAGGTTTAGCATGTACTAGTATATGAAACTCATTTCGTTGAACCACTTCATTAGTAAGGTGGACAAGATTAAACTACCAAGTATTCTATTGCCAAGTACTAGTACATAATAAAAGCATCAAACAAACATATATCTATGTCCTATGGTCACTTCATTGTCTTGCCAAATCAAAATAGAGACATAGTTCAAATCATATCAGTTCAAGACAAAGCAACAGTGAAAGAATACAAAGCTTGGGAAACTACACGGCACAACAAGATTTCAGATGGGTACCACGGGTCTACATGTACAACAACACTATTGGCTCTATTGTGATGCTAGTAATGTGCATGATATGAGAAGTCAACTGTATACACAATTGAAATTGAAATCAATAGAGATATTGATAAGAGCAAACCTGTTAAGGTAACATGTGTGAACATACCTGCTCTGCCATTGGAGTTTCTATTGGATCCTTCAATTTGAAAATAAGTTTGTATGAGTAAATACAGTGATGCAAGAGCAAAGCAATCATAGTTAAAGAAGGCGCATGTAAGCGAGCGCTTAAGCGCGCCTAGGCTCTAGGCGTTGGCAAAACGCATTGCACATAACTATGCTTAATCTATGCATAACTGCGCATAAGCATGCGCTTTGGTCAGTAAAGCACAAGGCGGTGGCAAAACACACAATTAACGCCTCGCACTTTTTAAACTATGATAGCAATGGAATCTTAAATTAGAACAGGTGTTCTTCAGGTTTAGGCACTTGTTCTACATGAATGGAGTACAGTAAGATGCAATAATATAATAGTTCAAAGTATAAAATGAGCTCATAGACCTTACCACATTCTTGGTTTGGGACCAGTATAGAACAAGGCGTTCCCAGTCATCGTACAGTAAATGTGTCTCAGGAGAACATAAGGGAATTTGATGAGTTTCTTTGCCGGTGAAGTACATTTTGTTCAGGTAATTCCGATACTGCCACCAAGCATTCTTGAAGTTAGCAGAGGTATTAGCACAGGTTACCTCATCCTAAGTTTCCAAATCGATCCTTCTCTATAGAGAAAAATGGGAAAATTTGTTGTATTATAACCATCATGGAGGTAGGATGTATGGGACAAAGCAAAGTAATTGCCATGAATAACAGTACTTACACATAACTCCTGGACAAACACCTGCAACTGGCATTTTCCTTCGTCTTCAGTATAATATTTCCAAGATGGGAAGATACACACATACAATTTAACAACATCAAATGCGATAGGTGCTAAACTACGAGTGCTTCCTCCACAGGAATAGGCATACTAACTGGTGGAGTTGGGGTTCGCCGTGATAGTACTGGCCCTTTAGGCACTGGAGTTGCCTTACTAACTGCTCTTGTTTGCGAGCTCTATGGTGGAGATGGTGTTGTGTCAGCAGGAACTGGGTTACTATCGGCCGGGGTTGGGGTTAGATTGGGTGAAGCTGGTTCTCTATCCATCGTAGTAGGGGTACAATCTGTGAGAGTTTGAGTTATGTGTGGTAGGGCTGGTTCTTGTGCATGTACAACCGGGGTGCAATCTCCACCAAGAGGTAGCACTGTTTTATTTGAAGACCGTGTTTTTAGTCCGCTAGATACTGACATCACCCGCTCCAATTCAAATGGCTGATAAACAAGAAACATAGTTGAATGTACAGACATTGTATGAGAGACGGATGCAATAGATAGTGTGGAAAAAAGAGGGCATGAAATAGTTGACATGTATATTGTTTAACTAAAATGGATAGCATGACATAATTTCACATATAGGATGTCTATCTAAACTGGATAGCATAGCATAACATAATTCAAAGATATGAAGAATAACTAAACAGGATCGCATGATATAACTCACCAACATGTTATCTAAGTAATCAGGATCGCATCATTTAATTTACATATGTGATTTATATGCTAAACAGAGGGCATTCGATATGATGTCTGAACGAAGAACATGGTGTTGAATATTGTGTATATGATGTCTAAACTATGCAATGCAAGACACCATATGAATGATATGACCAGTATAACCGTGCCAAGTTAGAGCATACACCTTGGTGGGGGAATAGGACTGGTCATCTGTCTCTGAATCCATCTTTGAGGAGCTATCGAGACCTAACAAGAGATCTGTTTCGACAGGTAGCACTGTCTGCTCTGAAGGCCTTGTTTTCACTCCAGATTTTTCCATCTCCCACCCAAATGGCTGATTCACAGGAAGAGTAGTTTAATGTACAAACATTGTCGACAAATGGAAATGTAATGAAGAAAAGGATGGGCAAGATATCATTCAAATATATGATGCCTGGTTAAACAGGATGGCATTGCACATTTCACATATATTATGGCTGGCTAAAAGACATGAGACTACATAATTCCCATATATGATATAGAAACTAAACATGCGGCATTACAGAACATGTCTAAACTAAGCAGATGACATATATGATGTAAAAAGTAGGCACTGCAAGGCAACATATGCATGATATGACTAACATCATCATGCCAAGGTAGAGAAAACACCTTGGGGGGTAAATAGGAGTGGTCAGCGGCGTCTGAATCCGCCTCAGAACAGATATCTTCCTCTGGATTACAATCTAGAGAGGGGTGGGGAGGGTTTGCCATTGAACCCACCATGGAGCGATGTCTGCATGACATTGTATTGCCGCGCAAAACTCTTCTCTTTTTCTCTACATGTTCAGCATGACTGTGTACAATATCTGACATGCATACGAAAAAAATATGGTGAGATTATGTAAGGAGAGCATGCAGAAATTTAGAGTGATGGTAACAACCAGTGGATGGATCCAAAAATAATGATAGCAGGCTGATGATTGCTTTAATTTAATAAAAAGACAGATGATGATTGCTTTACTATTTGTTTCCCACCCAAGATGAACAACATAGGCATACCCTAGGTGACCAGATATTAGACAGACATACTATTTATTGCTTCCTCGATATGTGCCCCACAACTAATTTATAACTCAAGTTTGAACATTAATTTGGACCTGACTTGGAGTCCAAGAGGTGAACAGGATGATAAAGTAGCAGGTAATTTTAAGCAATGCATAACATAAGCAGAAAGAAAAGAGTGCGACCTCTCTTGTGGACCCATGTACTCCTCAGGTTCATCTGCTGAGTCGATGATGGTGATGCCGTTGCGGTGGGTGACGGCGGAAGGGAAGGAGATTTGAGGTGGCAAAAGACGGTCAGGAGTTGTGATGTCTTGTTTGGTGGATGCTTCTATCAATGGAGCAGCTCAGGTGAGGTGGACGACGTCGCGGCTGGAGCAGGACAAACCACACAAAGTTTCCTTCGACACCTACCTGTAACTGAAGTAATTCTGTAAGGGCTCATTTGGCTTGCATGATTCTAAAAACGCAGGGATAGGAAAAACACCGGAATAGGATAGGAATGCACATGGTAAACAGAGCATTTGTAAACACAGGATTTCTGTCAACTTGGTTGTTTGGTTTACATGAATTGGAAGAGCAGAGGAATGCAAAGAAACATGGCCAAAATAAAGTGAAACCATATGAAAGCATGTACAATTAGAATGTTATTCTGCCAATAATGCACTTTGTCTTGTTTTCATGCATAGGATTTTGAAAAGTAGGTCCAGGTGGATGTTTTGCTTCATTCCTTTCAACAAAATGCATGAATAATTGAATAGTAGAGTGCCATTGGAAAATTCCCTATTGCTATGTTTTTCTGTTGAACCAAAATAGCCCTAATGGATCAACATGAATGTATAGTAATAAGTGATGCAACAAGTGAACAACCTCTTTGCCGTAGCCATGTAGACCTCAACATAATTGCGTTGGTCGCTGAAGCAGTTGAGGCAGAGGTGGTTGTCGGAGGTGTGGAGGATGATCTGAGGAATCTGTAGACAGTGTCGAGGGCACTGCTCTGTTGTGATGGATCGTTCTGTCGTTGGAGCAGCTCCGGTGAGCCATAAGACGTCAAGGCCGAAGCAGCACAAGACAGACATTGTCAATCTCCAATGGGATTATAATAGCATCTCCAATAGATGATGTAAAATAGATGTAAAATTTACATCACCAAAAACCACCTGACTACAATAGATGATGTAAAAACTGTTGACTCGGAACTTAACTGTCGAAACTGAAATTTACTGTGGAATCTGAATGTTACTATCAAAACTGAACGCAATGGTAGCAGAGAGGCACTTGACATGTAGTTTAGGGAGGGCATGCAGTTCATCTTCAACCTGCACTGCCCTGAGCCGCCAGCCACCAACGGCCGAACCGTCGGCCCTAGCGCCGCCTCGCCGCCCCGAAACAACTCGCCACCGCCGGTCTGTCGCCGTCCCGGCCTGCCCTCTAGGCCCCCACCTCCCACCCTGAACCCTAAGATAGATAGTGGGTTACCTCTTCGGCGAGCCCCCGTCCCCGCTGCGTGTGGTTCTTCCTTAGCTCCGGCAAGCCCCCCCAACCCCTGAAAATTGACTGACACAAAAGTCGATTCAGTCGACTGAAGTGTGGCTAAATTGGAGCAGAGCATCAACACGAGCGAGGGGGAGAGCAGCAGCAGAAGTGCGAGCGAGCGAGCGAGAGCAGGAGCAGCAGCAGCTGGGCGAGCGAGCGATTGACTGAGAGCCAGAGCAGCAATAGCAGACCCGATTGGTATGGCCGCCGCCGCCGAAGGGGCCTCACACTGGGGGAGAGCCGCCGTGGAGATGTCGCCCGCGGCGCCTGCTTCAAGGTAGCCGCTCCATGGGGGTGCAGGATGGAGCACCATCGACGCCGGAAGGTTGAATTAAGGAGAAAGTGCGATGTGATGAGTGTACAACCTCTTTGGTGGCGCCGAGTAGGCCTCAGCTTCGTCCGAGGAGTCGGTGAGGATGATGTGGTTCCGATGGAGCAGGTTAAGGCGGCGATGTGGGGATGGAGCAGCCGCGATTGACGAGGCAATCATCGGAGCAGATCCTTGGAGGTGGAGGACATGGCAGCTGAACCGGCGGGACGTCGAGATGGACGATGGATCCTCATCCGGGGAGGTGGACGAGGGATGTCGAGCTGTTGCGGTGGACGACGTCATCGGGGAAGAGGCTCCGCTTGTGCAGCGGTGAGGTGGCGGACGGAGGAGGGTGGATTTTCGCGGCTGGAGCGGAGAGGTTATGGCGGCCTGGGATTTCAAATGGCGAAAAGGGGGCGATGGGAGGGGGTGAACCATGACTTAGGGACGCGCTTGTCCAAAATGTAGTGTGTGTTACAAAAGTACCCCCCACTGATTTGAACTAGCGGCCGTTTCAGCTCAGGGTTAGAAGGGGGATTTCGCGTGTCGGGATTTGGCAGCTAGAGGGAATTTTCGCGCGCATTGTAATTTCAGGATAGCAAGGCGCGGGTTGTGAAGCCACCAGTTTTGGGAGCACGATATCTAAATTTTAGGGATATAACAAGGCGCGGGTTGAATTTTAGGGACAAGCCTAACATGAAGTAATGTTGTACTTGTACGTACCAAATCAATTCGCACTTCCCTCAACCAAAAAGAAAACAAAAAAATAAAACTATTCACACCACACAAAGAGAGAGTCTTGCCCCATTTTACTATACAAATGCTATTCAAAGCTACTCCCTCCTTCCATCTATATAAGGCCTAATGCGTTTTTCGATGCTAACTTTGATCAAATATTAGAGCAATAATATATGACATGCAACTTACACAAAGTACACCGTTAAATTCGTCCGTGAAAGGTTCTTTCAATGATATAATTTTCACATTGTGCATGTCATTTACTATTAATCTTGTCAATAGTCAAAGGCGGTCTTAAAAAACTCATTACGCCCTCTATAGATGGAAGGAGGGAGTATGAATCCATGTTATGTCCAATTAAATTTTTTCGCTTGTTGTATAATGCATGTAACCTACTCATACCAACATTTTAGTGCATTCCAAATGTCGATACTACCGCTGCAATTCGAACTGAATTTGAATTCGTTTCTCTATTTCAATAAGAATCTACAATCATGATTCTTGCCAACTTCAACCATCATTCGTGTATTACCTTAATAACACACCACATGATTACTATAGAGATAGATATGAACTATGTGTACTACATGAACTCGAATTCTATTTTTTGTATACACTTGATGTTGATTCCAAATGATAGTACATTTGATGTACTAACTATATATTCATAATCTAAACCATGTTCCATATGTACACCATGTTTATCACACAAAGTTTAGTGCCCCACCCCCTACATTATGACAAGTATTTAGACCTGAGTTGCAAAAGCTACACATTAGCCCAAATGATAATCAATGTTCTACATTATGATATCTTATTCAAGTATCCATATCCACTTTTTTATAATGAATTATGATCTTTGTTCGTCTTTTACACCTTCACGATCCTCTTCTATTTGTAGCTAGCTAGCGCTAACTTTCTATCGTGCATGCACACGCCCGGCCCCCTCTCACCCACCCTTAGCGTCCCCTGCATCGCACATGTTCATTATTTCTCTTTAGGTCGTCTACCCGCGGTGTGTGTAGGCCCCTGGCTCCTTCTTTCCGGCACACGCCGGTCAATATACCTCTCTAGACAAGTGTGCCTACAACAAACACATATATACTTCCCCTCTTCTCTTCTCACCGTCCATGCCCCCTATGTCCAATATTTTTCCACGCTGGTGCACACTCCCGCCCCTCTTTTCATTGGTCACATACTCGCACACTCCTCCCCCTTCGACATGGTTGCCTCTCGCACCACTTCCTAGCCTCGCCCCTCTCCCCCTGTCTGTCTCTCCGAACCTTATTTGCTTCTAACACATCTAGGCGTGTATATGAACTGATCTCCCTACATATAGCCAGGTCGACTATAATTCGTTTTCCCCATGCACCGATACACTTACCTTGCTAGTTATGTCTCTCCCTTTCTCGGACACACGACGATTGATCTTCCTATGTAGTTACGTATACTTACCACAACCATATCGTCTCCCCTGATCATCCTTGCATACCTCCCGACCCGTCTCTCACACGCACGTGCATAGACAGACAGACATCCCCCGCCCTGTCTTATTGATATTGCACTCATACCCTCCGTTTGTCTAGCAGGCCTCTCCCACCATTTGTGAGACGCCACTCCACCACCAACCCTCCGACGCTCTATCTTTGTCTTTCTCCCAACCTTATTCCTCTGCTACACATATCCATGGATGTCGATCGATCTCCCTTAATACATAGCTAGGTCTCTCTCCTTCCCCACACATATACTAGTCAATCGGTCTCTGCCCCCTC
>NC_041383.1:327947135-327956455 GCF_002162155.2 Triticum dicoccoides | reverse complement strand
CCGACAGTCGAACGTTGTAGGTAGGTATCCATGCCATGGAGAAAAACAGCACCTCTTCCCTCTCAAATTCCAGTAGGCCAGCCGCCTTGTATCTTTGACGTGGGCAAACACAAATTCGATGGCACTCTTGATTGATCGCGCAGCCACACACTTCACCCCTGTTTTCAATTCTATCGATATCTCACGTCCATGACTCCGTTTCACACACATTGCATGTGTCACGTTTTTCTGTTCGAGATATCATCAACACATTGCCTCTGTTTCGCACAAACCATCTCTCTCACACCCACCCATGTACGTACCTACACCTAAAGAAGAAGTGCACGCAGGACGCACGTACTCACGTCTTGTTCCCGGCCACACCCGCGTGGGTACACGGTGGAGTTCATTTCTGTATGAAAAGGCAGCCCACGTGATAATTTAACGCGTGTAGCGGTTGTTTACTCGAAGGAGGGTCGGGTACCACGCCTAGACGGAACAAAGCTCAACTTGACGCATTAGTATTAAATAAAGTTATATACTCCTCAATGGCACGTATAGAATATAAAATGATTGCCGTGGGGAAAATGGAAAAATGGGTTTGTCTCTCGTCACACCATCTCACACAAGGCGGCCGTGGCCTCTCTCTCTCAGCGTTGGTCAGTGATCCAGCCGCATCCCATCCGCCAGCGGAAAGGGAGGATGTGCATCGTCTCTCCCTTCGACGGTGTTGAGGCAGCACGTCCCGATCTACGATACCCATCGTTCTCTCTGACCAAGCTCCGGCGCTGTAGGGCCTTCGCCACTTGCTCGCTGCCGCAGTATGGGCAGATCCCGGCCGCCGGCGCCCTCCTAGTAACATCCCAATGACCCTCAGGTATAGCTTCCTCTGGCCTTGCTCCACTGCCCATCTTCCCACATTGCTGCATGTGGATCTTCTTTAGTTGTTTGCTTAAATCGTATCTCGGCCGGCGTACTTTCCATTTAGCAATCTCGTCCTCAAACCATTTTTGATAAACCACCATGTGCTATCTTTCCCTTATTACATGGAATATGCTTCTTTTTTGTTGGCGTATGTGTCTTCAACTTGTGTTATTGGGCAGTAATTGTTTCCTTTCTACCTCCGTTTGCAAACAGGGCTATCCATTTTCACCTCGTTGCTATTGCGACCTTTTCATGAACTACACAAATCACATTTTTCTTGAGTGTTTTGTGCAGTTCCGCCAAAATGTCACACGGGCAACGCTTTTACATTTCTATGGGACTGCAAAAAGGGATATTGGTTTTGCTATCCTCCTCTTCCAACTCCGTGCCTAATCTTCTCCAACAAGAAGTTAGTCCTAAAGAGGTTATCGGCTTCTATTTATGTCTGTTATGTTTCATCATCTAGTTCCACTATATTGTAATCACACTGACTGGATATCTTTGCAAACAGGGATGGTCTGCTCGGTTTTAGTTGAGCTACACAAAATGATCGGATTGTGGTGTCCTCCATACACCTCTTTTTTGGCTACAAAGCTGGGTGACACTAGCTGCCAAGCAATGAATACTGTGCCAAGGAAATGGAGCCATGCCTACGAACAGCATCGATCAATTATATATTTTTCTTTATTTGTACACCTTCTCACAACTTTGTCTTCAGTTGTGATGTGAATATTGGCACTGATCTGCGAACCATTGAGATGCATTAGCCATGGTAGCCATGGTAGTTTCATTTGTATTTGATGGAATGTTGTACCGAGATAATCTCGAGGCAAGACAGATGAATCCTAAGTTGAAACCTTTTTTTCCTGCGGGAACCAAAGTTGAAACCTTCATAGCATCACAGTACAATTTCATTAAAATTATGCGTACATATAAACAAATCATGAAGGATTGATAGCAATGCCAGAAACAATTCAACTTCATTTCGCCGACATGTTGGACATCCTTCATCCAGCTCCACCTGCCATGCAGCAATATTGAGTGCGCAACACAACTTCAGGGAAAGATTCACCCCGGTCGTCGCCACATTAGTAATGACTAGTGAGCAGTCAAATCACAGAGCCCCACCTTCGCCATAGTAAGTTGCTCGGACGAAGCAACCATCATTTCTCTGTTCCTTGAATCCGCTGGTACTCCCATATTCCCATAGTAATAAGTTGCTCGGGCGACTCAACCATTATGATGTAGGGCGGAACCCTAGGTGGTCGATCTTTCACGTTTGTAGGGATCCTATGGGGAATCACGAAGAACACGCGGAAGAACTCGAGGGAAGAAACACGGGGAGAACAAGAGCAAACGCTAAACCGACATAGAATCAATCACACGAGTGCTAGATCACCGACAACATAGAGTAACATATGATCCACAATCAACAAAGGTAAGGATACAAAGTAACCGTTCTTCTCCTTACGAAGGCCTTGATGGTCTTCCCTAGAAAGGGGTCTTGAATCCGCTTGGGGGATCTTCTCCGAAGCGGTCCTGAGCTCCGAGGAGAAGTAGCCAAGTGGATGAGCGAGGCTCTCACACAAAATATGAGCTAAACCTATGCTAAACCTAATACGAAGCTAGGAGATGAGTATATATAGTGCTAAGCCACAAAGGGGTAAGTGCACTGCGCGCAGGCAGGCCGGTAGTACCGGTCATGGGGCCGATAGTACTGCTGAGAGCTCATGAGGGGTGGTAGTTCCGGCCGAGGAAGGCGGTACTACCGCTGGGAGGTCGGGCACTGTCTTCTGGAGGTGGGCGTCGAAGGAGCCAGCGGTTGTACCGGAGGACGGGGCGGTTGTTCCGGTCTTTGGGCAGAAACCGGTAGAACCAGTGCTGTACCGGCCTTGCACCGCTTGATCACAGAATGGTGGCTGGTTGTTGGGCGGTGGCTGGCCGGTTGTTCCGCTCAGGCGGTGGTTGGGCGGTCGTACCGGTCCTTCCAGGCTGGGTTGAATGCCTCCTTGATCTTGATGTCCATCTTGCACCACTCATTCTCCTTGGCTGCTTACATGGTACCTGAGCACACAAAGTGTCTCTATTTGAGGTAGTAGCCATGTCTCAAATGGGTCAAAGGGAAGTTCAACAAGGAGAGAGTTAACCTCGGATTGGATGGCACGTGCTCGGGCTCTTTTCACGGGTCCTCTTCGAGCAAGTGTGGTCGAAGTAGAGTCCATGGGGATGATCGAAGGATGCTCCGCATCATCTCCCCTCCCTTGGGAAAGATCCGACCTCGGATCAAAATCTTCATCACCATGGAAAGGGTTGTCGTCGACGGACTTGTAGTTGGACGAAGTTGAAGATATGGCGCAATCCAAGTAGTCCAAGGTGTCGCCGGAATGATAGACATGCAAAAAGAGCAAACACAAGCAACACTCGGAAATACAATGGTTAGCGCACACAAAGTGTCCATCATGTAAGAATGAGTCCGTGCGGCAAGATTGGTCGTGACAAAACGCATGAATCTTATCAAGTTGATCTAGAATGAGATGCAAAGCATTCATGGGAGGAAAAGCAATCATTGTGTGCACAAATGTGTTATGAATATGAGCAATGCAACCATGATGCAAAATGATGTCATAATGTGATGGTTTATCAATAGCATGAATATGGCAATGGATGCTCAACATGTGTATGTTATCATGCAATTGATGGTGGACAATATGATCATTATGTATGAATATGCCATCAAGGAAGATCACAACAAATTTGCTAAGGAAATGCACAAACTCATATATCATGGATGAAGTGGGAATACAAGATGCAACAAGGCAATCATAATGTGAGTCAATCCATGCATAGGGTGCAAACTTGTGGTCAGTATGATATGTCCATCGAGCATGACATGTATGAGCACAATCAACAAATAAGGAGGTTTTGGTGTACCAAAGCTCGATGTCGAGGCATGAGTGGAAGACCGAAGGTGCATCCACTAAGTGCGAGCACTCCTCAATGTGAAGGTCCATGTAGCCAATCTCCAATGTCGTTCCTCCGTTCACGAGATGTATCATGTAGACAACAAGAAGGAAACAACAATGAAAGAGTGACCCATCCAATATGTAAACTTGAGGATGGCTCCAAGGGAAAGAGGTCACCTTTAGGAGTGTCTCAAGGATGATGTAGTTGCGCATTGAGTATGCCTTCTCATAACCAAAATGTCTCATGACGGTAATGCCTTGTGAGTCCTTCAAAATTAAAGAACATGATAAACACTCAGAAAAACAAATGAGGTTAGCGGAAGTGCAAAACCTATCATTCGTGTGGTAAGATACCAAACAAGTGTATGCATCATGCTCATCATAAGAAAGTACAATGGAGCATTTCATAGTATGGAGGCATAAGATGCAAGAACAACAAAATACAATAGGCTCAATCAAACAAGCATGCATCACAAGTAAAGTATCAAAGTCTCCAAGATCAATAAGCATAGTATGGTTGCACTCAATACAAGTGGATATGAAAGAGGCAACTAGTGGACACAAGAGACAATGATCAAGATATATCATGTGAGAGGCATGAGCATATATGTCATCAACCAAAGAAAGCAAGTAATAGTGGAACATGGGCGATGCAACATAGCAAGCAATCATAGCGATCAAGTCAAGCAAGCTAGTAGTGCGAAGATGCAATGTACTAGGAGGAATCATGGCAAGCATGTCATGTGTGCAAATAGTGGGCATGAATAATGGACATGACATATCACAAGCATGAAAGCAAGGTATGAGTAAAATAGCATGAGGCACATGATAAACATGGCAAAAGCAACAAGGATCTCCACCAAGCATGCAAATACACATAGAAGTAGCATAATGATGAAACATGGGTAGATGCAAGCAAGGGTCACAATTGCATGGCAAAGGCATAGAAGCAAGCATAGCATGCAAAGTGAACACGGTAAAATGAGCATAATGTGAGAAGTGGTAAATGGCCCATAGCCGTGTGAGAGCCAAGTAGAGGAGTTGCGCGTAGTCCTTGCACGAAGGGGATGTTGGTGAGGATAGTCCATGTGATCCCAAGTCATCATTGCTCTCAAGAGCTCGTTTCGTCAACTGTTGGGATTGATAGGTTGACGAGTATACATGAGTACCTACACAAAAAGGACACGAACCAAAGAAATTGTGTGTGTGGTAAATGTACACATCATCCATCATGATGTGTATGTGCGTGTGTGAGTTAGCACAAGTTAAGCATCGCTCAAAGAAATTTGATGCATGGTATAAGAACATGCCATCCATCATGAAAGAATAGTTGTTATGTATGGCACGATGGGGAAACAAATTGAGAATGCAAGTATATGGCACATCGATAGCATTTTCATTCATGGGGAGCATATGGTGCACACAAGTATTGGGATTATGCAATGAATGGGATGGATCAAAATCTCCTAACATGTATGAGGAAACTATGGGGGTCTCCTCATGATCAATATCGTAAACATCACATGGAGAAAATGTACAACATCCAAAAGAATGCATATCCGAAGCTAGGTGGGCATGGCATGACATACGAGATAAATTATGCAAAGGGAGCATATCAATATCATCACAAGAAAAACAAATGCCAATAACCATGGACTTGTCATCTATGCCATAAGTGCAAATTGGGTTCATTTTAATGGCATATGCATAGTCACTATGAAGAGATTGCAAATATGACATATGATTGATATCATGCCTAGCATATGACAAGTGATGTGACCTAAAGAATTGTCACAAGAAATCCTATGTAACATGGCATCACTACTAATAGACTACACATGAGAATCATCATACTCATCATAAATGGGAAAATCATCATATGGGGAAATCATACTGGCATGAAGCATGGAAATAGGTGGATCAACATCATGCAAGCAATCAATGTCAAGAATGTCCACTAGTGGGACTAGAGCATCACCGTCACCTATGTTACCATTGTCATTCCACTCAAGTGGTGTAGGTGAGGTGGGAAATACCAAATGGTGGTCTTCTTCATCTTGATGGAACCATGTGGGGGGTGCATCATATTCCACCATGGCCATCGTCTTGTCCAAAGGGAGGACGAAGTCGTCGAGGCTCGACGCGTCATCATAAGTGGGACCTAGCACCAAATGAGAAGACACAATAGAGGTAGAGGTCAAGTTGTTAGAAATGCAAATGGCCTCACGAGACCTATCAACTATCACACTCTCTCTATGTGGTGGTTCACTCGTTCCCTCAAAGTAGGTGCACTCAAAGTCACATATGGTGGAGTCACTCATCTCACTCAAGTGGTGGGGGTTGTGGCTCTCCTCACAAGGAAGTTGTGGCAACACATCATATATGGGGCTAGTGGTGAAGTCACTCTCACTCTCAATATGGTGGCACAAGTCACTCAAGTCATCATACGTCGCCGTGGTCGAAGGGAGAATCCCATGCTCAACCGTCTCGTCGTCGTCGCCGTGGATGAAGGCCGAAGATGGCACATCATCACTCTCCTCCATGACCGAAGGTAAAATCTCATGCTCGATCATCTCGTCATCGTCGCCGTGGATGAAGGCCGAAGATGGCACATCATCACTCTCACCTCCTAAGATGGAAGCATCATCCTTGCTCGCCACCTTGTTGCTCGCCTCCAAAGCTTGGTCCTTGAGGGTCTCCGTAGTCGTACTCGTCGCCGCACCGTCTTGAAAAAGAGTTGTGGTAGACTCGGCACCATCAACGCCACAAAGAGGGATGGCGGTGAAGTCAAACTTGGGAGCATCGTCTTGGAGCTCGTCGGGCTTGGACATCTTGGTGGTACTATCCCCATGCTCGTTCTCATGGAGCTTGGTTGTCGTGAAGTTTGCTTGGGGTGGAGAAGCCTTGGCCTTCATGAGTTCTTGTTCCGCCTTGAGAGCACCAATGTAGTATTCGTTGATGGACTTGTAGTTCTCGAGGAAGATGGTTTTGGGATGTCGTTGTGCAATCCCATAATGAAGTGGAACTTCATCAAAATGGGGTCGTCCACGTCGGCTCGTCGCAAGGCAATCTTCATCTCCTTGAAGTACACGTCGATGGACTTGGATCCTTGGATGGTGTTCTCCAATTGGCGTTGAAGTTGTTCCATGTCGGTTGGAGGCACGAACTCTCGCCGCAAAGCTCTCTTCGTCTTGGGCCAACTCATGTCGTAGTACTCCGAAGGTGTGTGAAGCCACCATGCCAATGCGTAGTCGTGGAAGTTTCTTGTGGCACACTTCACTTGATCTTCGGAAGGGACTTGATGTAGCTTGAGGTAGTCGTCCATGAAACGCTCCCACTCGAGATACTCCTCGGGTTCTTGAGTTCCATAGAAAGGAATCGCATGATCGATGTCAAGGTCATAGTAGCTCGTGGAAGTCGCGGACTTGAGCTTGGGGAGCTTCTCTTGAGCGTAGTCTTGAGGTGCTTGTTGGCGAAGATGTCGTATGTCCGTAGGCGAAGATGCCTTGAAGTTGCTTGGCGAAGATGCCAAGGGAGATGGTGAAGTCGTTGAGCGGCTGTTGGTGTTGAGCTCTTGACCTTCACGTTCTTGTTGGTGATGGTGTCAATGCCGATGTGATCTTGCTGGAGATGGTAGCTCGGAAGGATGTGCTCTTGAGCGTCTTCTCGAAGATGAGGAAGATCGCTTGTAGGACTTGATGAGGGCTTTGATCTCCTCCATTTTAGCTTGCATCTTGGCGTCGTAGTTGTTTTCCATGGCATCGAACTCGTCGTTGTTGTTGTATACCGAAGGTGAAATGCCTTGCCTATCCATCACAAGACTCGAGCAAATATGAGTGGGAGAAAGAGAAGAACTTATACCAATGTACCTTGACCGATGTTGACAATGAATCAAGTTCACTCAAATGTGGACGATGAAATAGCACTATTGGTACCAATCCTTGTCGGTTCTCACACCTACACAAGTAAAGCTTATGGAGGAGCTCGGTGAGGATAGTGGCACAAAAATTGGATGCAAAATGTTAGCAAGAGTCAATAATGTTGAAAGAGATTCACAAATTCGCAAGTGAAACAAGTAGACCAATAGCAATATGTGGCACACGGAAACACACACACGGATAGATAAATGGAGTCGTGCAACCAAGGAATGAGCACAATATGTGGAATCCACGGAGAACGCTCGTGTTGCACAACTCAAGAGAGACGCTAGCACGATTGCTCAATAGGCGGATACGACACTTGTGCACAACCTATAAGATGCAAAATGGATAAACTTTCTATCCCAAGTATGCTATGTATGTATGGTTCCCGGTGTTTCTCACAAGATGATCCAAGATGATCGGATATGAGAATCTTATATGCAATGTGGTATGATGCTATGGCTCTTGCTTACAAGCTTCTTTGCTCTCTTTATTTTGCTTAAAAGCTTATTCTTTTTTTTCTATGGCCACTTTTGCACAATGCACAAACCAAGATAGCAATTGTGTATATGCAGGAACAAACTTGTGACACAAGATATGATACCAATATATGTACCATGATGATATGGTATGTATGCTATGGGAAGTATGATCACTAATGTGCACAAGTAACGTTGCCGGCAATACTCAAATGGCTAGTCTCGATAGGCAAGCAACGCAAAAGTAAGGCTAGGGGTTAACAATGCAATGGCAAGGGGAATATACAATGGAGGGATACCACGATACCAAGATTATATGGAGGTTACCGTCCTTGGCGATGATGAGTGGCGGTGTTCTTGATGTAGATACCAAGATGATGGAGTCTCGTCCCTAAGTAGCCGAAACACCTTAGGAAACGGAAAAACCGCGAACTCAAAATCTCAAACGTCAAATGTCAAAATGGTGGTAGTGGAAAGCGGTGGTGGTTTGCACTTGGCAATGCAGAAGTGGAGTGACGGGCTATACACGTGTCGGAGTTGAAGTTGTCGTCCCTAAGTAGCCGAAACACCTTAGGAGACACAAGCCACAACTCAAACAAGCTCAAACAACTATTGGGTTAAGTTGGGGGTGGCGGAAGTGTATGGAGGGCACGCCTATGCGGAAGTGGTGGCGGTGGTTGATGAAGAAGCAATTGTCCCTGAGTAGCCAAAACACCTTAGGAGACTCGAATCACTACTCAAGCAACCAGTAATGCTATAGGGAACAAATTGGGTTAGGTTGCGGAAGTCGGTGGTGGCTATGCGGATGATATGGTGGAAGGCCTAGGCAAACTTGCCAAATTTTCGAAAATTTTATGGAGTCAAATGATGTTGGTGGTATTTTTGTGGGATGGGGGATGTCAATAGCTTCAAATCGAGCTAAAGAACGTCAAAATCGGACTCCGGATGTGGAAGTTATGGGCAAAACGGTGAAACTCGGAACGCTGAAACTGGGAGGGGCGTAGTACCGCTTGGGAGGGCGGTAGTACCGCTCGTGGTACTCAGCGGTGGTACCG
>NC_041383.1:327937757-327946743 GCF_002162155.2 Triticum dicoccoides | reverse complement strand
CCGCTCATGTCGGGATTTTTCGCAGATCGACTCGGGGCGCGATTTTGGGGCGGAAATGGATGATTTCGGGCCAAAATTGGATGGATTTCGTGGATGAGAAGAGGGGAAACTTGGGGGAATGCTAGATCCACTTGAAACCAAGCAAATCCACGGATCAAAATCAACAAAACATCATCAAACCAACAAATCACAAAAAAATTTGGGGGCTATTTTTGGTGGGGATTTTCGGATTTAGGACGAAAACAACAAATCAAGCTAGAAAACACGGGGTAGGGGCTCCAAAAACGTGATCAACGTGGCTCATGATACCAAGATGATGTAGGGCGGAACCCTAGGTGGTTGATCTTTCACATTTGGAGGGATCCTACGGGGAATCACGAAGAACACGCGGAAGAACTCGAGGGAAGAAACACGGGGAGAACAAGAGCAAACGCTAAACCGACATAGAATCAATCACATGAGTGCTAGATCACCGACAACATAGAGTAACATATGATCCACAATCAACAAAGGTAAGGATACAAAGGAACCGTTCTTCTCCTTACGGAGGCCTTGATGGTCTTCCCTAGAAAGGGGTCTTGGATCCGCTTGGGGGATCTTCTCCGAAGAGGTCCTGAGCTCCGAGGAGAAGTAGCCAAGTGGATGAGCGAGGCTCTCACACAAAATATGAGCTAAACCTATGCTAAACCTAATACGAAGCTAGGAGACGAGTATATATAGTGCTAAGCCATGAAGGGGTAAGTGCACTGCGTGCAGGCAGGCCGGTAGTACCGGTCATGGGGCCGGTAGTACCGTTGAGAGCTCATGAGGGGCGGTAGTTCCGGCCGAGGAAGGCGGTACTACCGCTAGGAGGTCGGGCACTGGCTTCTGGAGGTGGGCGTCGAAGGAGCCAACGGTTGTACTGGAGGCCGGGGCGGTTGTTCTGGTCTTTGGGAAGAAAGCGGTAGAACCGGTGCTGTATCGGCCTTGCACCGCTTAATCACAGAATGGTGGCCGGTTGTTGGGCGGCGGCTGGCCGGTTGTTCCGCTCAGGCGGTGGTTGGGCGGTTGTACCGGTCCTTCCAGGCTGGGTTGAATGCCTCCTTGATCTTGATGTCCATCTTGCACCACTCCTTCTCCTTGCCTGCTTACATGGTACCTGAGCACACAAAGTGTCTCTGTTTGAGGTAGTAACCATGTCTCAAATGGGTCAAAGGGAAGTTCAACAAGGAGAGAGTTAACCTAGGATTGGATGGCACGTGCTCGGGCTCTTGTCATGGGTCCTCTTGGAGCAAGTGTGGTCGAAGTAGAGTCCATGGGGATGATGGAAGGATACTCCGCATCACATTACTTCACCTTTCCCACAGTAACTACTAGTACCTCCTTTTTTTACTCTAGAAACAACCACACGCGAATATTGGACGGTAGCAGCACAACAACTAAATCGCTCTATTCGATGGTCATAGTTGGAAAATCAAAAGAAAACCAAGCATTGGATCAACTCTTTTAGCACTCAGATTGTTGCCGCCTGCTCAACCGCCTGCCCACCTAGCCCACCTATATATCTGCTCATGTGTGATGACCATAGTAGCTATCCATTCAGATTGTATGTTAAAAAAATAAAGGTCGATAACTAATGCGGCAAAATTTAAAAAAAAACTAATGCGGCACCTCGGGCCAATGCGGCCAGATCGCATTTTGCACGAGAAATTACACACCATGTTTCGTTGACATGTGGTCCGGTTCCAACATGTCAGTGAGACGACGGCAAGTCCTTTTCTACTAGTATTTTCGAACGGACGTGTAGGCCGAGGCGCCTCTTCGTGTACCATGGCAAACTAGCAACCATCCACCGACTCTTCGCCTTTCCCTCTTGATTTGGAACCGATGTCGCACGCTCTTCCTCCCTCCTCCATTTGCCTTCACCCTTCCTTCTGCCATTGTTCGATTGTCTTCTCCATGGAGGGAACAGGCCGAAAACGACCCCGTTATTCTTGCCTCGCTCTGAAAGATGACGTGGTGGAGGAACTCATTGATCGATGCGACGTCATCACCTTGGCTAGCATGGCAGGTTCGTTCAAGACCATTCTCGACTCAACTAATAACATCATTACAAGGAACCCAAGGGTCAAGGAGCGGTTTGATCTCCCCTATCTTCTTCGGCATGACCCTGATGACTGGCGCGGGGACGACGGAGGCCTCACCTTGTGCAAGTTGATGCCGCTTGATAATGATACGTATGATGTTAAGATGCCATCGCTTGAGGGCAAGGATTGGGCGGGCGCAAATGGAGATTGGGTTATTTATATTTGGTACAACTGTGAGTGGGAACTTGTGAATGTGTACACTCGTCACCGGGTTCCACTTCGAAAAATCTTAGTAAACAGCCCAGAGGTTGAGCACATCGGTATTGTACGCAAGTTCAAATACGATCATGGTGACTGTCTTCTACGAAAGACAGCAATTTGTCGAGTTCCCAACCGCTCTTGGAATTACAGGAACTATGAAGTTGTTGATATCTTCGACAAGCTTGTTGCCGTCCTTTGTGGTTCGACTCAATGGATATTGCTCAAAAAACAGTTTCTATACACGGATGTGTACTGTCATGCAATTCAATATGAGGGTCTTGTGTTTGCTTCCACCACTCATGGCACTATTTTTGCATGGGATCCTCGTAGTTTCGGTACGTTTGTCTTCCACCATAATTATAATTGTTTCATCCACATGCATGCGGGTTAGCAAGTTTCCCTTTACTAGTTAACCTTCTTCTTGTGTGTCCAAGGTCCTATGAACATTCCACCACCTATACTTGAAAACTTTTATAACCAAGGGGGAGATGACGATGGTGATGATCATGAGCATGAGGATGAGCAGAACTTATATACTCAGTAGCGCCTGGCAACTAATTCTGATGGATCACCACTCCTTGTCTGTATACAGCGCACTGAGTTTGTTACTACTGAGGGAGCGCGTCTTGTCTCCCATGGTCGCACTCTCCGGACCTATTCCAACACTCGTTGAATGGTATTCGGGACACATGCTGAGGGAGCGCCAACACCTTCTCCCTGGTACAGAATTGATAGTCTTGGAGAAAACTCGCTCTTCCTTGGACAAAACTATCCGATGATGGTGAAAGGCGATCCAATTGCTATTGACACAATGTTACTAGTACCATTTATGAGAAGCAACTGTATCTATACCTCAGACATTTGTGTGGTTGCCTACCCTGGTACTGATATAGTAGGCCGCTTCAGCCTGGATGATCAGTCCTGCGTTGGTCTCGAGATTGACAATAGATGGCCCGTCCCAGAGAATCACTTGTGATTCAAAGCAAGCGTTTCCAACGCCGAGGATTGGTTGAGTTGAAGTTCATTTCATTGCTTGTTATTTGTTGTGTGATGAAAACTTTAGTATTTATAATGTATCCTCGTGGTCTATGTGGGTTGATGACCTATTGTATGTAATAAAATGATATGCCTGTGATAAACTTAGTAAATTTATGAATGGCTTTCGAGTTGCTTCTCTAAGTGAGTGGTGCCACGAGGCAAAGAAATATTTTCTGAATACATAATTGTACGTGCATTGCAACATGTTATCGGATGAGGCCAATCAACAGTAGTAGTACACTATTTGTACTAGCTTCACATGCTTCGCGCGTCGGGCGAGTGTTTTTACTGTAGCCATATGTTAATGTGTTCGCTGTATGTAGCTAGCACCTCGAATCCTTGATACTACTAGTACTATATAAGTAGTAGGAGTAGTAGGGTGGCATGGGCCAGAACAAGCATTCACGTCCAGGAGTACGACACACGCCACCAGCACGACATCCATCTGACACCATATTTCTTTGAATCCGTGCTAGAGCAATCTCTTCAACCTCGTCGTTTCTCTAACTCAGCCATCGCGCGGCGGGCGAGGTGGGGGTTTGCCGATAGTCGGTTTCCTCAACTGCAGTCCCACTTGTAAGACCAACTCCAACGCACGACCCCAAATGAACCTCCGTTTTGCACGAACTCCAACGATAATTTTGACTAGACAAGCAAGACCAAAGAAAACAAGAACCACAAGAATACATTTTAGAAGATATCCAACTTCCATAACTGCTCCTGTAAGGTGGATTAGTGCCTTCTTGATGCATTCATTATTGATCTGCGGAGGCTCAATCTTGTGTGCTTCTTTCTTCTTCGAGTGTAAAGAAGTAGACGTTGCTTCCTCACGTCTAGTCTCATGTCTAGCCTCTATTCTAGTATCAACAAGTGCACTAGTCTCATCTCTAGCCTCTATGCTAGCTAAAAGTGCTAGAACATCTACTAAATTGCGCTCTATCAATATATCGATGTACTCTTCTTCCCAATACAAAAACTTCAATCCATTCTACACAACAAATTTTTTAAGTCAGCACAACTAGTCTAATCTAAGAGAACAACCGAAGATCTAGTCGGGTTCTTCCTCCTTTTGCTGACATGTGGGGCATCCAGCATCCAGGTCATGTCATGCAAGAAAATAGAGTGGTAGTTGAAGCCACGTGATGTGCATCTTGGGTTGAACTATAAATAGAATCTTACTACTCTTGAGTAACTCCAAAAGCGGCCACCGAAGATCTTTATTGGATTTGTTTTTCATCACCAGCACGTCGAGGTGAAAGAAGTGCAGGTTCAGTGGGTCCTCTTGCGTTTTCACTGACATGTGGGACCACATATGAGCAAACAGACGACGGGCTCCGCGTGTCCGCTGGCTGGCTGAGGAGAGAGATAGAGGAGGGTTGAGCACGGACTGGAGGAAATTTGTTCTACGTAACAACACCTCGATATTCGTGTGTGGTTGTTTCTAGAATAAAAAAAGGAGGTACCCCTACTTATGTTACTCCCACTACGCCTAGCCTAAGGTTAGTAGGTGACCTAGCACTTGGCTCTTCGCCTCTTCCGGAAGTCATTGGTTCTACAGTAGTACTTCTGGCAATCTGACACCAAATGAACTGTTGCACGTCCACCGCTTGTAAGCAAAAGTTTCTCCTCGTGCTACGAGCCACCGTGCACGCGTTGGC
Source organism: Triticum dicoccoides (assembly GCF_002162155.2). Classification (NCBI taxonomy): domain Eukaryota; kingdom Viridiplantae; phylum Streptophyta; class Magnoliopsida; order Poales; family Poaceae; genus Triticum; species Triticum dicoccoides. The sequence goes on along the minus strand of NC_041383.1, from coordinate 327,941,720 downwards.
GAGGGAGAAGGCGTAATCAAGCTTATCATCATTCCGCGAGTTGACGGGACACATCAAAGTTATTTAGTACGTACTCTCTCCAAAAAAGAGCTGACCATGTCATTGCTACCATCCTGTGCTCCGTCGTTGAGTACATGCACTATTCATGTGCCATTGAGGAGAAACAATATTGCGTAGGTGCCATCGAAGTGCACGACTCACTTGCGCACTGCTTATCTTATTATCTCCATTTTCTTGCATGACACGTGTACCTTGATGCTAGATGTCTCGCGTGTTGGGAAAAGGATGAACAAAGCTCACGTAAAAGAAAAGAGTTGAAGAGCATAGATTCCTGATGATCGAGAAGGAGCAAGGAATCTCGCGGTGGAGCATCTGCAAGGAACCTTGCGCATTTTCCCCTGTTTTTGCCGCCTGCCCACCTATGAACAAATAAAAGAATAAGAACTCTTCGCTAACCACTAGAAACGGTACATCAGGTTGCTAAGTTGAAGATGTTTTATAGTTTATATTGATAACCACACAACAAGCCACGCATGTACAGGACGCATGTAGCCACACCTGTACACAAGCCAACACACTAACTCCATCCAATCCAACTTATGCACATACGCGCACAGCATGGAGCACACAGTGCACGTACACAACACGTGCATGCACACACACTCGGCCGCAGAATGCACGTGAATAACACATGCATGCGCACACACTCGGCTGCATGGAGGCGTGCGCCATCTGTGGCGACGTCCGTTTCTTCCTGCGATCACCAAACTAGTCTCTCTCTTCTTAATTAACTTGCCACGTCATATTTATGCCTACGTGGCAGGCTTAGCAGCTATACATGGTGGAGCACTGGGAGAGGCCAAGGCTGGTCATAGTGGGGAGTAACTTATACTGTAACATATTACTATGTTACTCTAAACATCTCTATAAACCGGAAAGGAGGGAGTAGTAACATAGACTAGTGTCATATGCAGAGTATGAGAGCACATGATATTTCCTCATCCGGACCGATCCCAAGTTGGCTTCTCACCTTCTTGGCCCAACAAAAAACCCTCCCCCCTCCCGCGCGTGCTTCCCGCCCAGCGCCAACTGAGCCCGCCGCTCCATATTGATGGCAAGTCAGGGTGACGCTACCTCTCACTGCTTCCACCATTGAAGCGGCACGCCGATCGAGGGCACCGCCCGCTGCACGCCCGGCATTTCAGACTACACAGTGGAGAGTAACTTTAGAGCAAGTACTACAGTTAGATGACATAAGCAGGCTATAAGGATTTAAATATAGTATTTGCGCTTAGATGAAGGAGACAGAAGAGGAGAGAGAAGAGAAGCGGATTGTAAACGTGTAGCCGGTTGTACTCCAACATACTTTGTGAGACAAAAGGTGGGGCCATTATTAATGATATAGTATTTATACTAAAGGGACTAACGGGCGCCTTAATTACTCCTTTTTTGAGACAAACCTTGGTGGGGCTAATATTGACCTGGACGTGGGGTTTGGGGCCAAAGGCCTACTGTTATACTCGCACGACCGACCTAACATGCTCGACCCTAGCTGCCGATGTATCATATGGTTTCACACCGTTCCAGATCTTAGCGCCGCCACACAATTCTTCTCCAGCCCTCCTTCCGGCATGCACCGCGAGAAGGGATAGCAGTCCTCCGAACCCCGCCTTTCATGATCCTATACGGGAGAGGGGCGATCAGGTTGTTGGGGAGCACACTCCTGTGACTACTGCCAGCGACGACTTCCTCAATGACAGCATTCTTCCTCGACCTCGGTGACCTCTTCATCAACGACATGAGTGACAACATCAACCACAGCGGTTCTGCTCCCGCTATACAGTATGTGATTCTGTCCTCCTGGTTTAGTCCGCATCATTACTTTGATGTTTGCAATTGTCATCATGATCTATTTACAGCTGATTCGGATTAAATCTCATAATAAATTGCTCATATATTCAGCAATCCAGTCCAAAAACCTGATTATAGGCAATTTACTCCGACTGGTTTTGCTGCGCTTTTGAAGACGCTTACTTTTAAGGGGGTGCAATATAAAAGGTGGCACACAAGAGCAGTATATTGGTTTCATATCATGTATTGCTATGACGCCACTAAGGGTAAGCCTGAGGGCGATCTTAATACTACACAGCCGGAAGCTTTTCAGAACATGGATACCCTCTTCAAAGCTGCCCTGTTGAGTGTTCTTGACGATTCCATTGTGGATTCATATATGTCATTTGAGAGCAGCAAAGACATGTGGGCTGCACTCGAGGCCACGTTTGGGCCCTCGGGCGCTGGCAACGAGTTGTACGTCATGGAGCAATTCTGTGACTACAAGATGACTGATGATCGCTCTATTGTTCAGTAGACTCATGAGATACAATCACTCTCTAAGGAACTTGAGTACTTTAAGTGTGTGTTGCCAGACAAATTTGTTGCTGGGACCATCATTGCGAAGCTTCCACCTTCGAGGAACGATTTTGCTACTTCTCTGAAAAACAAGAGACATGAGTTTTCTGTTTTGGATCTCATTAGCACTCTTGATTTTGAGGAGAAGGCGAGAGCAAAGGAGACATGTGCTCAGGTCGCTGAGGGAGCTTCTAGTGCCCACATGGTACACGAGAAGAACTTCCGGCCCAACCAGCCCCAAAACAACAAGAACAAATCTCAGGGGGAAGGCAAGTTTCATGCAAAGAACAAGCCGTCACATTCTACCAACTTCAAGAAGAATTCTCATAATGGGAAGGGATACAAACCTCAATTTTGGTAGCACCGCACAAAATTTATATGGCTGCATCTACCTGCTGTCAGCTAACCTCATGGTGCTCCAGGTATTCCTACATTCGTAACTAGGTACAATGACCACCGCAAGATGAAATTAGCTTATTCGTATGTTGACTTGCTGAATGCAGTGCGGAACGATCCTGTCATGTGTGAAGGAGCAAACAAGCAGTGCAGATGAAGGTGGAAATCAACCAAGGACTTATGAAATAATATATAATCTTCCTCGGGCAGGTCAGTATCCCCTTCGTCCAGATGATCGTGTTTTGTCATGCTGAGCTATTGATATGTGCTACTGTTTTGCAACACCGTTTAAGTATAGCTACTATTTTCCTATCTTTTCAGATTCAGGACAATGAATATTATTTCAGGGGAACTGCACAATATGGACTCATGTTGAGTCTTCTCTATTGCCTCAGGTTTTTGCTGCAAATGTGTCCGCATCAATTGCAAGATGAGGCAGCTAGCTAGTTGTGGAGTTGCCAACATGCTCAAAGTGCTCGCAACATTGAGAAGAAACAAGCATGCCCAGGAAATTAATGCATGCGCAGGGAGGCCCTTTGCTCAGAGAAGCATCGACTGATTTTCTTTATTTCCACACCTTCTCACAGCTTTTTATTGGTTATAGTATGGTGAATCATTGAGATGCATAAACATGCTGAACTTTTGCTCATCTGAATGTTAGTATGCATACCATATCTTCTGATGCTTAGTTTAATGTGAGTGTCTGCATCCAGTACCACATCCTCGAATTTGGTGGATGCACACAGAGAAAATAAATGTCCTTAATTTACTCCATAACCACCCTATTAAATAGGCCTAGTAACAAACCAGACGCATGCAGTGGCCGGCGGGCACATGCATCCTGCATGCATGGCCAGTCAGCCAAGTCCGTGCGCCAGCTCTAGTGCAACAACACAAAAGAAGAGAGAAATTCTTGGCAAAAAGCGAGTAGTTAGTGCAGCGGGCTTTATAAACACGAACAACTCGCTCTCCCGCTTCCGTCTCCTCCCCCCCCAAAGTCCCCCGCTCCCCAATCTTCCTCACTCGTCCAGAAAACCCCCGCTCACCTTCTTCCTCACTCGTACAGAAAACGTCCACTCCTACAGAAATCCCCAGCCCTCCTTCTTCCCCACTCGCACTGCCACTAGGCTCGTCTCTAGCTACTCTGCTCAAACCCAT
>NC_041383.1:327834117-327937482 GCF_002162155.2 Triticum dicoccoides | reverse complement strand
TAGAATCTCCGATGGACCGCATCAGCGATCTCCCAAATGTCATCCTTGAGGAGATCATCTCGCTTACGCCCACCAAGGATTGCTGCCGCACACAAGTCCTCTCAACTCGGTGGCGCCTTCTATGGCGCACCACGCCCCTCAATCTCGACTGTCGTCAGATATCTGTCCTTCCTGAATTTGATCTCCTTAGAGCCATCGTCTCTTCTCACTAGCAGGGCCCCGTTCAATGCCGTTGCATCTCGACACGCTACCTGTTGTCCATACCCAGCACGGTGGACGCTTGGCTAACATCCCCTGAATTCGGAAAACTCCAGCAGTTTGAGTTGTACCATTACCACAAAAGTTTCATACCACGAACACACCAAGAATTCGTGCCCACACCACCCTTGTCCATCTCACGGTTTTCCTCCTCTCTCCACACCACGATCTTCGCCCGGTGCCATCTACCAGACGATCTGGTACAAATGCTTCGACTCCCACTGCTAAAAAAACTTTCACTTGTGGTGGTTTATCTATCGAAGGCCTCACTTCACAACATCATCCACTCCAGTTGCCCTGCCCTGGAGCGCTTGTTGATTGTTTTGGGAATAGAAATCTGTATCAGTTGTCTCCAAATAAAGTCGCCTCACCTTAAAAGCATTGCAATTTGTTTTAAAGGACAACAGCTCATAATCAAAGATGCCCCTTCACTTCAAAGGTTGCTCCTTGATAATTGTTATACACCTTCACAAATAACTGTCGTCTCTGTGCCCAAACTGGAGACCTTGGGTGTAATCCGTGACCCGTTTAATAATCACAAGGAGTTGGTGTTTGGCTCCTCACTTTTTCAGGTACCATATATTATCATCTACACATTTGTAATCATATGCTGCATTTTTCATTTGTGCGCATAAGTTTCATATCATCTTGGAGTACACTTTGGGTACTAATATTATGTTATATGCTCAATGAAGAGTTCGTCCATTGATAGCATATTAATGTTGCTGGATTTTGTCAAAATCATATATATCAGAATCTTTAGATTTGATCTGTACATAATTATTGGCTTGTTGCGATGCTTTCAATCTCTGGAGAATTTATATATAGAGGTGATGATTTCATGCACACTGAAAGCCCATATATATTGTACTAGAATTAACTGTTCAGCTGTCGTTCTTACAACATACTCTTTTTTCAGACCTTAATTGTTTTCAATCGTCATGTCTACTTAGGCAGAACCACATGGAGAAAAACATATAACCAATCGGTGGTGTAATAAGCACCAGAATTTTCTCAGTTCTCATGACATTCGTTTGAGGACAATAACGATGGAAAGATATGCATCCAACTAGGCAAACAGAAGCTTTGTCACATTCTTCCTGTTGAATGTGAGGTTACTATTGTCCATGAGGCTTAATTTTTACCGCAAGAGATTTCTCATGGACGGACCTGTTGAACAGCAAAAAAAGAAGTTTCAGGTGGACAAATGGGCTTCTAAACGTGCTCGGCTTCTATTTACAACAAGTTGTAGTCATCCTAAAACAATTTTTTTTTGCACAGGATGTTGATTTTATGGATCAGACCGATCCATTTGTTTGTGACTGCAAAAAAGAGTGGTTGGGTTAGATGTTACTGTCATGTTCAATCTGGGTTTTGTCTAAAAATTTGATGAACAATTAATCCTTGGGCTTTTTGTACCATTTGTATGCTTGAGTTGCTTGTTGTTGCCCTCGTACTCCCCTCCACCTGCCACTACACTACCGCATCTTCCATGGCTGCTGTTCGTTCCCGTCCATGGACTCACCATCGTTCTCTGCCTCCGTCGTTCTCCGCCTTGGTTTGCTCGCTGTGCCCACCACCATCTGGCGTTGTCAACATGGTCAACAACCAAGAGGAATCAGGAGATGACTATACATGGAGAGGCTGACAGTAGGGACCCACCAGGGTCATTGCATTTCGCAAGCAGGTGCCTCGTTATTACAAGCCAAAAAAATACTTCCCCCTAATTGTTTGACAACTAGGTCCCACGCCATTGTCAATGTAGTCAATAAACGAGAAAATTACATAACGAGCAGATAACACCAGGGACCCAGCAGCTCGCCCAGTTGTTTTTTAGTTTTAGAGACGGAGCTCAACTGCGCTGTGCGGGGGCTGTGGCCCGTCTAGCCCACGCTTACGCTTTTATTAAGCACATGACGAGCCTAGTTGATATTTTTTTCTTCTGAAATTGGTTAGCCCAGTTCTTTTTTTTGGAGAATACCAAAACCGAGGCCTACTTGATTTTCTCAGCCCTGCTGGGCTACAAATCTTTCAAGACAAGGAGGGATGTAAGTAGTAAGAAATGGGCTTCCCTAGAAAATGGGCTATAAGTTGTAAGAAATGGGCTGTAAATTTTTAAATCAAAGCCAACCGGCAATTGCATTAAAATATCATTTTTTCAGGATTTCTCTACTCTCTACTCTTATAAAAACCAAAGCCAATTGGCAATTACATTAAAATATCATCTTTTCTCCCACAAGATAAACTACTCATATAAATGGATCCTCATGTTCCATGCAACGAACGGGCATCTTGCTAGTTAAGATTCTAAATTTCATTCATTTTTTGCGGAGAATTGTTTTTTGAATTTTATTTTGATATAGTTTTTTGAAAATTATTTTTAACGTGACTCGAAATTTCGTGATTAAAAGAGTTCGGACCCCACCGAAATATGCAAAATTTCGTTGAGTTTTTTAGCAGTGCCCAGAATATATGGTCTGTAATGCTAATAAAAAGAATATGGGCTTCAAATATCCTTAAGAGTTAGCAAATTGGCTGTAATTATTGAAAATAATAGCTAATGGGATGTATGCTGTTTTCCACAGATTTGGAGGCTGACTTCTAGGCCTACTAGGTTGACGATGACACTGTCCTATTTTTTTTTACGCATACGCAAGGCTTTGTCAACTTAGTCAACACACAACAGTGACTGTTGGATGTCCATCCAACGGCCACCGTGCTTCTTCAATCTCTGATCTTCATGCTCCAGCCGCCTAAACCAGCGCCGATGGGACTGCCTGCTCCCTCCTCCCGTGGCTGGTTGTGTTGCCGCCAGGCCTCCCTCTAACCACCCACACATCCTGTTATTTTTCGGCGACGTTAGCCTCACCCCACAGCCGACCAGTCAGCGCTTGTACTCCCCTCAACATGGGCATCCACTGCGGTGGCTTCACCGGCTCCGGGTGGTTCTCTTCTTGGGCCTCGCCCTCGTCCACTGCATTTGTGCTCTTAGTGCGGCGAGGTCAACATGGTCAACAAACAACAGCCATCAGAAGAGGCTGACAGTAGGGGCCCACACAGGGAAATGCCTCCATATTACGCGCAAAATAATGATTCCTCCACCTGATAGCTGAGACCCACCGAAAGGGCCTCTGTATTTCGCGAAAAAAATGTTCCCCCGCTGTCAGCTTGGACCCACCGGAAGTGCCTCCTTATTATGCACAAAAAAATGAATACTCCCCCCTGCTAGCTGGGACTCGCCTTGGTGGGAGGCTGACTTATGGGCTTACTAAGTTGACGGGGCTGGAGGGCTTTGTCAACTTACTCAATATGAACGATTCTAGCTCCAGTGACCGTACGATGTCCATCCAACGGTCGTAGTGCTTCTTCAACCTCTGGTCATTGTGCTCCAGCTGCCCAAAGCAGCGCCAGTCGTGCCACATGCTCCTGCCTCCCATGGCCGGATGTGATGCCGCGGAGGCCTCACGGCCTCCTACTACTCCGACCGCTGGCCAGGCCATCCCTCTACTCACCCACACTCCATGTTATTCTGCGGCGATGGCAGCCTCACACCGCAACCGAACCAGCGAATCCTTGTACTCCTCTTCGCCTGGGCATCCACTGCCGCGTCGTCCCCTTCCTAGGCCTCGCCGTCGTCCACCGCTATGGTGCTCTCGGCGCGGCATGGTCAATGTGGTCAACAACCGACTTCCATCGGAAGAGTACTGTAAATGGAGAGGCTGACATCTGGGTCCACGACAGCCGCAAGGAAGTGCCTCCTTATTACGCGCAAAATAATTATTCCTCCACCTCACAGCGGGGACCCATCGGACGGGCCTCCGTATTTCGCGAAAAAAACGTTTCCCCCTAACTGCTAGGACCCACCAGCTACACCTGCACGCAAGGAAGTGCGCCCAGGCAAAAAAATGATTCTCCCCCTTGACTGCTGGGACCCACCAGCTACATCTTTGCACGCAAGGAAGTGCCTAACAGTCGGGACCCACCTGGTCAAAGCCTACATAGTATTGTCATTCTGGTCGCGAACGTGTATGTACATACTGGTCGATGTATAGGCGCGCACGTGTCGTAGTAGAGGCACACACGTAGCATGTACAAGTACGTACAGCGGCCAGTGTGCAAGAAATCAAATACGGCCACGTACGTACATACGGGCGGGGTCCCGAACGCCTACTCGCGCATACGTACGGCCAGGGCTCATGTACATGGCTGGGTCGGAATGGAGAAACTGCGTCGTCGTGTTCATCGGGAGGCAACGGAATGCGTCGTGTTCATCGGGAGGCAACAGAACGCATGGGAGCCAACCGGCTTGGGCGGAACAGGCGATGGAAAAGAGGCCTGGCGTACCGCAGAACAGAGGAAACGGCCTTGTGTTCGACCGACCACATTCGAAACGGGATCCTGTTCATCGGGAGGGGACTGGCATACCACAAAATGGAGGAAACGGACTTGGGTTGGACCTCCTACGGTCGAAATGGGGTCCTGTTGATCGGAAGGGGTGTGGCGTACCGCAAAACGGAGGAAATAGACTTGTGTTGGAGCGCTACGGTCGAAACGGGGGTCCTATTCATTGGGAGGGGTGTGGCGTACCGCAAAAGGGGACTCAGGGGATACTGTTCGTCTCCACCGTCGACCTCCTCCAGCCTCCATGGGCTACTGTTCATCAACCGTCGACCTCCTCCAGCCTCCACGTGTGATTGTTCATCCACGGGCTCCTATTCATCCAGCCTCAACCGTGCGCTACTCCACCGACTACTATTCAACCACCCCTCTCCACGGGCTCCTATTCAACCACCCTCCATGGGCTCCTATTCATCCACCCCTCCACCTTCTACTGTTCATCCAGCCCTCCACGGGGTTGTCCTGTTCATCCATCCCTCCACGTGGTCCTGTTCATCCAGCCCCAACCGGCTCGATCGATTGGGGTCCTGTTCATCCAGAGGCAACTCCACGGGGTCCTGTTCATCCACCCCCACCGCTCACTGTTCATCCAACCCCCCCACCCCCCCGCAATGCTCACTGGTCATCCAGAGGCAGCATCGATTGGCTCCAGTTAGCAGCAGCAGCAAAGGAATCGCTCGATCTGGTTCAATTAACAACCATCGATCAATCGCTCGGGTTCAGTAACGCGTAGCCTGCAGTGCAATCGCTTAGATTCAGTTAGAGCTCAATGCCTCGCTCGGTACAGTTAGAGCCAATGCATCGCTCACACGTGCATATGTGTACGAGAGAAACGGGCATCGCTCGGCCCCCGACCACCCACCGTAACTAGGAACTCGCTGAAATTTTCCTCACCCTCACTTCTACCACGGGTTTTTCCATCATGGACGGCCCAAAGAATGTCATGCAGCTGCATCTCCGACCCGCCCAGGATGAAAAGCCCATTTTCCGTCATGATTTTTTGTCATAGAAGTAGGAGCCCACCACATCTATGATGATACCGGATTTTGTCACAATTATCGTCATAGAAGTGTCATAAGTATGACAGAAAAAAATTTGTTCGGCCCAAAATGTCATGGATGTGTATTTTTTTGTAGTGGTTAGCCCTGCCGCGTCCTGCTGGCCCTGGTGGTGGCGGTTGATGGCTCATCTCCGCCATGCTCTCCATCTCCGCCTTCGTTGGTGCCCCCCACCCCCTCCAGGCTACCTCTCCTAGAGCCCGATGGGGTAATGCTGGGCTTCTGCCCAGGCGCTCCTTTTGCCCTCCTCACCTTCGACTGTTGTGCCTAGAAGGAGAGGGACAAGAAAGGGCATTATGGGGCACTTATATTTTTTCAATCTTAAACTTGTAGGCATTTTCCAAATTTTAGTTCAAATAATGTATTCTCTCGAATCCATGTTTGTGTCCTGTAAGGTCTGTACTTTTTTGATTTGCATGTCAATGAAAAAGATGAACCTTGTCGGGGACTCGTGCATGTGTATGTCCATGCAGAGGTGGGATGCCTCTATATTTTAAATAAACGAGTTCCCCCGGTAGGCTATCTTGCTGGTACCGTTGGTTTTCTTGCCGGGTAGTGAGCCTACCGGGTATAAACTGAAAAGAGAAACCAGCCCCCTGCTGGGCCTTGTCCATCAAAGGTTACTACAACCACCTTGATCGAAGCAGCATTCAAGTCAAAGGGTGGGAGCACCTAAGTTTCAAAGGAGTAACAGGGTTTTCTTATGCACAAGTTCTTACTTACAGAACGCGTATGCATAAGAGGAAGAACTTATCTCTTTGGCTCGCCGGAGACCGCAGTGCTGGCTTGTCTTCTTATCTCCTTCTTGAGGACTTAGTCCATGGCAGGAGCCTGCAATTTATGCATATTAAGATGATTCTAGATGCGATCTTATCTACATGAACATGCGATGCTCATGATATGCTTATGCATGCATGCAACTTGTCGGGGGCCCCCCGGTGCTTCATTTTTTTCTCTGTTGCTCAGGGTTTGGGCCTATCTTTGTAGAAGGAATTACATGCTGCTGAGGCAAGGCCTACACAAAAGGGTGGGTGTCGGGCAGGGCCCGACAGCCGCGCCTTACGGGTAGAACTTGCAGAGATGCTCAATATTCCATGAATTTTGCAATTGAATGCCATCTCCGGTCTCCAAACAGACTGTTCCAGGTCTGGTGACTCGTACTACCCAGTAAGGGCCTTCCCACTTTGGCGACAACTTGTTTGCACCCTTGGTGGACTGAACGCGCCTAAGGACAAGGTCACCTTCCTCAAAACACCGGGCATGAACCCTGTGGCTGTGATAGCGGCGCAGGGCTTGCTGGTAGCGTGCAGCACGCGTAGCAGCCCAGAGACGGTTTTTCTCGAGAAGCACAACGTCGTCATGCCGGTGCTATTCCTACGCTACTTCATTGTAGGAAGTACTCGAGGTGACCCGTAAATGAGTTCCGTGGGGATAACTGCTTCTGTTCCATGGACTAGGGAGAAGGAAGTCTGCTCGGTAGCTCGATTTGGTGTTGTTCTGAGGGACCAAAGAACCACCGGCAGCTCATCCATCCACCACCTCCCGCACTTCAACAGCTTATCAAATGTTCTTTTCTTGAGGCCCCGCGGCACTTCAGCGTTCACCCCCTCAGCTTTTCCATTACTTATGGATGTGTAACAGAGGTAAATGAGATCTTGCTTCTGAGGGCATAAACATATTGCATGAAGGCGTGACTCGTGAATTGAGTTCCATTGTCAGTGATGATCGGGGCAGGAACTCCGAAGCGGCACACCAAATCTTTCAAGAACTTGATAGCTGACTAGCCAGTCACCATTCTCACGGCAGCTACTTCCGGCCACTTTGTAAACTTGTTGATGGCAACGAACAAGAATTCAAAGCCCCCGGCATCTCGGGGGAAAGGGCCGAGGATATCGAGCCCCGGACCGAAAACAGCCATGACAAAGGGATTGTCTGAAGTGCTTGGGCAGGTAGATGGATATTGGAATGGAACTGGCGGGCTTCACACCTAGTGACTAGCTCAACCGCATCTTGGTGGACAGTGAGCCAATAGAATCCTTGGAATGCTTTCCCAACTAGAGCCCTTGATCCAATGTGGGAGCCGCACATTCCTTTGTGTATTTCTGCCAGTAGTTCCTTTCCTTCTTCCCAGCAAATGCACTTCAATTTCACACCGTTGGGCCTTCTTCTGTACAGAGTGTCATCAACAAACTGATACCTACTGGCCCTCCGGGCTACTCTTTCCGCTTCTCGTTACTCTTCGGAAAGTTCTCCCGTTTGGAGGAAATGGACTATATGCCTACCCCAAGTTAGAGCCTGAGACTCGGCAACGAGGACTAGCGGCACCTCCTCATTCGTTAGGGTGCATCCCTCGACCGCGAGGTCTACGGACTTGGTAGGAAGGTGCAGCCCGAGGGGTTCTACTAGGAGAGGCTTACATGAGTCCATTTTCCTCCTCTTTCTGGCCATTGTTGTTGGGGATACAGAGGGTTGAGTAAGATGGGGAACAAAAGTTCCTGGTTCCATAAGTAGTTTTTGCGCAGAGCACTTTGATAGATGATTAGCAATGTTGTTTTCCGCACAGGGCACGTGCTCTGTTTGCAATCCGTCAAAGCGCTCCTCCAACCTTCTCACTTCCTCGACATATGCCTCCATGAATGGACTTTGGCAATCCTTGTTGACTTGTCTAACCACCAGCTATGAATCTCCTCGAATGATCAACTTCTTAATTCCCAATTCTATGGCAATCCTTAGCCCGACAAGGAGCCCTTCATACTCTGTCGTATTGTTGGTTGCCTCCTCCCGAGGAAAATGCATTTCGACGATGTACTTCAGGTGCTCCGTAGTGGGAGCAACAAGAAGCACACCAACCCCTGCACCTTGCAGGCAGAAGGCACCATCAAAATACATGATCCATTATTGGGGTGATTCCTTGCCGGGAATAACTATTTCCAACACTTCCTCATTGGGGGTTGGCGTCCATTCTGCAATAAACTTTGCCAATGACCTGCTCTGAATGCTTGATGTGGTTTCAAACTTTAGGCCAAAGCTGGATAACTCTACAGCCCATTCCACTATCCTGCTGGTAGCCTCTGGGTTCCGGAGTATCCTTTGCAACGGAAAGCGTGTGACAACCGTGATGTCATGGGCTTGGAAGGAGTGGTGCAATTTCCTTGAGGCCATGATGAGTCCAAAAATCATTTTTTGGCACACCAGAATACCTAGATCTAGCCCCCTGCAACAGGGAACTTAGAAAGTATACAGGGCGCTACACCAGTTTCTTCCTTGCCGCATCCTTGGGGTTGCCTTCGCTGCAGTGCTTCTCTTTGTCATGATCCATATTTGACCTTGCCAGGCTATCCTCTCTCTCTCTGCTCTTACCGGGATGTCTGCTGAGGTCGTAGTTTCCTCCACTTCCCGTTGTGCCACCAATGTTGCACTAACCACCTAATTAGTCACTGCCAGGTACAGCAGCAACGATTCTCTTGTGGCTTGGGTGCAACCAAAGTGGGCAAAGAAGACAAATAGGTCTTCAGATCTTGCAATGCTACATCTGCTTCCGGGGTCCACTTTTGAGGTCCTACCTTCTTCAAAAGTTTAAAGAATGGCAAGGCGTGCTCGGCAGATTTGGAGACGAATCTGCTAAGTGCTACAACACATCTCGTCAGGCGTCTCACATCTTTAACTGTCGTGGGTGTTTGGATCTGCTCGATGGCCTTGATCTTATCTGGGTTGGCTTCGATCCCGCAGTGGGACACGAAGAAGCCAAGTAGCTTACCGGAGGGAACACCTGAGGGAGTCCTGGATAAGGGGGGTATCCGGACAGCCGGACTGTGCCTAACGTCCGGACTATTGAAGCGTGAAGATACAAGACTCAAGACTTCGGCCCGTGTCCGGATGGGACTTTCCTTGGCGTGGAAGGCAAGCTTGGCGATCCGGATATTATATTTCCTTCCTTGTAACCGACTCCATGTAAACCCTAGCCCTCTCCGGTGTCTATATAAACCGGAGAGGTTGGTCCTTAGAAGGCCGATCACAATTACATTCATACCATCATAGGCTAGCTCTTAGGGTTTAGCCTCTACTATCTCGTGGTAGATCTACTCTTGTACTACCCATATCATCAATATTAATCAAGCAGGAAGTAGGGTTTTACCTCCATCGAGAGGGCCTGAACCTGGGTAAACATCTGTGTCCCTTGCTTCCTGTTACCATCAGCCTTGACGCACAGATCGAGACCCCCTACCCGAGATCCGCCGATTTTGACACCGACATTGGTGCTTTCATTGAGAGTTCCTCTGTGACGTCGCCGCAAGGCTCGATGGCTTGTCTCGTCATCAAGAACGACATTGCCTCAGAGGGGGCTCTGGCTATAGGCCAGACGCTCCGACTCGGCGGCTTTATCATGGCCGCCCCATCGGCGGAGGCGCCGATGATGGCCTCTCGGGTCATCAGTCATAACTTTTGCGTCAGTTCGGAACTCACGAACAGATGGATCCAATAGAGTCTCCTCCCTTAATGAACTCTTGGATCGCATCGCCGCTCTGGGAGTCGCTACGAACTATGACCGGATTGGGCTTAAACCCGACCGAAGGGACATCGGGTCCCCGCCGGCAACCCATGAGGTAGCGATAGTGGAGGAACCACGCGCGGATTATCCCTCAACTTTGAGGACAAATTATGTTCGGATTGCCGAACTCCTCGAGCCAAAAACCTGCTCAAAGGAAAACATGACCCAGGCCCCGGGCTTACCGGGCATTGGGCCAAAGAAATTGGGTAATATTCTAGATTCTGAGCTGTTAAGCTCGGAACCGCCCACGCCCTTGGGCGTTGAATCGGATCAAAATCCGGATTCTGCTAACAACACCTACCTAGACCTAAATTGTCTCTCCCGCATCAGGCAAGGGCCCCAGGAAACGGTACGTCATTACTGGGCCAGATTCCTCCTTGCGCTTAGCAAGGTCAAGGACTACCGCGAGGAGAACATGGTCTCGCTCTTCTACAAAAACTGCACAGACGAAGGGCTCCTCAACGCTATAAGCCGCCGTGACATGGTACGCTTCGCGGACTTGGAAATCATAGTACGGAAGTACTGTGCGATGGAGAGCGCTTGGAAGACCCAAACAGAATTTTGGGATAGTACTGCTCTCACCAAAACCTTTACCCGAAGTAAACGGACAAACTCTCGTAGGACGTCCGACCCAATCCCCAAGAAACCAAAGCCCACCCCAGGGCGGGGATCTGTATTGGAAGAATGGCTCGACAGGCCATGTAAGCTCCACAGTACGCCGGATACAATACCAACTCATAGCCTTAGGGCATGTTGGATACTCCGGCAGGTGGCAAAAAGTGGCGAGGATCTTCTTGTAAGCCATAAAGCAGAACAACATCCTGCCAGCGGACACAATACGGTACTAACAGTTTTTGAGACTTTCGCCTCGAACAACAGGCGCAAGCGAGCTCACCGAAGCTCTGCGGAAATTTGCCATGTGGCAAAGATAAACCCCTGGAACGACACTGCTATAACTTTCAATGCCAGTGATGAACCTCGATTCCAGACAGTCCGAGCACCGGCCGCTCTGGTCCTTAGCCCAATCGTGGACGGCTTCCGGCTCACCAAAGTACTCATGGACGACGGAAGCGGGTTAAACTTGATCTATGAAGAAATGCTCAGCAAAATGGAAATTGATAAAGGCCGCATTGAGAAAAGCAGTACCACCTTCAGGGGAATCATCCCTACGCGCGGAAGCGTGGTGCACGGGAAAAATCACACTCGATGTGGTATTCGGCACCCTAGAGAATTATAGGTTCGAAGAAATCACATTCCAAGTGGCTCCCTTCAGCAGCGGATACCATGCCCTTCTAGGGCGGGATGCGTTTACAAGCTTTCAAGTCGTACCCCATTACGGGTACATGAAGCTTAAAATGCCCGGGCCCAACGAAATCATCACTCTAGCCAGTGATCCGGACGTCGCACTTCGTGCCGAAAACAAAACTACAGCACTAGCCCTGGAAGCATTATCTGAAGCCCTAGCAGCCGAAGAGTTAACAGCACTGCGGGCCACAATGGACAGGGACGACGTGCTACTCGACAAACGACCCAAGTCCACCTCATTTAAACCTGCAGACGATATAGTCAAATTCCAGGTCCATCCAACGGATCCCACGAAGACAGCATCCATTGGGACATAGTTGAGCCCCGTGATGGATGCCACACTACGACATTTCTTACACGAGAATTGGGACATTTTCGCCTGGCACCCTTTGGATATGCCAGGCATCCCACGCCGGCTGGCCGAACACATCCTTAATATACTAAAGGGATCCAAACCGGTCAAACAGACCCTAAGGCTGTTTTCAGAACCCAAACGGCAAGCCATGGGAGAAGAGCTAGCCAAGCTGCTTGAGGCCGGATTCACCAGAGATATTAAACATCTGGATTGGCTGGCAAATTTGGTAATGGTACCAAAAAAGGATAAATCTTGGCGCTTATGCGTCGACTGCAAAGACCTCAACAATGCTTGCCCCAAGGATCCCTTTCCCCTCCCTTGCATCGATCAAATCATCGATGCCACAGCTGGACACGACTCGCTGTGTTTTCTCGACGCATACGCCGGATACCATCAAATAAAGATGCCAGAGTCTGACCAAGCTGCAACAGCTTTTATAATGCCATATGACCCCTTTTGCTTCAACACTATGCTCTTCGGGCTCAAGAATGCCGGCGCAACCTATCAACGCATGATTCAAACATGCCTGAAAAAACAAATCGGCAAAACAGTGGAAGCATATGTGGACAACGTGGTCATAAAAACTAAACACGTCGAAACCCTAATAGATGACTTGAGACTCACATTCGATAACCTCCGGACATATGACATCAAGTTGAATCCGGAAAAATGCGTTTTCGGTGTCCCCTCGGGAAGCTGCTGGGCTTCATTGTTTCCAATAGAGGAATCGAAGCGAATCCAGCAAAAATCCGAGCTCTGTCCGAGTTAGCTATACCAACAGACCTCAAGCACATCCAGAAGCTCGCTGGATGCGTGGCCGCTTTGAGCCGCTTTATATCCAGGCTAGGAGAAAAGGCATTGCCTCTTTATCGCCTCCTTCGGCGCACCAAACACTTTGTATGGACGGAAGCAGCCGCGGACGGACTCGATGAGATAAAAACCTTATTGGCCAGTAATACAGTCCTAACAGCGCCAAATATCGGCGAACCTATGCTACTATAGCTAGCTGCAACACATCAAGTGGTAAGCGTAGTGCTCGTCGTCGAACGGGAGGTAGACTGTCACATCCCTAGTTCTGACAATGCCTAGTGCATGCATTAGAGTGTTACATCATGTTTAAATTTCATTTAAACCTGAGATGGGGATTGACTAAGCCCTAGCACCAAATGAATTCAACTAGGGTCAAAATAAAACCTTTTCATTGAACTCAAAATGTCCTCTAAAAATGTTCAACATTTCTGGGTTGAGGTGGAAGCATCTACCAAAAATGGTTTATATTTTTGCAGGACATATTTGGTCACTGAATTAAATCATATAGTATTTTCATTTGGGCATTTAAATGCTATTAAATATTTCAAATGCTCAAATAATCATAAACTAAAATGTTTACTGTTGGATATATTCTAAACAGTAGCCATGATTAGTTTCATGATTTTTGAAAGTGTCTGAGTATTTTTAATAAAGCCCTAAATTTACAGAATAATAGAAAACTGAGATAATTAGAAAAAGAGAGAGAGAGAAGGAAGTTACCTGGCCTTACCGTGCAGCCCACCAGAGCCTGGCCCAGCTCCATCTGGCCGGCCCAGCCGGCCCAGCCCACCTCCCCCCTTGTCCTCTTCCTCCTCTGCCAGGAGGACGAACAGAGGCGAGGGGTGGCGCGCGACGACGCTGCCTCGGCCACCTCCTGCTTACCTGCTCGCCGCTGGAGGCACCCGAGGGAGCCACGCACTCCCCCTCGCCCCCTGCACCTCCCCTCTCTTCCCCTAGACCCCGTTCCCTCCTCTGTTTCCCTCCCGCGCACACCACCGAGCGGAGCTCGCCGTCATCGTCGCCGTACCCATGGCCACCGGCCACCACACGCAATTCCGACACACCCAGAAGCTTCGCCACGTTGTCTTCTTCATCTTCGATGAGCCACGGAAGCCGGGAGGGCCCGGAACATCGCCATCGCCGTCGTCTTCCACCTCGGGCTCCGACCACCGCCGCCGTTGATTCGCCGTCTCCACCGCCTCCCCGAGCACGCCGACCTTCTCTTCGAACTCCCCGTGAGCCCCTGTCCATTTCCCCTCTCTCCCCGTGCCCGTCCGCGCCTTCTAACCACCCCGGCTGTCGGAGCCGACCGTTCCTCGCCGCCGGCGATGACGCAGACGGGGCTAGAGCCACCGTAGCCAACCCCCGAGCACGGCAACGTGCTCAGCACCCTTCCAGGAGCCGAGCGCGCCCACCCGTGCGACCTGCCGTGCCCCCTAGCGCCAACCCCGACCTCGCCGTGCTCCGGTCGCCGCCGCGGGCCCCGTTCCGGTGAGCTCGGGCCACCTCAGCCCCTGCCGTTTGCACAGATGGATGCGGGCGACTCCCAGCTACGCGTAGAGCCCCTCAGTCGCCGATTTGGTCGCCGAAGGAGCGTTTCCGACGCCCTCCGCCGTTGCTGGCGTCGCCGGCGACAAGCCGCGGGTCAACTCCGGCGGGTTTGACCCGGGGTTTGACCCCCTGACGTGTGGGCCCAGGCGCCTGCTAGATTAGTGTTAGATTAGTTAGCGCTAATTAACCTAGCTAATTAGATAGGCCACTGACATGCGGGCCCCGCCCGGCTAACTAAGTTAGTTAGGGCTAACTAACCTGGTTAGTTGACTGGGTCACTGACCAGTGGACCCCACTGGTCAGGTTTGACCTGAATCTGCCCCGTTGACCTGATGACGTCAGGATAAGGTCATGCTGACGCAATAATTCCTTTCTGGAATTAAAATAAATTAGGAAATAATTTATGAATTCCAGAAAATTGTATAAACTTCTAAAATTCATAGAAATTCAACCGTAACTCCAAATTAAATAAATTATATATGAAAAATTATCAGAAAAATTCAAGGAATCCATCTGTACCATTTTCATGCATGTTAGAACAACTTATCACTACTGTTTAGGACAAATGAAGTGAATGACATTTGAGTATTCACATATGGAGTTTGAATTTGAATCTTGTATTCAAACCAACTTCATTTAATCTGTTGCTAGTTGCATTAGCTCAAAACACATTCATTTTGCCATGTCATGATCATGCATCATATTGTGCATTGCATTGATTGTGTTCCTTTTTGTGTTGCCGGTATTTGTCCCCTCTCGATAGACGTGATACCGATGACGTGATCATTGACACTGATGAAGACTCAATGTTATCTTCAAAAGTGCCAGGCAAGCAAAACCCCCTTGTTCATTCCGATACAATCCTACTCTCTCGCTCCTGCTCTCTTTTACTGCATTAGGACAACAACGATTCAACTGTTACTTGCTGCGGTAGCTGAACCCCTTTATCCTTTGCATGACCTGTCATTCCACAGTAAATAGATGAAACCCACTAGCATGAGTAGGAGTTGTTTGAGCCCTGTTGTGCCTACTCATTCCTGCTTGTTTGTCATGCCTGCTACTGCTTAGAGTTGAGTCAGGTCTGATTCATCAGGGATGAATCAGAGGTGTGTGAACATGTCCTACCGTGTGTGAGCTAAGTGTGTGAACACGATTTGGTAAAGGTAGCGGTGAGAGGCCATGTAGGAGTACATGGTGGGTTGTCTCATTGCAGCCGTCCTCAGGAACTGAGTTCTGTGTTTGTGATCCATGATTCAGCTACTACCACGCATTGGGCCCGAAACCAATGGACCCTCTCGGCTTCTTGATCACCCTTGTCCTCTGTCCAGGAGTTGCAAGTAGTTTCTGGTGTTTGTAGTATGCTGGAGGCCGTGCGCAGCGCTGACCGTAGGGGTGGGTTGTGATCCGGTAGGCACATGGCACGGTGTACCGGGCGCCCGTTTGGTGTCTCGGGAACCCTGTTCACATCGTTTGGGGCTGTGAGCGAAACTCCGGTCGGATCTCCTCATGGATGCAACCCGAATAGGCGATAAACCTGGACTAGAGACTTAGGTGATTAGGTAGGTCGTGGCCGACACCCACGTTGGGCTTCCGCTTGAAGGTTGCCGAGTACATGTCGTGTAAACGGCGGTAAGTGGTGAGAGCGTGTGTGAAGAAGTACACCCCTGCAGGGTTAATATGATCTATTCGAATAGCCGTGTCCGCGGAAAAGGACTTCTGGGTTGCTTATATCAGTTCATAGACAAGTGAAAGTGGATACTCTAAAATACGCAAGATAAGCTTGAGTGCTATGGATGGCGTTCTCGTAGGGAGACGGGAGCGGTTCCATAGTGGTGTATTGGTATGGTGAATATGTGGACTCGTGTGCGCCACCTCAAAAGAGTTACATTGCAGTCGTAGTTTAGGATAGCCACCGAGTCAAAGCTGGCTTGCTGCAGTTAAACCCCACCATCCCCTTTGTTGATAATGATGCATATGTAGTTAGTTCTGATGTAAGTCTTGCTGGGTACATTTGTACTCACGTTTGCCTATTTTATGTTTTTGCAGAGAGACTTCAGTCTCACTATTAGTTCCGCTTGGACTTCGACGTTTAGCTTGTTACCTCAGCTACGATCTTGTGCCCTCGGCAGGATCTGGTAGATAGTCAGGCTTCTCAGCCTTTTTCATTTATAGTTGTCTGTACTCAGACATGATAGCTTCCGCTTGTGCTTTGATTTGTATGCTCTGATTGTTGGGTCATGAGACCCCTGTTTGTAATATCTCGCTCCTCGGAGCCTAATGAATAAACTACTTGAGTCGTAGAGTCATTTTGTGATACCATGTTGTATTGCACATATCGAGCATATTGTGCGTATGTTATTGAAATGCTTGGTATGTGTGGGATCTGACTATCTAGTTGTTTATCTTTAGTAGCCTCTCTTACTGGGAAATTGTCTCCTAGTGTTTCCACCGAGCCATGGTAGCTTGCTACTGCTCCGGAACACTTAGGCTGGCCGGCATGTGTCCTTCTTCGTTCCTGTGTCTGTCCCTTCGGGGAAATGTCACGCGATGAATACCGGAGTCCTGTTAGCCCGCTACAGCCCGGTTCACCGGAGTCCTGCTAGCCCAGTGCTACAGCCTGGATTCACTCGCTGATGACCGACACGTTCGATGCTGGGTCATGGATGCCTGTCCCTGTAAGTCTGTGCCACTTTGGGTTTACGACTAGCCATGTCAGCCCGGGCTCCTTATCATATGGATGCTAGCGACACTGTCATATACGTGTGCCAAAAGGCGCAAACGGTCCCGGGCAAAAGTAAGGCGACACCCGTGGGAATACCGTGCGTGAGGCCGCAAAGTGATATGAGGTGTTACATGCTAGATCGATGTGGCATTGAGTCGGGGTCCTGACAGCGTTGGTATCAGAGCTTGACTGCCTGTAGGATTACCAAGCCAAACTGGTCGAAGTTGAGTCTAGAAATGCTTTAGTTATATGTAAGGGAATTGATTGTGGGATGGAACGTAAGGCTCTTTTTACTCCTTATACCTCATGGCCTTCTGATCTGAGTCATCATCTTCTCTTCTACGTGGTTTAAGCACTAGGCTATCTCTTCTTTCTATCAGGATCACGTGTTACTAATCCGTAGACTTATAAGATTGTTGATTCAAGCCCCAGTTCAGTTCCTACTATCTTCCGTATGTTAATTGTTGATCTCGAAGCTTGATATTGTGCTTCTGAGTGGTTATGCCACCATTTTTGTGAATGTCTCAAATCTCTTCTGAGCATTTACAGCCGTTATGCTGTCCGAGTCATTCCAGGTTTCTAAATAGTCTGATGCATTTGCAAAATCCTTTTCCTCTGGTTTCGATGCTCCTTTATGCCAGCTCAATCACACTAATTGTTGAGTTGAGGTATTCTATTGCCTTGACATTATGTTGGAGTTACTATCATGGCCCTAGGTGTTTAGGGAGTCACCTAGTAATCTAGCAATGTTTTGTGATCCCAGTGTGATGATCCTGGCTTTTATTCTCGAAAGCATCCCGTGATGCTACTTAGTAGTAGGTATTCTACTCCTGGGTTCTGAACCCAAGATTCACCCTACTTACTTCATGTCGATAGTGTTTGCTAGTTCCTTTAGGATATTAGTAACTTTGCGATAGTCCTCGAAGTTCGTGGTATTTCCTTCTTCCAAATACTATGAACTACTTATGGCAGAAGTTCCTCGTTGAACTGAAATATCACAACAGGATTACTCTTGAGGAGTTCTCCATTCATAAATCGTGACTCTGCCAGTTCTACCTTTCTGCATGGGTTATCCGGAAGAAATATGTTGAACTTGGTTCGACATACTAATCTATGCACCCACAACTCAGAAAATTATATGTTCCTTTGAGTTGTCTCTCTTTAGTTGCATTCTGACCCTCGTCTATCAATTGATAGTCAAGAGTATGCGTGCGTTCGTTTATCGATGCCTATTACTCTTGTGGTCCGTCAAGCCATTCTATCGCAGAATGACTAGGAGAAACAAACTCTAGTACCTCTTCCATATCCAGGATTGGGTCAAAGAAGTTGTGCTCCGCAGATCAAATTGCTAATCCAGCTTTTGTTCTGTTCTACCTTGGAGTATTACCATCTTTATATCGGGATTGTTATAGGAATTGCACACCATCCTATGAACTCTTGGTACAGTGATACTTCTTGCCATCATTAGTCATCCCTCGGTCTTCGTGTTGATGCAACCGGAATATCGACAAATGAATCATGGCGTGTGAAATCAATACTGCTAGCAACTCCATTGCTTGGTAGTTAAATGGACGATAACCTCATTCTTAGCGTGTCGATTATTGAATCGTCACCCTAAGGTTGATTGTGCTACCTAGTCCTTATTTTTGGTGCACTCTCCGATCAGTGAGTTAGGATAGTGCCAATCCTTGCTTATTTGATCATATCGTCTTGCCCTGAAAAGCAAGATTGTTCTCGAGCTTAGTAACATATCGGTGGTTCGTGATTTTCTGAATATCTTCTCAGAAGTATTACCAGGTTGTCACCTGACCGCTATGTTGAGCTCGTGGTCAAGTTGGTTTCTTGTGAACCACCTTTCTCTCCAAGAGTCGGTGTTAGATATCCCTGAGCTAGTTGGTTAAGCTAAACGACAACTTGGAGGGTTGGAAGATAAAAGCTTGCCTGATTTAGTTCGTTCCAAAGGGATATTCTTGTGTAGTGTGTGTTGAAGAAAGATGATATCTTCATCGATTGGTCCCTGTGATCAGTTGCTGGACCTATCGTCTTATCAATCCTTTGATTTGAGTGTGGGCTATCGTCAAATCAAGTCAGAACCAACGATGCTCGTAATGTTGTCTTCCTCGTGGTTGATCCCTCGAGCATACACCATTATATCTTTTGGGTCTGACCAATGCTATCACCGTGTTCACACGATGGTGGAAGTCCAGTGATATGGAAATTCCGATGAGTTGTTGTTGAGTCCATTGACAACATCCTTATCTCCTCCATGATGTTGTTGAACATTAAGTTAGTGTTGGAAACTTTTGAAAGCATTTTCTTCATGCTAGCTCATGAATTACTTGTTTGATGAAAGGAGTGACTTCCTTTGATTCACGTGCATTTTGATGTAAGCTGCCGTCGTGAATTCGAGAAAGTTTGTTTTTGCTCCTTTGGAATCATCCCAAGTCGGTCATGCACGTGCGAAGAATTCTATGGTCTGTTAGACTGATCATCTTCATTCCATATGTATATCCTAGCACACCAAGCCACTGACTGATTTGTTCAAGGAGAAGGAGTATCTTCATAAGAGCTAATCCGGACTTATGAAAGAACTCCGATATCCTCGCTGATGGTTCCCAACCAGAACTCGGTAGTGTTTTATTGTAAGACTACCATGTGGGCATGCTTGTCTAGGGCAACGTGTTCACATGTTTGTAGCAGAACCAGCTCATGTTTTGGAGCTTGCTATCGTAGTTCATCTCCCGAGAATCCCGCAACGTCATCTCGTCGATTTGTGTTGCAAACTTCCGTTTTCTTCCTAGACTCGATGAGTCTGGAATATCCTGATACCAACCAGATCTGAATCTCAGGCAGATATGATGGTTGGAATATTTCCCAAGAATTATAATAGTGGTCGCGCGATAAACGATAAAGTGGATGTCGTGGCCAACACACCCAGCCGGAAGACCTGTTATTATAATATCTTGATTGATGAAGTTGGCCACCTCCCCATAGGGATTTCGTAGGATTTACTCCCTAGTTGTCCTTATGGATTCTATTGCTCCCGAAGTCCGACCTTTACCTGATGTTCTAGTTATCAAACCATATCTATGAATGGGTTACACTAGCACGTCAAGGAGAACATTAGAAGCGGAGTGCTAAATGTCTCTCGGTCGATCATCCAGATTTTGTTTCCTTGGCCTCGCTAGGGTGAAATCTGAGTTGATGTTATCTTCCTATGCATCTGCCTCGTCCATCGTTGTTCATCATGGTGGTATGTTGTGTTGCCAGGATCCTTGACACGGATGTTGGTAAAACCTTGATGAATATGGAAATGCTCAAGTTCTGGAGAGCACGCACAAGCGCTACGTGTTATCATCGGCACTAGCTGGGTTTGCTCTCAGTTCCCTCGGCAATGCTATGATCTATTCAACAGTGAATTCACTCTCTGTTGTTGGGTTCTTCCCCAGTTACCAGAATCATTCCCAGCATTTGCATTTTGTTCCTAGCTTGCACCGCCAATGTGCCATTCTACCATGGGTCTCTTCTATCTCCGGTGATAAGCAAATTCATCCATTACGTTGTCTTCAACAAGGTAATCCACATCATCCAAGTCCGAGTATGCCATTCTACCGAACCCCTCTAAATGATCGATTATGATCTGCCTTAAGCTGGTATAAAGAGTTTCAATGATCTCTGAATCAAAGGTAATTCTTTTTGCCACTTAGGGTAATAATCTACGAGTCACCCTCCTCCAGGATGTTTCGTCGTGGTATCATAGCAACTCAACTCCTCGCTACGTGGACAATCGATTACCACCTTCTTAAGCGTGAAATTATTGTCTACCTAGTGAACCCTCGTCATCCGTTTCTTTCCACCCCTCTTGATGTGTATCTCGTGTCTCAACCGAGAGTTGGTCCTATGTCTCATTCCGTGAGTTGTTCGATCTTCGAGGAGATCGACCCTTCTAGAGTCTTCTTCCCTCCATGTCATGTTGACAGGATTTCTCAGAGCAAGACTTCAAGACAATTATGGTGATCGAATCAACGTTCCTATGAAGTGCAACCTGGATCGTGAAGATTGTGCTAGTTTGCGTTTCCCCTTCACCCTACCCTATGCTTGAATCTCGAGACGAGATTCTTGTTTAGTGGGGGTGAGTTGTCACATCCCTAGTTCTGACAATGCCTAGTGCATGCATTAGAGTGTTACATCATGTTTAAATTTCATTTAAACCTGAGATGGGGATTGACTAAGCCCTAGCACCAAACGAATTCAACTAGGGTCAAAATAAAACCTTTTCATTGAACTCAAAATGTCCTCTAAAAATGTTCAACATTTCTGGGTTGAGGTGGAAGCATCTACCAAAAATGGTTTATATTTTTGCAGGACATATTTGGTCACTGAATTAAATCATATAGTATTTTCATTTGGGCATTTAAATGCTATTAAATATTTCAAATGCTCAAATAATCATAAACTAAAATGTTTACTGTTGGATATATTCTAAACAGTAGCCATGATTAGTTTCATGATTTTTGAAAGTGTCTGAGTATTTTTAATAAAGCCCTAAATTTACAGAATAATAGAAAACTGAGATAATTAGAAAAAGAGAGAGAGAGAAGGAAGTTACCTGGCCTTACCGTGCAGCCCACCAGAGCCTGGCCCAGCTCCATCTGGCCGGCCCAGCCGGCCCAGCCCACCTCCCCCCTTGTCCTCTTCCTCCTCTGCCAGGAGGACGAACAGAGGCGAGGCGTGGCGCGCGCCGACGCTGCCTCGGCCACCTCCTGCTTACCTGCTCGCCGCTGGAGGCACCCGAGGGAGCCACGCACTCCCCCTCGCCCCCTGCACCTCCCCTCTCTTCCCCTAGACCCCGTTCCCTCCTCTGTTTCCCTCCCGCGCACACCACCGAGCGGAGCTCGCCGTCATCGTCGCCGTACCCATGGCCACCGGCCACCACACGCAATTCCGACGCACCCAGAAGCTCCGCCACGTTGTCTTCTTCATCTTCGATGAGCCACGCAAGCCGGGAGGGCCCGGAACATCGCCATCGCCGTCGTCTTCCACCTCGGGCTCCGACCACCGCCGTCGTTGATTCGCCGTCTCCACCGCCTCCCCGAGCACGCCGACCTTCTCTTCGAACTCCCCGTGAGCCCCTGTCCATTTCCCCTCTCTCCCCGTGCCCGTCCGCGCCTTCTAACCACCCCGGCTGTCGGAGCCGACCGTTCCTCGCCGCCGGCGATGACGCAGACGGGGCTAGAGCCACCGTAGCTAACCCCCGAGCACGGCAACGTGCTCAGCACCCTTCCAGGAGCCGAGCGCGCCCACCCGTGCGACCTGCCGTGCCCCCTAGCGCCAACCCCGACCTCGCCGTGCTCCGGTCGCCGCCGCGGGCCCCGTTCCGGTGAGCTCGGGCCACCTCAGCCCCTGCCGTTTGCACAGATGGATGCGGGCGACTCCCAGCTACGCGTAGAGCCCCTCAGTCGCCGATTTGGTCGCCGAAGGAGCGTTTCCGACGCCCTCCGCCGTTGCTGGCGTCGCCGGCGACAAGCCGCGGGTCAACTCCGGCGGGTTTGACCCGGGGTTTGACCCCCTGACGTGTGGGCCCAGGCGCCTGCTAGATTAGTGTTAGATTAGTTAGCGCTAATTAACCTAGCTAATTATATAGGCCACTGACATGCGGGCCCCGCCCGGCTAACTAAGTTAGTTAGGGCTAACTAACCTGGTTAGTTGACTGGGTCACTGACCAGTGGACCCCACTGGTCAGGTTTGACCTGAATCTGCCCCGTTGACCTGATGACGTCAGGATAAGGTCATGCTGACGCAATAATTCCTTTCTGGAATTAAAATAAATTAGGAAATAATTTATGAATTCCAGAAAATTGTATAAACTTCTAAAATTCATAGAAATTCAACCGTAACTCCAAATTAAATAAATTATATATGAAAAATTATCAGAAAAATTCAAGGAATCCATCTGTACCATTTTCATGCATGTTAGAACAACTTATCACTACTGTTTAGGACAAATGAAGTGAATGACATTTGAATATTCACATATGGAGTTTGAATTTGAATCTTGTATTCAAACCAACTTCATTTAATCTGTTGCTAGTTGCATTAGCTCAAAACACATTCATTTTGCCATGTCATGATCATGCATCATATTGTGCATTGCATTGATTGTGTTCCTTTTTGTGTTGCCGGTATTTGTCCCCTCTCGATAGACGTGATACCGATGACGTGATCATTGACACTGATGAAGACTCAATGTTATCTTCAGAAGTGCCAGGCAAGCAAAACCCCCTTGTTCATTCCGATACAATCCTACTCTCTCGCTCCTGCTCTCTTTTACTGCATTAGGATAACAACGATTCAACTGTTACTTGCTGCGGTAGCTGAACCCCTTTATCCTTTGCATGACCTGTCATTCCATAGTAAATAGATGAAACCCACTAGCATGAGTAGGAGTTGTTTGAGCCCTGTTGTGCCTACTCATTCCTGCTTGTTTGTCATGCCTGCTACTGCTTAGAGTTGAGTCAGGTCTGATTCATCAGGGATGAATCAGAGGTGTTGAACATGTCCTACCGTGTGTGAGCTAAGTGTGTGAACACGATTTGGTAAAGGTAGCGGTGAGAGGCCATGTAGGAGTACATGGTGGGTTGTCTCATTGCAGCCGTCCTCAGGAACTGAGTTCTGTGTTTGTGATCCATGATTCAGCTACTACCACGCATTGGGCCCGAAACCAATGGACCCTCTCGGCTTCTTGATCACCCTTGTCCTCTGTCCAGGAGTTGCAAGTAGTTTCTGGTGTTTGTAGTATGCTGGAGGCCGTGCGCAGCGCTGACCGTAGGGGTGGGTTGTGATGCGGTAGGCACGTGGCACGGTGTACCGGGCGCCCGTTTGGTGTCTCGGGAACCCTGTTCACATCGTTTGGGGCTGTGAGCGAAACTCCGGCCGGATCTCCTCATGGATGGAACCCGAATAGGCGATAAACCTGGACTAGAGACTTAGGTGATTAGGTAGGTCGTGGCCGACACCCACGTTGGGCTTCCGCTTGAAGGTTGCCGAGTACATGTCGTGTAAACGGCGGTAAGTGGTGAGAGCGTGTGTGAAGAAGTACACCCCTGCAGGGTTAATATGATCTATTCGAATAGCCGTGTCCGCGGAAAAGGACTTCTGGGTTGCTTATATCAGTTCATAGACAAGTGAAAGTGGATACTCTAAAATACGCAAGATAAGCGTGAGTGCTATGGATGGCGTTCTCGTAGGGAGACGGGAGCGGTTCCATAGTGGTGTATTGGTATGGTGAATATGTGGACTCGTGTGCGCCACCTCAAAAGAGTTATATTGCAGTCGTAGTTTAGGATAGCCACCGAGTCAAAGCTGGCTTGCTGCAGTTAAACCCCACCATCCCCTTTGTTGATAATGATGCATATGTAGTTAGTTCTGATGTAAGTCTTGCTGGGTACATTTGTACTCACGTTTGCCTATTTTATGTTTTTGCAGAGAGACTTCAGTCTCACTATTAGTTCCGCTTGGACTTCGACGTTTAGCTTGTTACCTCAGCTACGATCTTGTGCCCTCGGCAGGATCTGGTAGATAGTCAGGCTTCTCAGCCTTTTTCATTTATAGTTGTCTGTACTCAGACATGATAGCTTCCGCTTGTGCTTTGATTTGTATGCTCTGATTGTTGGGTCATGAGACCCCTGTTTGTAATATCTCTCTCCTCGGAGCCTAATGAATAAACTACTTGAGTCGTAGAGTCATTTTGTGATACCATGTTGTATTGCACATATCGAGCATATTGTGCGTATGTTATTGAAATGCTTGGTATGTGTGGGATCTGACTATCTAGTTGTTTATCTTTAGTAGCCTCTCTTACCGGGAAATGTCTCCTAGTGTTTCCACCGAGCCATGGTAGCTTGCTACTGCTCCGGAACACTTAGGCTGGCCGGCATGTGTCCTTCTTCGTTCCTGTGTCTGTCCCTTCGGGGAAATGTCACGCGATGAATACCGGAGTCCTGTTAGCCCGCTACAGCCCGGTTCACCGGAGTCCTGCTAGCCCAGTGCTACAGCCTGGATTCACTCGCTGATGACCGACACGTTCGATGCTGGGTCATGGATGCCTGTCCCTGTAAGTCTGTGCCACTTTGGGTTTACAACTAGCCATGTCAGCCCGGGCTCCTTATCATATGGATGCTAGCGACACTGTCATATACGTGTGCCAAAAGGCGCAAACGGTCCCGGGCAAAAGTAAGGCGACACCCGTGGGAATACCGTGCGTGAGGCCGCAAAGTGATATGAGGTGTTACATGCTAGATCGATGTGGCATTGAGTCGGGGTCCTGACATAGACGGATACAAATTCCCACTTCAAAAGTCGGTTTATTACCTATCCATGGTCCTCACCCCATGCAAATCCCGATACCCGCACTATCAAAAAATAGCATACGCGGTCTTCATGGCATCCTGGAAGCTAAGACACTACTTTCAAGAGTATTCGATTATCGTCTCCTCCGAAGTACCACTCAATGACATAATTAATAACCGCGACGCTACGGGCCGGATTGCTGAATGGGCTATCGAGCTCCTTCCGTTCGACATAATATACAAACCACGGCGAGCCATTAATTCGCAAGTACTGGCTGACTTTGTCGCCGAATGGATAGAAGCCGAACTCCCTAAAGAGTACGACGCGTACTCCAACTGGATCATGCACTTTGATGGCTCCAAAATGCTGGCCGGACTGGGAGCAGGGGTAGTCCTGACGTCTCCCACCAGGGACACGGTTCAGTACGTCTTGCAAATATTATACACAGACTCCAACAATGCAGCCGAATATGAGGCTCTGTTGCATGATCTTCGGATGGCGGTCTCTATGGGCATCCAACGCCTGGAAGTGCGCGGGGATTCGAACCTCGCAATATCACAAAAAATGGAGACTTTGATGCCAAGGATCCGAAAATGGCGGCCTATCGTAATGCCGTCCTCAAAATGTCAGCTCGGTTCGAGGGGCTCGAATTCCACCATGTGGCTCGAGAAAACAATAGCGGCGGACGTTCTCGCCCGCATCGGCGCCAAACGCGACCCTGTCCCACCTAATATATTCCTAGAAAGGCTGTTCAAGACATCCGTGATATGGGAAGGGGAGTCCGGCAATACCAGCACGGATCCGAATAAACCCCCAGACTGCGAACCATCAGACACAATCGGAGGCTCCGCCATCGAAATAACTTCTTCGGCCCACGAGATCATGGTCGTCATCGCCCCATGGACCGAGCCTTTCTTGGCCTACCTAAATAGACAGGAGCTCCCCGAAGACCAAAATGAAGCACGCTGCATAGTTCGGCGCTGTAAAGCTTACAAAGTCCATGAAGGGGAACTCTACAAGAAAAGCACGACCGGAGTGGTCCAAAGGTGCATCTCCGAAGAGGAAGGGTGGCAACTCCTGGCTGAAATCCATCCGGACTGGGAGGACACCATGCCGCAGCTCGAGCACTAGTCAGCAAAGCCTTCCGTACTGGCTTCTATTGGCCGACGGCCCGAGCAGACCCACAAGACCTTGTCCAACATTGCTTCGGCTGCCAGCTCTTCGCTAATCAGAGTCATATGCCCCCCACCGCTCTCCAAAAAATCCCCTTAACCTGGCCCTTCGCGGTCTGAGGGCTAGATATGGTCGGACCTCTTAAAGGGGGAAGCCATAAGAAAAAATACTTGCTGGTCATGGTGGACAAATTCACCAGATGGATCGAAGCCAAACCAGTTAAAACAGTTGAATCCGGAGCAGTAATAGACTTCATATCCGGGGTCGTGCACTGGTACTGTGTCCCCCATAGCATCATCACTGACAATGGCTCAAATTTCACAGCCGATGAAGTGAAAACTTGGTGCGGCAAAATGGGCATTAAGCTCGACTACGCTTCCGTCTACCACCCCAAACAAACGGCCAGGTCGAACATGCAAATGGTCTCATCATGAGCGGCATAAAACCCAGACTAGTGCGATCTTTAACAGAATCGGATACGCACTAGGTAGAGGAGCTAGACTCCGTACTCTGGGGGCTGCGGACCACACCGAATCGAACAACCGGATATACACCATTTTTTATGGTGTACGGTGCGGAAGCAGTTCTACCCTGCGACATAATACATGATTCGCCACGTGTACGCATGTACGAAGAGAAGGAAGGCGAGTTAGATTGGCAGGACAACTTGGATGCCCTGGAGGAGGAGTGCGATGTCGCAAAAGCCCATTCCGCATTTTATCAGCAGCAGGCTCAACGATATCAAAGCAGAGAAGTGCGGGCCAAAATTTACAATATTGGCGAACTCGTTCTACGCCTACCGGAGAAGAAGAAGGACAAACTCAAACCAAAGTGCGAAGGTCCCTTCGTCATTGACAAAGTTCTCACCGGAGGAGTGTACCGTCTACGTAATGCATCCGATAACAGACTCGAGCCAAACCCATGGAACGCGGCCAGACTCTGGAGATTCTACGCCTAATGCCGAACTCAGTGTTTGTCTCCTCACCCCTCCTTTTAATTATGCTCCACCTCTTTTCCTCTCCTTTCTCAACTTTTTCCTTTTTCTTTTTCCTTATCTCCTCACACAAAGTATTTAATACAGTGCGGGTTACCAGATCATTCTGGCCGTACTATGTGTGTAAGCTATACCAGGGGGCTTCCTATTCGGAAGCTAGACAAAATTACTTTAAATGGCTTTTTGCCCATCGCATATGCGTTCCTTTTCCATATGTGCCTTTCTTCACTATTTTATGCATCGATATGACTTAAGATGTGGCCAAGCTGGGTTTCCTCGCTCTTGTGTTTATGCCCTATGTTCCCGTTAATTCGGCTAGGGCATAAGGGGAGCACCTCTGTGATTGTTACTGCCGGTTAAGCTGGATGTGTACCTCAGACTGGGTGAAGCCGAAAGCTAGTTTCCTTAAGAGAATATTCGATCAGTGAACAAAGGATGTACTTGTTGGTTACAAAAAAAACCCAGATGCTTTTTATCCTGCGCCATAGTTCGCAGTCCAGACATGTGCATTGACACATGCATACCTAGGGAAAGGAACCCCTAACAGAACTATTCTCCCTGGAAGATGTTTCTTGCTATCCATGCAATATAACATAACTAGTTGGGTACTTGTCTGTTCAAGCACTTATGACCCCTATGCCTGATCTCCATGCATACCCCGGTTCTTGTATAACCGAGCGGGTATTCGGACACACCCTGGACTATAGGATCTGGGGGCTGAAGCGAAAAGGTCCGCCACGACAAATGATTTCAATCCGGCTAGGGGCTGACCATACTCCTCCTCTATACCATCTAACAGGCTATCTATCCTACAATCCTGCTGAGAATACTTAGCGGCTAACGCTACCTGGTCATATACCAAGCTCACAGGAATTTCTTGCCCATCGGGCCCCGCCGGTCCCACTTCGGCCATATGGTTCGGGTCCAGCTTGGTGTAGCGCGTCTTCACCATTGCCCAGGCTTCTCGCGCTCCTTGCCGGCTGGCTGATATCTTCCATAGACGGAGGCACCACCGGGCTCCTTGAAGCAGGTCCGCAAGCTCCCCCATGCCATTCGGCAGAAGGCTTGATGGCCACAGGGCCTGAGCAATGCCATGCATCACCTGCCGAGCACGTTCGTGCATCTGCGACACTTCTTGCAGCAAATCACCTACAGATGAGGGCATCTCCTCTCCAGGGCGACCCGCTAACGTTCCTGCAAGGAAAAAACTTTTTAATAAACTTCCTCACCGAACTATCAAACAGTTTGCTTGAGCTCGTACCATAAATGCCGCGTCGAAGTTTTTTGTTCTCCTTCACGGAGTCCGCTAGTTGAGCGCAGACGTCCTTTAATTCCACGTTCAGACGAATATTGTCATCATGAAGCTTGTTCTTCTCTTGCGTCACCTGCGTATGGATGTGCTCGCTGGCCTTTAGTTGCCGTTGGAGATGCGAGTCATCACCCACTGCGCCCTCTGGATTCACCCCGAGATTGTCTGCAGAATTTACTGTTAGACTAACTGCATCAGCCATTTATTAACTAGTACATCTGCGTATAATGGTGACAAATATTACCAGCGGGGGCCTTTCAGGATCCCTCTAACTTGGCTACCGCATCAGATAATTGGGCCTTGCATGCCTCCAGCTCCCGCGCCAATTGTTCATTCTTGTCCACAAGGACCTGCGGATACATTGATCCTTCAAGCAGTTGTCCCAACTATTCTAAGTCTTAGGGGCTACTTCTAGGCATACTTATATTTCTTACCCGTATGTCTTTGGTATACTGGCTTGTCGCTTGGGCAAGCCCGCCTCGAGCGGCTCGGACATATGCGTACGCCGAATTGAAGGCATTAAAAGCCTCTTCGGAAAAGATGTTGTGCCGGAGCACGGCCCTCTGGTGCCGGTGGTTCATGGCGCTCTCCACTTCGGAGTTCGTGGCCGAACACATATCCGCACCGTCCGTCGGGGAGCTATGCGGTGCTGGCCTCGTGTCCGCCTCCACTCCCGAAGAAGGTTCTGGAACCCGGCTGGTGGAGGCGCGGTTGGTGGGGTCTCCGGATATAGCCCGGTTATTCCTCTTCCTGCCAGACACAAAGGGCGTTGTCATATTTCAAATTCTATAACAGCGGGACAGGCTATGACTTTACCTCTGTAGCGGTGTGTCAGCCCTCACCGCCTTCCTCTTGAGCCTGCCCGATCTGGATGCCCGTGGTTGACGAGTCCCTAGGGGCTCGGCCCCTCGCTCCGGCCGTTGTTTCTGCAAATAGAGCGACGCCTCAAGGGTAAATTATAATACCTGGGGAAAGTCCTCTTTGGAGGATAGGGTTTTTTTAGCTTAGCTTACACGCGATGTGGGGAGCAGTCCAGGGTAGTCGGCCGTAATGGCCGCCAGGGCGCCATCCCAACTTGCCTGATAAAATACCCCGTTAAAAAGCTCCACTATAACATCTGGATCTACTTTGAGTCCTGGATCTAGGGCCCTTCTAGGGTCCTCTGGTTGCGGGGAGGGGCTGAAGATTCCTTCTACGGCCCTCCTCAGTTCCTGCTCAAAAGCATTGATGCAAGTAATCTTAGCATGAGAATGCTAGAGTAAGTGAAGCAGGGAAAAAATGGCAACTTACCCATGCTAGGGGGGTTGTGCATGGAGAATCCGTCCCGCATTTTTATGCGAAGGAATTCCTCTTCTCCCCCTTTGTACAAACCGAACAATATCCTTGCCCAAGCGGCAGTGGAGTCCGGACCCTTGCGATCGCAGCGGGTGGCGTCGTCTTCCCCGTTGAAATGCCACATGACCTTCCCCCGATATTGGAGCGGTTGCACTCCCCGCTTTATGCATATCCCCATGACCTCGACTATCGTCAGTCCGGATTTGGCTAGCAACTTTATCCTGTTCATCAGGAGGTATATTTCCCTTATGTCCTTTTCTTGAGGGCCCCGGGGATGCCAGCTTAGGCGTGCCCTCGGTGGGTCGTTGCCGAACTTGGGGAGACCGATCTGGACTGGATCCGGAAGGGGAACGTCATTTATATAGAACCACTCTCAAGGCCAGTTTTCTGGTGCCTTCTCAGGAGTGCCGGACAGGTATCCGGTCTCGGCATTGCTCCATACTTCAGCCCCGCCCACTTGATATAGGGACTCTCCCTGGGTGCGGGGGACAAGGCAGAATAACTTCCTCCATAATCCGAAGTGTGGTTCGCAGCCTAAAAACAGCTCACAAAGTGCGACGTACCCCGCTATGTGCAGAATGGAGGCTGGGGTAAGGTTGTGTAACTGGAGGCCGTAGAACTCCAGGAGCCCGCGCAGAAACGGGTGGATAGGAAACCCGACGCCCCTCAGCAGATGCGAGATGAGGCATATCCGCTCCTCCAGAGACGGGTTAGGAGATCCCTCAGCTTGTTCCCCTCCGTCGTAAGTGGCTATTCCAGCTCGGACGGGCACCATGAATGCCGGTGGGAGAAACCCTTGGGTTTGTAACTTCACCAAGTGGCTGTGAGGAACTGAGCACTCTCTCCAATCCCCCGACTTAGAGCGAGGAGGGCAAGCAGAAGGGTTGCGATGGCCAGCCATGTTGGAATGGCTTTTCATGGAGCGCTCTAGGATGCTAGCTCAAGAGAGGAGAGTGAGGTTTGGATCTGAGAATTCCGTTCCCTTCAAATAGATGGTTGGCCCGGAGGATCAAGGGTGGCAAATGCAAAAATACCTTAACTCCTCGCATTCGCTCGACACGTGGAGATGGTCATTACTGAGGCGCTCAAGCCGAGGAGCACAGCATTGATTAAAGACCGGACACTATCCGTCGTAACAGGTACTTTGGAGTATTCAGAGAAGGAACCCGCCTTGCAATGCCGAAGACAATACTGCACACCAGACTCCTCGTCATTGAAGCCTAGTTCAGGGGCTACTGAGGGAGTCCTAGATAAGGGGGTATCCGGACAGTCGGACTGTGTACAATGTCCGGACTATTGAAGCGTGAAGATACAAGACTCAAGACTTTGGCCCGTGTCCGGATGGGACTTTCCTTGGCGTGGAAGGCAAGCTTGGCGATCCGGATATTATATTTCCTTCCTTGTAACCGACTCCATGTAAACCCTAGTCCTCTCCGGTGTCTATATAAACCGGAGAGGTTGGTCCTTAGAAGGCCGATCACAATTACATTCATACCATCATAGGCTAGCTCTTAGGGTTTAGCCTCTACTATCTTGTGGTAGATCTACTCTCGTACTACCCATATCATCAATATTAATCAAGCAGGAAGTAGGGTTTTACCTCCAGCGAGAGGTCCCGAACCTGGGTAAACATCTGTGTCCCTTGCTTCCTGTTACCATCAGCCTTGACGCACAGATCGGGACCCCCTACCCGAGATCCGTCAGTTTTGACACCGACAACACCAAACACACACTTCTCCGTGTTTAGCTTCAAGTTGATCTTGCGTAGATTGGCAAATGTCTCTTCCAAATCATGGATGAGGGTTTATTTGTCCTTGGTCTTAACCATGATATCATCGATATAAGCTTCAATATTTCTATGCAACTGCGGCTCGAAACTAATTTGGACTGCTCTTGCAAAAGTGGACCCGACACTCTTCAACCCGAGAGGCATGCGCACAAAGCAATATGTGCCACATGGGGTTATGAAGGAGGTCTTCTCTTCTTCTTCCTTAGACATGAATATTTGATGGTACCCAGAGTACGCATCTAGGAAGGAGAGCAAATCACATCCGGAAGTGGAATCCACAATCTGGTCAATGTGCGGCAAGGGGAATGGGTCCTTCGGGCATGCCTTGTCCAAATCCATGAAATATATGGACAGCCTCCATTTCCCATTAGCCTTGCACACAACCATTGGGTTTGCTAACCATGTTGGATGTAGTACTCCTCTGACCAAACCAGCTACCTCAAGTTTCTTGATTTCTTTGGCAATGAACTGCTGCTGCTCCAAGGCCTGCTTCCACACCTTCTGCTTGACGGGTCGGGCATGTGGGCAGACAACAAGGTGGTGCTCGGTTACCTCCCTGGGAACACCAGTGATATCAGATGGTTGACAAGAAAACACATCGATATTCGCCCATAGGAAGGTAACGAGCGCGCTTTCCTATTTGTCATCAAGGGTGCCACTGATGGTAAAAGTACCATCAATACTAGCCAGCCCTAACGGGACCTTTTTCACATGGGGTGCAGCAGTCTTGGTCCTCTTATTGTTGGAACTCTCCGGCACGTCATCAATGGGTGCCGTGCACTAGGTAGGGGCACGCTTCCCAGATTCCTTGTTGGTGTCCTTACTATCCTTCTTCTTTCCTTTGCTTTCCTTGGCGGGCACTGCAGCTTTGGCGGTCTCTGTCGCGACAGCGTCACGATACATCTTGTCCACGCATATCATCGCTTCTTTCTTATCTGATGGAATGGAAATGACGCCCATAGGGCCTGGCATCTTAAGGTGTTCTAGGCATAGTGGGACGCTGCCAGTGCCGGGCGCCCAAGGATTCCATTGTACGGCTGGGGGAGGTTGAGCATATCAAACACAATGTTCTCAGTCCGATAGTTCAACTCTCCTCCAAATGTCACGGGCAACATGATCTTTCCCTTAGGACGACTCCTGCCGGGATTGACTCCTTGAAACGTTCCCATGGCTTTGAGCTCTTCTCTGCTATCTAGAGCTTGCTGAGAACTTGTGGGGAAATCAGATTCAACCCAGCCCCGCCATCATCCAACGTCTTTGTGACCTTGAGGTTGCGGACTATTAGTGAAACCAATAATGGCAAGAACCCTACCGCAGTGGTGCAGTCAGGGTGATCCTCCTCATCAAAGATGATGGCCATGCGTGACCATTCGAGCAGTTTCCGTGAACTTGCCATTGGCTCCATGGCATTGACTTCACACGCCCACTAATTAAGTTGGCGGTGAGAGGAGTGCAAAGATGCACCCCCGTCAATGCACAGGGCGTCGGTGGCCTACTCACTGGTTTCCTCTTCATCCCCTCTTTCAGTCTCATCATTGCAATCTCCCTTCTCTCGGCCCCTGGCGGGTTTCCCTTGGTTCCGAGGAGCCTTGCCGGGGCGATTTGCTTCACCACCCCGACCCTTTCTGCCAGCGCCGTTCTGACCTTTTTCCTAATCACACTTCTCATCCTCAACCCTCTGCTTCTTGATGAGCTGCTCAAACCGATGACACTCTTGGAGATCGTGGCCCTTGGTCTGATGAATCTTGTAGTACGGTCCATTATCTTTCCCAGCCTTTTCGGCAGCCACGATTTCCTGACAGTTAGCGCACGCGGCAGCCTCCTTGTCGGGGGCTTTGGCTTTAGCCTTCTTGCCAGCACTAGGTGTGCCCAATCTCTCAACTATCAACACCACCTTATCCTTGTGCTTTTTATTGCGCTTCCTGTTTTTCTTCCTCTGACTGGTGGACTTATCGTCATCCTTCGAGTCGATGTCGATGCAATCTTCCTCTCCAGGGAGTTTCCTCCCCTCTTCCACCCGAGCACACTTGTCCACCAAGGTATACAATTTCTTCATAGTCTTGGGAAAACTTAACGTTCATCTTGGAACATATCCTTCGGTTGTGCACATTGGATTGGAAGCCAGCTATCATAGCCGCTGGGTGGATATCTGGGATATTTCTTCGGACTCTGCTGAATCTTTGCAAGTACTTCCACAGGGTCTCCCCTTCCTTTTGTTGGAGAAGCCGCAAGTCACTAGGCCGTGCTGGTTCTTGATGGCCGCCTGTGAAGGCGCCAATGAACTTATGGCACAGGTCAACCAAAGTTGAGATAGAGTTCTCCGGCAGGTGCATCAGCCAAGACCTCACATTTGACTTAAGTGCCAAAGGGAAATAGTTGGCGAATACCTTCTCATCTCCTCCACTAGCAGCCTGAACAGCTATAGTGTAGATGCTCAAGAACTCTGTTGGGTTCAGTGTCCCGTCATACTTCTCAGGTATCTCTGGCTTGAACATGCGAGCGGACGGCCAACGGACTTGCCATAGCTCACGGGTGAAGGCAGGGCACCCAACCTCAAAAGGTAGGCACCCACCGTCTCCGAGCATGGGCTCGTCATTTTCGGGGCCACCACAACCATTGTGCTAGCAGTGGTTGTCGCGGTGCCGCCCGACGACAGCGTGCGCGCCTTCCCTCCGCCTGTCCTCTGAGGCTCGCTGTTGGTCTTGACGTTCTCGAGGGTTGGAGGAGGCCATTGATAACCCACGAGTATAGGCGATCGCAATAGTTTTCGAGGGTAGAGTGTTCAACCCAAATTTATAGATTTGACACAAGGGGAGCCAAGGAATATTAGCAAGTATTAGCAGTTGAGTTGTCAATTGAACCACACATGGAGATCAATTATCTACAGCAAAGTGATCAGTAGCAAAGTAGGATGATAGTTTTGATAGTAGTAGCAACAACAATAGTAATGGTAACAATTATAGCAGTAATTTTGTAGCAAGAAAAATATTAACATAAACAATAGTAACTTAACAAGATCAATAAGTAGGAAAATCATAGGCATTGGATAGGCGATTCGTTGGATGATATTCAACATGAGACAGTCCTACGGCACTAGCTCCAGTTCATAAATATAATGTAGGCATGTATTCCGTAAATAGTCATACGTGCTTATGGAAAGAACTTGCATGACATCTTTTGTCCTGCCCTCCCGTAGCAGCGGGGTCCTATTGGAAACTAAGGGATATTAAGGCCTCCTTTTAATAGAAAACCGAAACAAAGCAACAACACACGGTGAATACATGAACTCCTCAAACTACGGTCATCACCGGGAGTGGTCCCAACTATTGTCACTCCGGGGTTGCCGGATCATAACATGTAGTAGGTGAATGTAACTTGCAAGATCGGATCTAGAACATGGATATAATGGTGATAACATAAACGGTTCAGATATGAAATTATCGCACCCGGGCCCAAAGTGACAAGCATTAATCATGGCAAATTCATCGCAACATCAATCTCAGAACATAATGGATACTAGGGATCAAGCCCTAACAAAACTAACTCGGTTACATGATGAATCTCGTTCAACTCCTCACCGACCAGTGAGCCTATGAAGGAATTACCCGGTGGGGAGCATCATGGAATTGGCGAGGGAGAAATATTGGTGATGACGAAGATCGAAGATCCCCCTCTCCGGAGCCCCAAGCGGACTCCAGATCTGGCCTCCCGATGAAGAACAGGAGACGGCGACGGCTCCGTCTCGTGAAACGCGGTAATTCTTTCTCCCTGATTTTTATGGTAAAATAGGATTTATAGCATTGGTTTCAGAGTTTGCGGGGCCACCAGGTGGGGACAACCCACCTGGGCGTGCCTGGAGGGGGTGGTGCGTCCTGGTGGGTTGTGCCCACCCAGGTGCCCCCTCCGATGGTTCTTGGCTCCAGAAATTCTCTTTTATTGTATAAAAAATCCTCGCAAAGTTTCGTTCCATTCCGAGAACTTTTATTTCTGCACAAAAACGACACCATGGTAGTTCTGCTGAAAATAGCATTAGTCCAGGTTAGTTTCATTCAAATCATGCAAAATAGAGTCCAAAACAAGAGGAAAAGCATTAGGAAAAGTAGATACGACAGAGACGTATCAACTCCCCCAAGCTTAAACCTTTGCTTGTCCTCAAGCAATTTAGTTGATAAATTGAAAGTGAAAAAGAAGAAAAATTATGAACTCTTTTGCTCTTGTTTCCATAAATAAGCTTAAACAACACCCAGGTTTTCAGCAAAGATTATAACTAACAATGTCGACAATAACTCTTAAAAATTATATTAACTCATTTCAATGACATAATCAACTAGCGATCAATAATAAGACATGTCAAACAGCAACACGTTGTTAAAACAACCATGATATAATATGACAATAGTGGTATCTCGCTAGCCCTTTCTAAGACCGCAAAACAAAAATGCAGAGCACCTCCAAAGTTCAAGCATGAAGTAAACATTGTAATTCATGGTAGAAAAGATCCAGTCATGATGCACCCAACATTAGCTACACACAATGCATCAGCATGAAAGCAGTGCTCTCAAGTTCTGGCGCTTATTTCAGAAGGTGATTACACAACATAAAAGTAAATAGATAGTCCCTTCGCAGAGGGGAGTAGTGATTTGCAGAGATGCCGGAGCTCAAGTTTTTAAAATAGAGGTAAATGAAATTTTGAGACATGCACCCTTCTTGCTTACTTCGCGACCATCAGTTATCAATATCTTCCA
Source organism: Triticum dicoccoides (assembly GCF_002162155.2). Lineage (NCBI taxonomy): Eukaryota > Viridiplantae > Streptophyta > Magnoliopsida > Poales > Poaceae > Triticum > Triticum dicoccoides. The sequence goes on along the minus strand of NC_041383.1, from coordinate 327,900,782 downwards.
TGCTAAACACATTAGAAGCGGTTCCCAAGCGATAAAGTAAAGATTATTGCTCCATAGGAGTTTTTGTTTGATTATTTATAAGTTCTTTTTGCAATTGGGACTGGGAATCCCTATTACCGCCCCTTTCTCTTGAAATGGTGAGTGAATAAACACTCATCCTGAGAATAACCTGCTTAGCATGGAAGATACCGACTACCTCTTGTCGCTCTATGAACAATCCAGGCACACAAAAAGGATATTTATTTGAAGTTTTAGAGGTGGCACATGCAAATTTATGTACGACGGCAGGGTAATACCGCATATAGGTAGGTATGGTGGACTCATCTGGAATAACTTTAGTTTCAGGTTTTTTATGCACAACCAGAATTCCCACTTAGTACAGGCGAAGGCTAGCAAATAGGTTGATAAGCGGCCAGCTAGAGAGCAACAACGGTCATGAACCTGCATTCTGCATAAGTAACATTGGATACTAGCATGGGTACCATATGAACACCATGAACATAAGTATCATAGAGGCTATGTTGGTTTTGATTCAACTACATGCATGAACATGTGCCAAGTCACCCACTCAAAAATTCAGCGGAGGATACCATATCATCATACTACAGCACAATCATTTTTAACGCAATGTTGACATCCAAGATAAATCATTAACCACTCCTGGCTACTTATGCATGTCATGAGAAACTGTAATCTTTAATTTTCATTGCAAACATGTTTGATCATAATAGGCTAAATCATGGATACTAGGTTAAACATTTACAAAAACAGAACAAGTCAGGTTCATATCTGTTTCTCTCTGCCACAGCAAGTTCATCGAATATCGTCAATATTGCCTTTCACTTTCACGACCGAATGATTTGAAAATAATAATAGTGCAATAGTGTCATGGACTAAGCTGGAATCTACAAGCATTAAGACAAGGTAATATGGACTCTTTGTCAGATCAACAATAATGCATATGAGAGCCACTTAACATTTTCATCATCGTCTTCTCGGTATGACTCAACAAAAAGAAAAGAAAATCAGAGAAAGATAAAAATTCTTTTGGAGTTTTTTGTTTTTTCGTAAACAAGCAAATAAAAAGGGAAAAGCAAAAACGAGAAAAACTATTTACACGGGAAAGCTCCCAACAAGCAAAAGAAGAACAAAGAAATATTTTTGGGTTTTATTTTTAGTGCTACAACAATTTAAACTAGGAAGAAAAATCAAAAAGAAGCAAGAAATATGTTTTTGGATTTTTCTCAAAGTTTTTTCAAACACACAAGAAGAAAGGGAGAAAAATAAATTTAACATCGATAGTACAATGAGAAAGTGTGAACACTGACAATTGGAATGAAATGTGTGAACATGAATGTAATGTCGGTGAGAAATACGTACTCCCCCACGCTTAGGCTTTTGGCCTAACTTGGTAATCAGTCAGTAGCATGCATAATGGTCGGAGTGGTAGCTAACGGAGGCTCTCGGTGCGGATGCCTCAGCCCGCGTGCGGCCACAACTACTATTTTATGGGCTCGGGCCTCGCTCTTAAGCACAAAATATCTTTCCCTGTTATGAACATTAATGAGAGCAGGTGCAGGTAAATATGTGTCCACCACGGACTCCTTATTAAACAACAATTTATAAGTGAATTTATGGGGTTCACCTCTAAGGATCTTATGATGTTTCATAGCATCAAAGTGTAGGTACTGCGTGGGTAAAATAGGATCATAGGGCAAAGGTGAAACACCCAACTCTCTTGCTAAGCGTGTGGCATAAAATCCACCAAAAATATCCACTACCAGCGTTGTGTTGCAACCTACGTGCAACAACCCCTCTAAGATTATAACTTTTGTCACCGGTGAGAGCGGTGTGTATGAGGCTCAAGTTTGGAGCACAAAGTGTACTACAATCTTGGTTGCCTACAATACAGTTTCCATTAAATAATACAAAGTACTGGATTGCGGGAAAATGAATGCTCTTTATTCTACCTTGTGTAACTCCCCTAGTATCACCATAGAGGATGATGTGGAGGTAGGTGATGATGTGGGATGAAGAGATAAGTGAGGGGGCCCACGTGGGGACCACAACCCACCAGGGCCCAGGAGCGCCCGGGTGGGTTGTGCCCACCTGGTGTACCTCCCTCTGATATTATTTGCACCAAAAATTCTTAAATAATCAAAAAAAATTGTATCAAAATTTTAGAGCATTCTGAGAACTTTTATTTTTGGGTCATTTTTATTGCACAGAAAACTCAGAAAACAGACAAAGCATGGCATTTTATTTTATTTATGTAATAAAAACATAAAACAAAAGGTAGAGATAGAAAGTAGTGCTCACTAAATTCATCAATTTCATACATCTCACAAATGATCCATTAATAAGGTTGATCAAGTCTTATTAACAACTACTTTCGATTAGCATGAAACCGAAGTACTTTTGTGAATCACTAAGTTACCTCAACGGGGATATGAATGTCCCCAACAATAAGCATTTCATATTTCTTTTAAACAGTAGGTAGAGGTAGCTGAAGACTTCCAATAGTGATTGTTGGAGATTTTTCAACAACATTAATACCATTCACTTGGAATTGTTTCTTCGGAAAGTGCACTATATACTCATTACCATCCATTGTAACATCCCAATTTTCAATTTGGATGTTATACATAGATCATACATATGCATATCATATTTTATTCGCATTTGGTTGTTATGTACAAAATCTTAAGCAACTCAAGGACCCAATGAGAGAGTTGGAGGTTTCACAAAAATTCATATTTGAATTTATTTCAAATTTGAAAAGTGGATCAATTTGATTTTCAACAATTTCTTTCCAATTATTTCCAACAATAAAAATAAATGAGAGATGATCAAATGAGTTCTTTAAAACAGAGGAGAAATATTGGAAAAGAAATTTTGAAATCAAATTATTATTTTATTTGCTATTTTATTTGAATTAGAGAAAAAACTTGCAGTTTTAAAAAATTGCATTTATTAGTACAGAAAAATGTTCATCATGTCCCAAATATTAGGTGGGGACGGTGAAAATTGTTTCTGGAATTGTTTTGATTTTGATTTTTATTTATTAGGAGTTTCTTCACGGCAACCATTTAAAAAAACTCGCGTGCCGAACTGTGCTGGCCCAGCTGGGAGCCAGGCCTCGACCCAGCCGCCGCGCTGCCTCGTGTCGCTGATGGACTCCGGCAGGAATCCGACTTCGCCACCGACTCGCTTTGTCCCCTCCCCCAAGCAGGCCGACGCCCTCCTCCTCTTTATAAGCCGCCCCGAGACTCCCCTCATCTTCCCACCGCGAAGCCGCCGCTGCCGCTGCGTCGCCTTGCCTCGCCGCCGAGCCCCGCAGTCACCGCCGCCCCGCCAGATCCCACCGCAGCTGAAACTGCCACCACAGGTCAACTACGGTTAACCGGTAAAAAACATTCCTCGGTCCGTCTCTTTTCTTTTTCGTTTTTTTTCCGGTTAGCTAGGTTAGATTGGTTTTTTTCTTTTTATTTTAGTTTAGTTAGTGAATGTTCACCCGTTAGTTTATTTTAACAAACAAATTCATTCATTACGTTCTGTTAGCGGATGTTCGTCCGATAAATTTTTCTTTTTAGTTTTATTTTTGGCCAGGGACCTATCTACGAATAGTTTTCTAGCAATTTAGCCCCTAATCTCAAAACTAGTGTAACTTTTTGCTCGTCTATCCAAATTAGATGAAAGCAACGCCTAAATCTTCGTAACGATCCCCTCTTTGTAGTAAACCAACTTGAACATGATTTTGACAATTTAAAATTTGAATTTAGTTCAGATTAGTATTCGATCTTATTTTGTTTGTATCTTGAGTTTCGTAACTCCGTTTGAGTTGTTTCTTTTTGCAGATCGTAGCTAATCACATGTACCTGCTGTTAAGATCTAATCCACATGAAAATAATGTTGTTAGGTTTTGTTTTTTGTTTAGTTTAGTCTTTTGCTTGTTTCGAGTTTGATTTGGATCTTTTCTCGATTTCTCTTTGTTTCGTTTGAGTGATTGCTTATGTATGCTACTATTTGTCTACGCCAGATTTTCTGGAGTGCGAAGCTTGTTACTACGAATCTCTAGAGTTTTCCGATTGTCAGCACGGCAAGTTACACTTTGTTCATACTCTTTTAGACCCAGGCTTTACTATGCATTAGTTATTCCCCTCAAATAATTGCATGAGTAGGATTGGGAACATGTGGTTTGGTTTTAGTACTTGAGGTAGGAACCTAATACCTTTTGATCACCCCGGGAATATATGTTATGCTCTATTATTGCTTAGCCATGATCATAGACGGGGATTGGATAGTGATACACATGGAAGTTGTGAGAGTTATTAATCTTGGATAAAATTAGGGTGGCAACTTTAATGCACATCTTGGTGGATTGGTTGGGGCACCTGGAGAATCCTGTGTTTGTCTGTTTGGGAAATCCTGGAGAACCCGTGTGATTTTTCCTCGGTTTGCCACCCAGGCTCAAAGGGATCATATGATATTTCATGCCTAGAAACTTCTGTGTGCAGCCACAAGCCTTTATGGGCTCTGCATAGTTGAGTAAGTGGTATGATGTCTCGAAGAGTTGGACTAGCAGATGTAGGGGAAAGTAGGTGTATCGGCCTGCCCAGAGTAGAGAGTTAATGCTTCAGAAAGACTATGTCTCGATCTTCCAGTCATGGATGCAGTCGAGTCTTGTGGGGAAAAGTGTGCAACCTCTGCAGAGTGTATAAACTAATCATGGTTATCCATGTCCCCGGTTATGGACATCTTGAGTATTTGACATTGGATATTATTGTTGATCTCATCACTCTTAAATTAATACATATTGGGTATTGATGGTACTTGTTTAATTGGGATTTGAGTTGGAGGAACCTTCTCAAATATTGGTACAACTTGGGAGTGGTAAATAAATTTATTCCTTTGTTCTAGGGAAAAACTAGCTTTATGCAAAATCATAAAGTTAGAGCCACCACCAGCCAAATAATGCATGTAGATATAGTTCTTGCATTCATTTCTTTACAGTGTAACTCTACCAGCATATTCATTGTGCTGACCTACACGGCTGCAACGTCTCATGTTGCGGACTTCTCAAACGACGAATAAGGTGCGATAGGTCATTGTCGTGCACTCAGCTATGCCGTTGGAGTTGATGGACTCATTTACCTTTGAAGCTTCCGTAGTTATTTAGTTTAGAGGGCCTTCAGCAATATTATTTGTGTAATCATACTCTTTATGAGGACCTCAATGTAATAAGTGTGTGATTGAACTCCGCTATAATTCCTCGAGTATTGTGTGTGTCAGCATTACCGATCAAGGGATGACACTTAAGCACAGAGACTTCGGTCCATTGGGATCGTGGTCGCTACAAGATGGTATCAGAGCACACGCTGACTATAGGACGCGACCACTAGGAAAATCCACAGGATTTCTCTTCTTTGCTCATTTCTAATTCTCCTCTATTTCTACTCTATAGATGGCGGACCCCAGGAACAAGTTCACTCAGCCGGATGATGACACCTCTTTCGGACGACACTTGAAGGAAGTCACTAAGTACCTAAACATCGGACTACCAAGCTTCATTGGGACTTTCTCTGCAACTTTACCGGAAGAGGAGCGCTGGAAGATCAAATTTTGTGTACCTTGGAGGACATTTGCGCCAACAACGGAGCCCATTGATTTCTACCTGGATGCACCAAGTTGGAACTTGGGAAACAGCATGGCGGCCCACATCACCTTTGGACACATATGTGAAGTGTACCATAAGGAGGTTGAAAACACCATGTATCAAATACGTGGATACCAAGACAAGGAATGGGAGATGATTCGTACCAGGAAGGATGGATCAATTGCAGCATACATTCAGGAGATGGGTGACCACATTCACCGATACGAGAACCAGATGTGCTCCATCATGAAGAAGACCTAGAAGCTGATGAAGAAGAATATCGAGCTAGAAGAGGAACTCAAGTCAACATGCGATGGATATGAAGAAGAAGTTGATGTATTACTGGAGAAGCATTAAGATTTGAAGTGGAAGCTAGGACTACCCATGGAGAACAATAAGCGAGAACCTGAAGTGGAGATCCGCTCGGAGGACTACATCATCTTGGACGACACCGACACGGATAGTGATTAAAATGATGATAGTAATGACGACTACATAGACGAAGTTGTGATATGTCTCCAACGTATCTATAATTTTTGATTGTTCCATGCTATTATATTACCTATTTTGGATGTTTATGGGCTTTATTTTACACATTTATATCATTTTTGGGACTAACCTACTAACCGGAGGCCCAACCCGTATTGCTGTTTTTTGCCTATTTTAGTATTTCGAAGAAAAGGAGTATCAAACGGAGTCCAACAGAATGAAAACTTTGGGAGCGTGATTTTTGGAAGGAACGTGATCTAGAGGACTTGGAGTGCAAGCTAAGAAGCAGCCGAGGCGGCCACAAGGGTGGAGGGCGCGCCCACCCCTACAGGGCGCGCCACCTATCTCGTGGGCCCCTCGGGCAGCCACCGGCCTATTTCTTGCTCCTATATGTACCCACGTACCCCGAAAACATCCAGGGAGCCAACGAAAAACAATCTCCACCGTCGTAACCTTCTGTATCCGCGAGATCCCATCTTGGAGGATTCGCCGGTGCTCCGTCGGAGGGGGAATCGACCACGGAGGGCTTCTAGATCAACACCATAGCCCCTCCGATGAGCTGTGAGTAGTTTACCACAGACCTTCGGGTCCATAGTTATTAGCTAGCTGGATTCTTCTCTCTTTTTGGATCTCAATACCATGTTCTCCTCGATCTTCTTGGAGATCTATTCGATGTAACTCTTTTTGCGGTGTGTTTGTCTAGATCTGATGGATTGTGGGTTTATGATCAAGTTTACCAATGAGATATATTTGAACCTCCTTTGAATTCTTTTATGTATGATTGAGTTATCTTTGCAAGTCTCTTCGAATTATCAGTTTGGTTTGGCCTACTAGATTGATCTTTCTTGCAATGGGAGAAGTGCTTAGCTTTGGGTTCAATCTTGCGGTGTCCTTACCCAGTGACAATAGGGGTAGAAAGGCACGTATTGTATTGTTGCCATCAAGGATAAAAAGATGGGGGTTATATCATATTGCATGAGTTTATCCCTCTACATCATCTCATCTTTCTTAATGCGTTACTCTGTTCTTATGAACTTAATACTCTAGATGCATGCTGGATAGCGGTCGATGTGTGGAGTAATAGTAGTAGATGAAGGCAGGAGTCGGTCTACTTGTCGCGGACGTGATGCCTGTATACATGATCATGCCTAGATAATCTCATAATTATTCGCTTTTCTATCAATTGCTCGACATTTGTTCACCCACCGTAATACTTATGCTATCTTGAGAGAAGCCACTAGTGAAACCTATGGCCCCGGGTCTATCTTCTATCATATAAGCTTTCAATCTACTTTTATTTGCATCTTTACTATTCCAATCTATATTATAAAATACCAAAAATATATTTATCTTATCATACTATCTCTATCAGATCTCACTTTTGCAAGTGGCCGTGAAGGGATTGACAACCCCTTTATTGCGTTGGTTGCAAGTTCTTTGTTTGTTTGTGTAGGTGTGTGGGACTTTTGAGGAGCCTCATACTGGATTGATACCTTGGTTCTCAAAAACTGAGGGAAATACTTACGCTACTATTGCTACACCACACTTTCCTCTTCAAGGAAGACCAACGCAAGCTCAATACGTAGCAAGCTGGAGCAGACATCATGGAGTCTTCCACCGATCAAAATTTCTAGACGACCGCCATGTTACTAGTTGTATTCTACCAAGTAGTTAGCATCGATCGATTTTGTAATCATAGTTAGATCATTTGTGTGAACCTTGTTTGACTGATGAATGAAGTGAATTGATGGATTTGCCTCATGTGCATATGGGTAGTGAAATCTCTCTTAGACCTTATTCTCTTCTGTTTTCTCACCCCTTCTAACCCATCAGATGCCTCCGAGACGTGGCACCAGATTCGTGTTCCCATCGGAGCTCACCAGTTGATACAGCAGCAGAATTCCTTGATGCTGATGCTAGTGCAAAACCAGAACAAAGGCAACAACAATAACAACAACAACCCACCGCCACCACCCACTGTCGGCCACCTAGCCCGTTTTCTGAGGTTGAATCCGCCGGTGTTCTCTAGCAGTACCGAGCCGATTGTTGCAGATGATTGTCTCCACGAGATTGGAAGAGAGCTGACTACTGCAAGATGCACAGATGCGGAGAGAGTGCGCTTTGCCGCACACCAGCTTGATTGACCCGCAGCATCTTGGTGGGAGAACTTCACCACCACTTACCCCATGATACAGTTACATGGGGTCAGTTCCAGCAGGCTTTCTGCACCGCCAATGTTTCAGCTAGAGTTATGAGCATGAAGAAGCGCGAGTTTCGCAACTTGCGCCAGGGGAGCCGCATAGTGGGATAGTATGTGGATGAGTTCAGCAAGTTAGGACGTTATGCCCCAGATGGTGTGTCCATAGATGCCGCGGAGCAAGAGAAGTTTCTTGAGGGGTTCAATGATAGGCTGAAGCAGTTGATGGTGGAAACTTTCAACAACTACCAGGAGTTAGTAGACAGGGCCCTCATGATAGAAGGCAAGCATCAACAGATTGATAACCACAATATGGACAGGGGAGGTACACTTCTAGATCTCAGGAGAGGCCCTGCTATTCCTCGTACTCGGGAGGACATACTCACAACCATGGAGGACATACACACAATGGAGGAAGTTCGCACAACCACAGTGGCCCTAAGAATGGCAATGGGAATGGAGGAAGCAATAGTCAGAATCGTTCCAACCCCGCAGCACCAGCCAAGAGGGATTTGAGCCACATTACTTGTTTCAAGTTCGGGAAGACTGGACATTATGCCACTAAATGTCCTGAAGCAAAGAATGGAAATGGCAATGGAAGTTCTGCAAAGAAGCCCAACTCGTTCACCAAAGGTCGGGTGAAGCATGTCAGCCTGGAAGTTTTTGATTAATGCATTTACAACACTTGGTCTTTTTGATACCAGTGCATCTCAATCATTCATATCAAGGGGATTTGTCGATAAGTATAAGTTGCCAACAGTATCCCTTAAGTCACCTATGTTAGTAAGCTCCCTAGGAGTGGGGTATATGGCTAGTAGGGGATGCTATCAGTTGCCAGTAACCATAGATAGACATGTTTTCCCCACCGGCCTGATTGTCCTAGAGTCACAAAGATTGGATGTGATACTAGGCATGGATTGGCTATCCAAATATGAGGGAAACATCGATTGCGCTAGTAAATCAATTCTTCTCACCACCCCGAAAGGAAAGAGGATCAAGTATGTGTCTAGGCATGCGCCAAGAAGTACTCAGGTGAATTCCTTATCAGGAGTTGTTCAGGAGGAAGTACCAGTGGTGAAGGATTATTCCGATGTATTTTCGGAGGAGTTACTAGGCATGCCACCAGATCGAGATATTGAGTTTTTGATTGAGTTATTGCCAGGCACCTGACAAATATCCAAGAAACCGTATCGGATACCCGCGAATGATCTGGAGGAAATTAAGAAGCAGATTAAGGAGTTACTAGAGAAAGGTTATATTCGACCAAGTTCATCACCTTGGGGAGCCCCAGTGCTTCTAGTGGAGAAGAAGGATGGATCTTTGAGGATGGTAGTTGATTATCGTGAGCTGAATGAGGTGACGATCAAGAACAAATACCCTCTACCGATGATCAATGATTTGTTTGACCAGCTACAGGGAGCTAAGGTTTTCTCCAAGATCGATCTTCGATCATGTTATCACCAGTTGAAGATCCAAGAGAAGGATATACCTAAGACAGCTTTTACCGCGAGGTATGGGCTATACGAGTATACAATTATGTCATTTGGTTTGACTAACGCCCCTGCCTATTTCATGAGTATGATGAACAAGGTGTTCATGGAGTTCTTGGATAAGTTCGTTGTGGTGTTTATTGATGACATATTGTTCTACTCAAGAATGAAGAAGATCATAAGGAACATTTGGGTTTGGTTCTTGAGAAGCTCAGGGAACACCAGTTGTATGCCAAGTTCAGCAAATGTGAGTTTTGGTTGAAGGAAGTTGGATTTCTCGGACATGTTATATCCATAGAAGGAATAGCAGTAGACCCTACCAAGGTAGCTTCTGTCACTAAATTATTGGCACCCACCTCAGTGGGAGAGATCAGAAGTTTTCTTGCACTCGCAGGTTATTAACGGAGGTTTATTGAGAATTTTTCCAACATTGCGAAGCCAATGATTGAGTTATTAAAGAAGAACACCAAGTTTAAATGGATTGAGGATTGTGAGGCCAGTTTTCAGGAGTTGAAGAAACGTTTGGTTACAGTCCCAGTGCTGATTCTCCAAGACATACGCAAGGATTTCCAAGTGTATTGTGATGCATCCCGTCGAGGACTTGGAGGTGTGCTTATGTAGGATGTAAGAGTTGTTTCATATGCCTCACGACAGCTTCGACCTCATGAGTTGAATTATGCTATGCATGATTTGGAGTTAGCAGCCATAGTCCATGCGCTCAAGACTTGGAGACATTTTCTCATCGGTAACCGTTGTGATGTATATACGGATCATAATATTTTGAAGTACATCTTCACACAGAAGGATTTGAACCTTAGGCAAAGGAGATGGTTGGAGCTCATAAAGGATTATGTCATGAGACTACATTATCACCCAGGAAAGGCCAGCATTGTAGCAGATGCGTTGAGCCGCAAGAGTTATGTTAACACTCTCATGACCGGAGGATTACATAAGGAGCTAGCAGACAACCTTCGAGAGCTACGCTTGGAGATTGTTCCGAGAGGTTATGGTGCAGCATTGGAAATTCAGTCCACTTTGTTGGGTAAGATCAGAGAAGCCCAGAAGATGGACAAGGAAATTGCTGAGATAAAGGAAAGGATGAGTAAAGGAAAGGCTAAAGGATTTCGTGAGGATGAGCATGACACTTTATGGTTTGAGGATCGTACATATGTGCCTAATGACCCTGAGATCAGGAAGTTGATTCTTCAGGAGGCTCATGATTTGCCTTACTTGATTCACCCAGGAAACACCAAGATGTATCTGGATTTGAGGAAAGTTTTTGGTGGACAGGAATGAAGAAGGATATTGCCGAGTATGTAGTAGTATGTGATGTATGTCAGAGAGTAAAGGCAGAACATCAGAAACCAGCAGGGTTACTATAGCCTTTGCCAATACCCGAATGGAAGTGGTATAAACTTGGCATGGATTTTATCACTGGATTACCCATGACCCACTCAGGCTATGACTGTATCTGGGTTGTAGCTGATCATTTGATGAAAGTAGCCCATTTCATCCCTGTGAAGACAACTTATACAAGTGTTAAGTTAGCGAAGATATACATGACCAGGATCGTATGTCTGCATGGAGTTACGAGGACCATCGTATCAGATAGAGGAACATAGGTTACTTCAAAGTTTTGGAATCAGTTGCATGAAACTTTGGGTACCAGGCTAGAGTTCAGTACAGCCTTTCATCCACAGACAGATGGACAGACCAAGAGAGTCATGTAGGACATGTTGAGAGCTTGTTCGCTAGATTATGGATCTAGTTGGGATGACTATTTGCCCTATGCAGATTTCTCCTATATCAACAGTTATCAAGCCAGTTTGAAGATGGCCCCTTTCGAAGCCTTGTACGGAAGGAGGTGCAGGACACCATTATCGTGGGATGAAGTTGGAGATAGACAGTTGTTCGGACTAGACTTAGTCAGAGATTCTGAGGAGAAGGTTAAATTGATTCGAGACAGACTCAAGGTAGCGCAGTCCAGGCAGAAGAGTTATGCGGATACTAAACGCAAGGAGGTAGCCTATGAAGTCAGAGACAGATCATATCTTCGTGTGTCCCCACTTCAAGGAGTTAAGCGTTTTGGAGTCAAGGGAAAGCTAGCACCATGCTTTGTGGGACCATACAGAGTTTTGGAACGCATGGGAGAAGTTGCCTACAAGTTGAAATTGCCCGAAGGATTGTGAGCAGTTCATGATGTGTTTCATGTTTCCCAGTTGAAGAAGTGCCACGCAGAGATGGCCGATATTCCTTTGAGAGATACAGTGCCACTGGAAGCAATTCAGTTGGATAGTTATCTGACCTATGAAGAGCAGCCAGTCAAGATTCTCGAGTTTTCTAGCTGAGTTACTCGCAGCAAGGTAATCAAGTTTTGCAAAGTTCAGTGGAGCCATCATACCGAGGAGCAAGCCACCTGGGAACGATAAGAAGACCTCCGCAAGGACCACCCAAACTTTTTTGTTGACCAACCCGAACCTCGAGGGGGAGATTCATCTTAAGGGGGGTAGGTTTGTAACATCCCAATTTTCAATTTGGATGGTATAAATAGATCATACATATGCATATCATATTTTATTGTCATTTGGTTGTGATCCACGAGGACCCAAGGAGAGAGTTGGAGGTTTCACAAAATTTTCATATTTGAATTTATTTCAAATTTGAAAAGTGGATCAATTTGATTTTTCACAATTTCTTTCCAATTATTTCCAACAATAAAAATAAATGAAAGAAGATAAAATGACTTCTTCAAAACAGAGGAGAAATATTGGAAAAGAAATTTTGAAATCAAATTATTATTTTATTGGGATTTTTGCATTCGTGCCCCTAGTTGGGTCACGCTCGACTGATTTGCCCCTAGGTTTTCAACAATTGTGGTTTTGCCTAGCTCACTTCACTCGCCTTGTGTTTTTGCCCTTCCGGGGCGGTTTCGACCAATCACGATTCGCCACGTGGCAACTGCTCATTGGTCGGAACCGCCCCAGAAGGGCAAAAACACAAGGCGAGTGAAGTGAGCTGGGCAAAAACGCAATTATTGAAAAACTAGGGGCAAATCAGTCGAGCCTGACCCAACTAGGGGCACCAATACAATTGTTCCTATTTTATTTGCTATTTTATTTGAATTAGAGAAAAACATGCATTTTTTAAATATTGCATTTAGTCCAGAAAAATGTTCATCATGTCCCAAATATTAGGTACGGATGGTGAAAATTGTTTCTGGAATTATTTTTTTAGATTTTTATTTTTATTAGGATTTTCTTCGCGGAAAGCGTTTAAAAAAATCGCGTGCCGAACTGGGCCGACCCAGCTGGGAGCCAGGCCTCGGCCTAGGCGCTGCACTGCCTCGCGCCGCGCTCGGAGCCGCGCCGCTGCCAGACTCCGGCAGGAGTCCGACTCCGCCACCGCCTCGCCTTGTCCCCTCCCCCAAGCAGGCCGACCCCCTCCTCCTCTTTATAAGCCGCCCCGAGCCGCCCCTCACCTCCCCACCGCGAAGCCGCCGCCGCCGTTGCCTCGCCTCACCTCACCGCCAAGCCCCGCAGTCGCCGCCGCCCCGCCAGATCCTGTCGCCGCCGCCGGTCGACTCCGGTTAACCAGTAAAAAACCGTCCCCAGTTCATCGGTTTTCTGTTTTGTTTTTTCAGTTAGTTAGGTTAGATCGGTTTTTTCTTTTTGTTTTAGTTTAGTTAGCGTACATTCACCTGTTAGTTTATTTTAACGAATGAATTCGTTTGTTAGGTTTTGTTAGCGGTCGTTCGTCCGATACATTTTTCTTTTTAGTTTTATTTTCGGACAGGGACCTATCCACGAATAGTTTTCTCGCGATTTAGCCCCTGATCTCAAAACTAGCGTAACTTTTTGCTCGTTTATCCAAATTAGATGAAACCAACACCGATATCTTCATAAGGACCCCCTCTTTCTAGTAAACCAACTTGAACATGATTTTGACAATTTAATATTTGAGTTTAGTTCAGATTAGTATTCAATCTTATTTTGTTTGTATCTTGAGTTTTGTAACTCCGTTTGAGTTGTTTTTTTGCAAATCGTAGCTAATCACATGTACCTACTATTAAGATCTAATCCACATGAAAATAATGTTGTTAGGTTATATTTTTTGTTTAGTTTGGTCGTTTTCTTATTTCGAGTTTGATTTGGATCTTTTCTTGATTTCTGTTTGTTTCGTTTGGGTGATTGCTGATGTATGCTACTGTTTGTCTACGCTAGAGTTTTTCGATCGTCAGCAAGGCAAGTTACACTTTGGTCATACTCTTTTATACCCGGTTTTTACTATGCATTAGTTATGCCCCTCAAATATTTGCATGAGTAGGATTGGGAACATGTGGTTTGGTTGTAGTACTTGAGGTAGGAACCTAATACCTTTTGATCACCCCAGGAATATATGTTATTCTCTATTATTGCTTAGCCATGCTCGTAGACGGGGATTGGATAGTGAGACACATGGAAGTTGTGAGAGTTATTAATCTTGGATAATATTAAGGTGGCATCTTTAATACACATCTGGGTGCATTGGTTGGGGCACCTAGAGAATCTAGTGTTTGTCCGTTTGGGAAATCCTGGAGTACCCGTGTGATTTTTCCTCGGTTTACCACCTAGGCTCAAATGGATCATATGATATTTCATGCCTAGAAACTTTCGTGTGCATCCACAAGCCATTATGGGCTCTGGCATAGTTGAGTAAGTGGTATGAGCTCTCGAAGAGGTGGACTAGCAGATGTAGGGGAAAGTAGGTGTACTAGTCTGCCCGGAGTATAGAGTTAATGCTTCAGAAAGACTATATCTCGATCTTTTGATCATGTATGCGGCCAAGTCTTGTGGGAAAAAGTGTGCAACCTCTGCAGAGTGTATAAACTAATCATGGTTAGCCTTGTCCCCGGTTATGGACATCTTGAGTATCTGGAATTGGATATTATTGTTGATCTCATCACTTTTAAATTAATTGATATTGGTTATTGATGATACTTGTTTAATTGGGATTTGAGTTGGAGGAACCTTCTCAAATATTTGTACAACTTGGTAGTAGTAAATAAATTTATTCCTTTGTTGTAGGAAAAAACTAGCTTTATGCAAAATCATAAAATTAGAGCCTCCACCAGCCAAATATTGAATGTAGATATAGTTCTTGCATTCATTGCTTTACAGTGTAACTCACCAGCATATTCAATGTGCTGACCTACACGGCTGCAACATCTCATGTTGCAGACTTCTTAGACAATGAATAAGGTGTGACAGGTCGTTATCGTGCACTCAGCTATGCTGTTGGAGTTGATGGACTCATTTACCTTTGAAGCTTCCATGGTTATTTAGTTTAGATGACCTTCAGCCATATTATTTGTGTAACCGTACTCTTTATGAGGACCTCGATGTAATAAGTGTGTGATTGAACGTTGCTATAATTCCTCAAGTACTGTGTGTGTCAGCATTACCGATCTAGGGATGACACTTAAGCACAGAGACTTCAGTCCATTGGGATCGTGGTCGCTACATTGATATGAAAAGTGACCTTGCTTTTATGCAATCGATAACAGCCCTTGCAGTATTCAAGAAGGGTCTACCAAGGATAATCGACATGTTGTCATCCTCGGGCATCTCAAGTATAACAAAGTTAGTGAGAATAGTAACATTAGCAACAACGACAGTCATTTCTTCACAAATATCGATAGGTATGGCAGTAGATTTTTCAGCCATTTGAAAGATATTTCAGTTGATGTGAGTTTATTCAAATCAAGTCTTTTATATAAAGAGAAAGGCATAACACTAACACCAACTCCCAAATCACATAAAGCTATTTTCACATAGTTTCTTTTTATGGAGCAAGCTATAGTTGGTATTCTCGGATCTCCAAGTTTTTTATGTACTCCATCTTTAAATGTATAATTAGCAAGCATGGTGGAGATTTGAGCTTCCGGTATTTTTCTCTTATTAGTGATGATGTCTTTCATGTACTTTGCATAAGGAGGCATTTTTAAGATATTAGTCAAGCGAGTACGCAAAAAACTGGCCTCAGCATTTCAGCAAAGCGTTCAAATTCTTCATCATCTTTCTTTTTAGTTGACTTAGGTGGAAAGGGCATAGGGTTTTGAACCATGGTTCTCTTTCCTTACCATGTTTTCTAGCAACAAAGTCTATTCTATCATATATTTTATTCTTGGGTTGTGGGTTATCAAGATCAACAACTGGTTCTATGTTAACATCATTGTTGGTACATTATCATTTGGTTGAGTATCTTCATGAACCTCATCATTTTCTTTTTCATTATCAGAAGGTGACTGTTCACTGCCAGATTGGGTTTCACCATCAGAGATAGAAACTTCATTATCATTATCAGGAGGTTTTTCTACTTCTATTTCACTAGAGGCATGCAAATTACTATCATTTTTCTTCTTCTTTTTCTTTTTAGAAGGACTACGTGCATCAGTGTTAATTCTTTGAGAGTCTTGTTCAATTCTTTTTGGGTGTCCCTCAGGATAAAGTGGTTCCTGAGTCATTTTACCTCCTCTAGGTTCTACTCTAAGAGCAAAGTCACTTATATCATTGTTCATTTTATCAAGCAATTATCTTTGAGATTTAGCAACTTGTTGAGTTTGAACCATAGAGGCATGCTTTCCTACACCTATAACATCATTTGAGATTCTAAATAACAAGTGACATAAGCAAGCAATCATATCAGAGTTGTATTTCAATTGTTTCATAACATTTGCATTACAGTGATCTTGCTTTCTAATTTAATTATCAAGCTCATAAAGGCATTGGCTAGGATGTTTATTATGAGGATTATCACTATCATTGAATTTCATTAATGAATTTACTTCTACCACCTTAGGTGGTGGTGATGTATCAAGCCCATGTATTTCTTCAATAGGTGGTAGTTTTTAACATCCTCTGCTTTAATACTTTTTTCCTTCATAGATTTCTTTGCCTCTTGCATATCTTCAGGATTGGGATATAAGATACCCCTCTTCTTCGAGTGGGTTTAAACGGTGTTTCAAGAGGATTCCAATCATCATAGTTTTTCAGTATGTTATTCAATAATTCTTCGGCTTGCTCAATAGTTCATTCCCTGAAAATACAACCAGCACAACTATCTAGGAAATCCATAGAAGCATCGGTTAGTCCATTATAGAAGATATCAAGTATTTCATTTTTCTTAAGAGGATGATCAGGTAAAGCATTAAGAATTTGGAGAAGCCTCCCCCAAGCTTATGGGAGGCTCTCTTCTTCAATTTGCACAAAATTAAATATTTCCTACAAGGCAACTTGTTTCTTATGGGCAGGGAAATATTTTTCAGAGAAGTAACAAATCATATCCCGGGGACTATGCACACAACCAGGAGCAAGAGTCTTGTACCAAGCTTTAGCATCACCCTTTAGTGAGAACGAAAATAATTTGAGGATACAGTAATAGCGAATCTTCTCATCATGAGAAAAAAGGGTGGCTATGTCATTCAACTTAGTAAGATGTGCCACAACAATTTCAGTTTCATAACCATGGAAAGGATAAGATTCAACCAAAGTAATTAACTCTGGATCGACAGAGAATTCATAATCCTTATCATCAATAAAGATAGGTGAAGTAGCAAACTTAGGATCACATTTCATTCTAGCATTCAAAGATCTTTCTTTATACAAGCAAGAATATCTCTAGTTGCCTCCTCACCTATAACATAACCTTCCGGTACCTTTGGCATTTCATATCTAGGAGGGCTAGTTCTAATAGGTGTTTCAAGATTTTCAGTTTCAAGCTCATCATCAGTTTCTACAATATCACGTTGTCTTACTATAGCAATTTATTCATCAAGAAATTCACCTAGTGGTACATTATCATCAAGCAAGGTACTAACATCATCATGAGTAGCATTCATAGCAAAAGTAGCATCATCAATAACTTGTGACATATCAGAATTAATAGCATGTGGTGGTGTTGCAAGTTTACTTATAACAGAAGGTGAATCTAAAGCGGAGCTGGATGGAAGTTCCTTACCTCCCCACGTCTTAGAGGGAAAAATCTTAGTCTTACTATCCTTCAGATTCTTCATAGTGATAATTTGATAATAATACCAAGTGAATCAACAAATATAGCTATGATCTCTGGCAATGGCGCAAGAAAAAGGTCTTGATAACCCACAAGTATAGGGGGTCACATAGTTTTTTAGGGTAGAGTATTCAACCCAATTTATAGATTTGACACAAGGCGAGCCAAAGAATATTTGCAAGTATTAGCAGCTGAGTTGTCAATTCAACCACACCTGGAGATTAAATATCTATAGCAAAGTAATCAGTAGCAAAGTAGGATGATAGTTTTGATAGTAGTAGCAACATCAATAGTAATGGTAACAGTGATAGCAGTAATTTTGTAGCAAGAGCAATAGTAACAGCAGCAATAGTAACTTAACAAGATCAATAAGTAGGAAAATCATAGGCATTGGGTCGGTGATTCGTTGGATGATATTCATCATGAGACAGTCATAACCTAGGGCGATACGGTACTAGCTCCAGTTCATAAATATAATGTAGGCATGTATTTCGTAAATTGTCATACGTGCTTATGGAAAGAACTTGCATGGCATATTTTGTCCTACCCTCCCGTGGCAGCGGGGTCCTATTAGAAACTAAGGGATATTAAGGCCTCCTTTTAATAGAGAACCGGAACAAAGTATTAGCACACGGTGAATACATGAACTCCTCAAACTACGGTCATCATCGGGAGTAGTCCCGGCTATTGTCACTCCGGGGTTGCCAGATCATATCAAGTAATAGGAGACTGTAACTTGCAAGGTCAGATCTAGAACATGGATATAATGGTGATAACATAGACGGTTCAGATCTGAAATCATGACACCCGGGCCCAAAGTGACAGGCATTAAGCATGGCAAATTCAACGGAACATTAATATCATAACATAATGGATACTGGGATCAAGCCCCAACAAAACTACCTCGATTACATCATGAATCTCATCCAACTCCTCACTGACCAGTGAGCCTATGAAGGAATTACTCACTCCCGGTGGGGAGCATCATGGAATTGGCGATGGAGAAGGGTTGGTGATGACGAAGATCAAAGAACCCCTCTCCGGAGACCCCAAACGGACTCCAGATCTGGTCTCCCGATGAAGAACAGGAGACGACGGCGGCTCCGTCTCGTGAAACGCAATAATTCTTTAGCCCTATTTTTTTCTAGAAAATGGGATTTTATAGTGTCGGTTTCAGGGTCTGCAAGGCCACCAGGTGGGGACAACACACCTGGGCGTGCCTGGAGGGGGTGGCGCGCCCTGGTGGGTTGTGCTCATCCAGGTACCCCCCCCCCCCCTCCGGTGGTTCTTGGCTCCAGAAATTCTCTTTTCTTGTATAAAAAATCCTCGCAAAGCTTTGTTCCATTCCGAGAACTTTCATTTCTGCACAAAATCAATACCATGGTAGTTCTGCTGAAAACAGCGCCAGTCCGGGTTAGTTTCATTCAAATCATGCAAATTAGAGTCCAAAACAAGAGGAAGAGTGTTAGGAAAAGTAGATATGATGGAGACATATCAGCCATCGAGACGTCGTCGAGCTCTTGATCACGTGGCTCTCGTACGGCTTGCCCAGGTGGGGACTGCACTTTGGGGGCATCCCCTTCCATGCGGCCAGCCGCACGAGCCATTGCCGTCGTCTAGGGAGGTCATGGAGGGCCAGCTCATTGTGGTCCTCCCACTTCGGGGAAACAAATCAGACTTTGGAAGGTGGCACACCACTCATCCATCTGATCGGCTGCCGGCGGAAATCTCAACAACAACTGGGCCCGCGCCATGGACTCTGAAGCAGTGCTCAGCATAGGTAATGACGATGAAGATCGCAGAGTCACTCTGCTCCTGATGGTGCCAGTGGCGACCGCGCCATGCCCTCGCTGTTGTGAACCAGCCGCTAGGACGACATGGTGACCCGGTGGAGGGGCTCGAGGGACAGCGGCTCTGTTGGGCTCAATGGTTGGGACTGTCAGTTTCGGAGGTGGTGTGTGCCCTGTGGCAGTGGCCGCGGCGGGAACGATCGGAGGGTTGTGATTCGCCCTAGAGCATGCATCACCACTGGATTGTGCCCTTCGGCGAGGAGAGAGGGTGCAGGAAAAATAATCCCCCCACCCTTACCTCTAGGAGCGTGGCCGCTCGAACAATGCTGGTGCTGCTCTTCCCCGGAGCCTCCTGCTTCTGCTTTGGCCACGGGAGTGGTGGTGCCAACCCTGCCTGCGCCAAACACACCTCCCGCAATGTTGGTGGTCGCGGGCGACGGAGCCCTTGAGGTGGAAGGTTGATTCGTAGCTCCGGGCTTCTTCTTAGGCGCCATAGACAATGACACCATCGATGAAAATGGCGATGAAGATGATGCACTACCGACACTCTCAGGTTCGCACGAGTGATCCCCCTACCTGGCACGCCAAAGATGTCGTGGGGGATCCACGGCCACCTATGGGGCTGCGAGCCCCTTTTGGTTCGACGGGGGGATGGACACATTGCAGAAAGAGCAGAGAAGCATAGCGCAGCGCGGCAGAGATCAGACGAGAAGTTTTTACCCAGGTTCGGGTCGCCGCGAGGTGTAAAACCCTACTCCCGCTTTGATGGATTGATGGTGGAAAAGGTGGTGGTGGGCGCAGCACACTTGCCCGGCAGGGTTGCCTCGAGGCGAAGCGGCTACGTGCGTATGGATATGTGAGGGGCCGAGCTTGCCAAGCTCGTGAACCCTTTCTACGGTTGCGATGGACCTCCTTTTATAGGTTAAGGGGTCACCATAGTGGCAAATCAGTCTTTACATACTGATTAGATAGCAAATCGTGCTATCATACCTAACTCTGTAGGCTGACAGGGTGCATTAAATGCATCGCATAATAGTGTGCCCGGCAGCCTTTCTCGAGCTATTTTGCCAGCTCTGTGCCTGCTTGCTTGACACATCTCAGGACGGGTGTCACATGGAGGTGTTTGCTGCAGGAAGTGGCTGCCATGTGGTGAAAAGCAGCCACTTAGTCATCTCAGGTCTTGACACCACACTGATATGTGACTTGCGTCGCTTGTGAGGTGGTGCAGTGGAGTGGTTGGACTCCGCAAGCCCCGGCAGGGCCTGCCAGAACGATTTGGGAATATGCTTCCAGGACAAACCCATCCTTACTAGGCTCGCCTGCCCGGCAAGGGAGGTTCTTCTCTTCACAGTATCTTGCTTCTCTGGTTCATCTTGATCTTCTTTATCTGCACTTGGACCCTTGGGTGAACTGATCCTCCTTGCTGGGCTTCATCTTGGTATTGTAATTTCTATCCTTGTGCATGTGCATGGTCTGGGCAACAGACCCAGGGTTTGTTGCACCGACTCATGGTGTGCACCCTTCTGATGGTCATGGTCGATGAGATCTGACTTGGTACCTAATGATCCCAAGATGCCGTCGTAGAACATGTCCTTTAGAAATGACAAAATGGGCTCGATGACATACAAAGATCGCAAATCCTTGACTATGTGGTAGAGGAGATCAGTGGCAGGGCCTTCGAAGAGATCGACGGCGGTTGAACCAGACGGGTTGAGGATGGACCACTTAACCTGTGACATGGCCCACGTGAAGCAATTGCTGTCGACAAGCTTGATGTCGTAGCCAGCTTTCCTGAGATAGAGTAATACATGAGCCCGCTAATGTGAAGCCTTCGGCATGGCAACATAGTCAACATCCTCACCGGCTTCCGTGCCGAGGTGTTCCTCTGGGATCGACCACCTCGCCACCGTTCGCCTGAGAGGCCATGATAAACCTCTTTTTGGTCATACGCTCATCAGGCTCCCCGAGATATGTGGTCGGTCTTAGGCTGCGACTCTCCGGAGTAGGGGATGTGGATCTGGGTGGGAGGGACCCCGCTCGCCTCATCTAAAAACTCAGGCGACAGGGCATGGGAATCGCTGGGTAACCTGAACTTTATTATCTAAGCTAGGAGGCATGGGCAGACCGGTAGGGTATGCCAGTGGCGGCGGCGGTGGTGAGCTAGGGTTTGAGTCGAGGGGTGTGGAGTGTGGAGGGGGCGTGGTGGTGTTTGAGGATACGCCGCAGCTACTGAAAATTTTAATAATCGTGGGTGGGGATGGTGGTGGACGAGGGAGGGCGATGGTTCAAATGCCTCGGCGACTGGAATTTTACTATAAGTTCGGTGGTGGAGGAGTGGGGGCGATGATTGAAATACTGCGGCTACTAAAATTTGGGTAAGGGAATTGAAGCGGGCGGGAGCAACCAAGATCACACACGGTCCAAAAAGAATAATTGTGTATGATACTAAGGAAAAGTCGCGGAACCACCATTTTTTGCATCGCTCAAGGTGGATAGTTTTTTTTAGATTTCTAGCTAGGTGGTTTATCGCACATGGTCTATCCTAATTTTCAGACGCAGACGTGGAATTCATCCTAAATATGATGTACACATTATCCCCAGCACCCTTGCTCGCGCTTGCGAGGTCATGGTGATTTTACAGGGCATGAGCGCACATAGTTAAGCCAGTGCATCCGTGTCCATTGCGCGTCATTCGAGTCATCTACTATTTTATAGAGCACCATTTGGCAACAAAGAAAACGCAAGAGAGGGCTAGAAGACAAACAGACCAGTATGTGGCCCAAATATATATTTATGAAAAGGGTGGTGTGTGATGTTCAAATTCCTAATGCACAACTTTGACCGCGCGAGCCCACATGTGGGCGCGTCGTCAAAGATTGAGTGAGAAGGGCCAAAAGACGACAGCCACCTGGAAGTAGCCAAATATATGTAGGAATAAAGGGTGTAATGTTTAAATACACAATGCACAACTTTGGTGGCACCTGCCTCGCAAACCGGAAAGCCCCTGGGATATATCTACAATGAGAGGCTAAGGCCATAATTAGGGTGCTTACCCCACACCCACTTCATGTCAGTGGGATGCATGCACATACTCATACTTTGGTTGGGCACTAGGTTAGTAGGTTAGCTCCCAAAAATGATATAAAATTGCATATAAAGTATACCAAATTGATAACATAATAGCATGAAATAATCAAAAATTATAGATATGTCGGATACGTATCAACATCCCCAAGCTTAATTCCTCGTCCTCAAGTAGGTAAATGATAAAAACAGAATTTTGGATGTTGAATTCTACCTAGCATGTCTATCATGTCATCTTTTACAGTGGGAATATTGAGGAGCCATGAAGTAATTAATATCAACTTTATAATATCCATGAATGCTTGAACATAATCATTACTCTTTCAAAATATACGATGCTTGCTGAATGTTATCCCTACTCATTGAATTGTGTAGGCATGGCATGACTCCATCTTCCTAACATAAGTACAAATCATGAGCACCCCGATGTCAAATCAGGCAATTGTATCATACTTTTTCAGATACTTCAGCATTTTCAACTTCACTCAATACATGAGTGTGAGTCATGGACTTAGCACTACAGGTGGAATAGAATATGTTGGTAGGATATAAGGGAAGTAGAAAGTGGATAGATTTTCACATCAACTCGCCGGATCGATAGGCAATCGAGAAGCCTTTCAATTGATATCAATGCGAGGTGTAGGGATTACCATGCAACAGATGCACTATAGTTGTAAATGTATGAAAGCTCAGTACTGAAACTAAGTGGGTGTGCATCCAATTTTCTCACACGAAGACCTCGGGCATTTGAGGAAGCCATCATCGAAATATACAAGCCAAGTTCTACCATGAAAATTCCCACTAGTATATGAAAGTAACAAATCTGGAGACTCTCTATATGGAGAACATGGTGCTACTTTGAAGAACAAGTGTTGTAAAAGGATAGTAGCATTGTCCATTCTCTATTTTTCTCTCATTTTTTGTTGGGCTCTTTTTGGCCTCTTTGTTTTAATTTAAAGTCAGGAACTTCATCCTCACTTTTTGGAGGACTCATCAGTCTCCATCATTCTTTACCTCACTGGGACAATGCTCTAATAATGATGATCATCACACTTTTGTTGGCTTACAACTTGATAAACTAAAACAATATGACTCAATATGGATGCCTTTGGCAGTGTACTAGGACATGCAATGATCTAGCATAACATGTGTTACAATGATCAACCGTGGCTTCGGCACAAATACCATGTCAGCTCTATAATATCATGCAAAGCAATATGATGTTGAACACACATGTCATGTCAAAGTAACTGTGGAAGTTGCCTGGCAATATATCTCGGAATGGCTATGGAAATGGCATGATAGGTAGATATGGTGTGGCTGTTTTGAGGAAGGATATAATGAGGCTTATGTTTGATAGAGAATATCGCGGGGTTTGAATGCACCGACGAAGTTTGCACGAACTCTTGAAGTGAGAAAGGGCAATGCACTATACCGAAGAGGCTAGCAACATGTGCATAGGTGGGAGCGCTTTATTAGTTCATGAACTCACATTAGTCATGAAGAACTCCTATACTTATTGTGAAAGTTTTATTAGCCCTCGAAGCAAAGTACTACTCGCATGCCCCCGAGGAGGAGGTTCGTAGGATTTAACTATCGTGCACCCCTGATACAAATAGCACAAAGGATTTCAACAAGGAAATAAAATGCTACAGCATCCCCATGATGCCATGAAAGATACTTAGATGACTAATACATGAAAAGCTTTATTATCGATATCTTTACGAACCAATGATCATGAACCAATCCCTTCCATATTACTGCATCAATATAATTAAATCACATGTTTCATATTCAGTGGTCTACACGTAAGTTTTTATTATATCCATCTTGTATACTTATCATTTTTAGACTAGTCCCATAACCCGTGCACACTACCACTTCCTATTCAAAAGGCACTCACAAGATTTAAGTTAATCATGAGAATGCAAATGATTTCTACAAAATATAACTGCCACCATGCTCGAAGGATATAAGTGAAGCACATGAGCAACTGCATAGCTCAAAAGATATAAGTGAAGAACATAGAGTATTTGATACGTCTCCAATGTATCTATATTTTATGAAGTATTCATGCCATGTTTACAACAATTTTATATGGTTTTGGTATGATTTGCATGGAACTAACCTAGACTGACACTGTTTTCAGCAGAACTACCATGGTGTGGTTTTTTGTGCAGAAATGAAAGTTCTCCAAATGAGCTAAAACTTTTTAACGACTTTTTTTGGAACAAACGAGACCCCCCAACCTTCATGGAAGGACCAGAAGGTGAAGGAGTAGGGAAGAAGACACCGGGGCACGCCAGGGGGCCTAGGCATGCCCTGGTGGGTTGTGCCCACCTTGAGGCCCATCTTCGCGTGATTCCAATGCTGAAAATCCTATAAATAGAGAAACCATCATAAATAAGCCTAGATCAAAAGTTCCGCCATCGCAAGCCTCTCTAGCCACAAAAAACCAATCTAGACTCGTTCCGGCACCCCAATGGAGGGGGAAATCATCACCGGTGGCCATCTTCAGCATCCCGGCGGCCACCATGATGAGGAGGGAGTAGTCCACCCTCGGGGTTGAGGGTTTATACCAGTAGCTATGTGTTTAATCTCTCTCTCTCTCTCTCTCTCGTGTTCTTGATGGCACGATCTTGATGTATCGGGGTCTTTGTTAATATAGTTGGATCATATGGTTTTTATCCCTCTCTATCTTGTTGTGATGAACTAAGTTTTCCCTTTGAGATTTCGTTTTATCGGATTGAATACTTTTATGGATTTGAGAGCACTTGATATATGTCTTGCATATGAATACCTGTGGTAACAATGGGATATTATATTGATTCACTTGATATATGTTTTGGCACTCAACACGCGGATTCCCGAGGTGACATTGGGATAATCTATATATGCATAGGGGTTGATGCACGTTTTCGTCCATGTTTCTCTGGTAGAAATCTTGGGGCACTCTTTTGAGTTTCTTTGTGTTTGATCGAGTATTATGAATCTAAAATTGTTTGCGTATCATATAATTAACTCATGGATACTTGTGGTGACGTTGGAGTATCTAGGTGACATTAGAGTTGGTTGATGTGTATCATATGGTGTTATTTTAGTACGAACTCTTGAATAGATCGAACGGAAACAATAACTTTGCGTAATTTTAGTATGAACTCTTGAATAGATCGAACAGAAAGAATAACTTTAAGGTGGTTTCGTACAATACAAACAATTTCTTCTTATGTTCTCCACTAGATAATAACTTTGAGTGATTCTTCATCACATGTTGAGGGATGGTTATGAGATCCAATTAGATTAGTATTGTTGAGAGATTGCACTAGCGAAAGTACGGACCCTAGGCCTCATTTTCAAGCATTAAAATACCATTTGTGCTCACTTTTGTTACTTGCTACCTTGCTAATTTTTTATTGTTCCTATCACAAAAATCAATAGCTACTATCATTACTACACTTTTATCACCATCTCTTCGCTGAACTAGTGCACCTATACAATTTACCATTGTATTCGGTGTGTTGGTGACACAAGATACTTTTTGTTATTTTGTTGCAGGGTTGTT
Organism: Triticum dicoccoides; assembly: GCF_002162155.2. NCBI lineage: Eukaryota > Viridiplantae > Streptophyta > Magnoliopsida > Poales > Poaceae > Triticum > Triticum dicoccoides. The sequence continues at coordinate 327,874,468 of NC_041383.1, read as the reverse complement.
TGAGAGAGGCAATCTTCATCCTACGCCTCCTATGGATTGATAAACCCTCAGTCATCCACTTGAGGGAAAATTGCTACTATCCTACAAAGCTCTGCGGTTCGAGGCCCAACACGAGTCTACAAGAAAATGTTGTGTAGTAGACATCAAGCTCTTTTCTGGCACCGTTGCCGAGGAGGTGAGTGCTTAAAGGTATATCTTTAGATCCTGCAATCGAATCTTTTAGTTTCTTGTTTTATCACTAGTTTGGTTTATAAAATAAAACTATAAAAAATGGAATTGAGGTGGCCTCATATTATTCTACTTTATCATGTCTTTCTTGAAACTGATGTAAAGAAAAATTGTGCTCAATTGGTAGAAGAAGAATTCAATAAAATGTTTGGCATAGAATCTTTGAATGATGAGCATGATTGCAATGTTGTTAGTATGAATTCTTTGAATATCCAAAATGATAATGATGATTGCACAAGTCATGACAAAAGTGTTTCTTATAAGCATGTCAATTTTTGTGGAGTGGAAGGACTTTGTGAAGACGCGCCTTATAGGGAAGATATATTTTGTAAGAAGCATAATCATGATAGGACCAATTTTTTGCTCAAAGTGATTGATGAATTTGCTACAAAATTATGTTCTCTTTGTCCTATTACTGAACTTTGAATAAGGATGGTCATCTAAATTTCCAACGGAAACTTTTTCATGATCGAATCATGGCCAAGTATTGTAATGTCTTGATCACCCTTGAACTTTATAATGAGCTTTGTATATTTTTGGTGAGTGAAGAGTTGACACATAAAAATATTTGGTTTGAAGTATTCATTCTCACGGATGACACTTAAACTAATCTAAAAAATATCTATATGTTTTGCGTGGTAAATTGCCAACTATATAAAGATGGGAATACCAATACAATATAAAAGGAATACTAATGAAAGGGTAAATATTTCCACTTTCCTTCCTATTGTCTCTCATGATGAAATAGGTAACGGGCGGAGCTCCATATTTGACCAATCTCATCAATAAGAAGCTTGAAAAATTAATTAAACCCACACATGATGTGGTGAAGAAGAAGAAAAGAAGAAATAATAGAGGTAAAAAGGTATCTCACACAAATAATGTTGCTCCTAAATGAATCAAAAATAATTGTGGAAGATGATGCACTTGATGATGATATTGCTTCTATGTCTTATGGCACAATGTCCGAGAGCACTATTGATGATGATTTTGTTATGCCTATTGCTTGTTGTAATGATTATGATTGGGAAGATAATGATACTTCTTATAATCTTGGAAATCTTTTTGGCACCAACTTGGGAAATATGATGATATCAATTATTATACCGTTGTGCTATTCATACTTTTAATGATGAGAGTGATTATGCTTATGATATGTCAAAGCACAAGCTTGGGGATGCTATGTTTGACGGGAATGGCACATTTGAGAATTTATTTGCTGAAATTAATGTTTGTCCCAAGCTTGGGGATGATATGCTTAATGAAGATGATCTTTTTAGTTCCCCTACTTCGAATGAACAAACTTTCTATGATGATAGCATGTCTCCTATCTATGATGACAACAAAGTTGCTACTTATGATGATTATTGTGATGATACTTATCTTATAAAAAGTAGTGATAATTATTGTCATAATTTTGAATATCCTTTTACTGAACATTACTCTTTTAATGTGGAAACAACTTTTAGTAATCGAGTTTCATATGGTACTCCCACTATTGTGAATGAGAATAAAACTGCTTATATGGAGAGTAATACAATTTTTATGCTTTCTAATCATGAAAAGAATGCTTTATGTGATGGTTATATTGATGAATCTATTCATGATGCTACTGAAAATTATTGTGAGAGAGGAACTTATGATTCATGATGCTATTGTTATGTTTCAATCCTTATCTTTTATGAGAGCATCATTGAACTCATCATGCCTAGCTAAAAGGCATTAAAGAAAAGCGCTTGTTGGGAGACAACCCAACACTTTTACCTATTGTTTTTGTGTGTTCACATGATTATGCTACTGTAGTAATCATGTTTTATTGCTTTTGTTTCAATAAAGTGCCAAGTAAAGCCTTTGGGATAGTGTGGATGATAGTTGACTTGAATCTATGCCAAAAACAGAAACTTTTGCGCTCAATCCAGGAATTTTCAAAATTCACTAGAACTTGCTTTTGATCTGAATGTCTTACAGGTGATAGATATACAAATTCCCTATGTTATCCTAATTTTTCAGAACTTTTGGAGTAGCAGAAGTATGGTTGTTTTTCAGATCATTATGGACTGTTCTGTTTTTGATAGATTCTGTTTTCAATGCATAGTTTGATTGTTTCCTAGTTTCTATTGCTTATATTGCTCAATATAAATTGTGGAAATGATAACATATAGTAGGCATTGTGTGATAAAAAAATATGTATCTTATCTTTGACAATACCGAAGTGAATGATTTGCTTTATCATACTAGCCGATCTAACGAAGTTCCGTTAAGTTTTGTGTGATGGAAGTTTTCAAGTTTTGGGTGAGATATCGATTTGAGGAGAATAAGGAGTGATATACCCTAAGCTTGGGGATGACCAAGTCACCGCAAGTTAATATTCGAGGAAGATCCAAGCAACTAAGCTTGGGGATGTCCCAGAAGACATCCCCACTTTCATCTCCAACATTATCGATAATCTTACTTGGGCCTATATTTTCATTCGTCACATGATATGAGTTTTGCTTGGAGCGTCATTTTATTTTGTTTTGATTTGCTTGCTTCTATCTATAGTAATGTTTTGCATATTTTACTTCAATAAAAATGTCAAGTATAGCCTTTGCCATGCTTATTTTGCAGGTATATGAGTTGCTATTTCAAAACAGAAAGTTTATCGTTGTTGCAAAAATTCTCTAGAAAAGTCAGAATGTGATAAAATATTGAAACTTTTTGCACAATAAGATATGATAAATTTTATACAGTGTGGCTATTTTTTAGAATTTTTTAAGTTGAACAAGTATGGAGCCTCTTCATCCTTTGTAGACTGTTCTATTTAGACAGATTGCTATTATGATTGCATTGTTTGCATATGTTTGCTAGTTTAATGATTCTATTTGAGGATAGGAGTATTAAACATGCAGAGCCATTTAGTATGCAATGTTAAATTATAATTTTAGTGATTTTCTACAATAGAGAATGATAAGGTTTTGCATTGATTTATACTAACTTATCTCACAAGTTCTTGTTGAGTTTTGTGTGGATGAAGTTTTTGATTTAGGGAAACCGTGATATAAAAGGAATTAAGGAGACACAAAAGCTCAAGATTGGGAATTCCCAAGGCATCCCACATTAATATTTCAACAAGGCTCAAGCATCTAAGCTTGGGGATGCCCCGATAGGCATCCCACCTTTCTCCATCAACAATTATCGGTTAGCCTCGGTTGAACCTAAGTGTTTGCTTCTTCACATGATGTGTGCTATTCTTGGAATGTCATTTTATTTTGTTTGGATTGTTGTTTTAATTAGATACTTAGATCTAATAGTTTTTAATTAAAAGAGAGTCCTCAAATAGCTACCCATTTACATAACTACTCGCATGATCCTCACTTATATCTTTGGAGTAGTTTTTCATTTACTCTCGCGCTTCACTTATATCCTATGAGTAAATTGTTGAATAGATTGAATGTCATGAAGTTGAAATTATATTTTCATATCATGCCTAGTGGTAGCTTCACCATTGGGTTTAGAAAGTGAAATCTTTTGAAGCTTGACAATCACAACATTGGTCATACAAGCAATTCATGAATGATTACTAGGAGGAAGAGAACTTTCACATGTAAATATATTATCTTGGACATCTTTTATGATTGTGAATACCCATTAATTATTTTCAAACTTGATAAAATTAGTTGAAGTTGGATAAGGAAGACAACGTAATGAGTTATGGTTGTGTATATTTGCATAGAAGTTATATTGTCATGGATACTCCAACATGTGGTGCTTTTCTATGATCTTTTGCTAGACAAAAATTTGTACTAAGTAGATATACTACTTGGGCATTGTAAAATAAAAAGTGCATGACAACCTCTACTTCCCTTTCGAAGGGCCTATCTATTAATCTTCAGCATTTACTTTTATGCAAGAGCCAATAGTATGCATTCTCATTTCAAACTCAACTATTCTCTAGTTGGCAAGCATCATGTGGTGGGGAAAGATCTAGGCACATATGACCAGTCAAATATATTTGATCATGATTTATTATTGTTGACAATTATCTCTATGATAAATGAGTTGGGAGGCGAAACATTAAGTACCTATCTTTCTTTGTGTTTGATGGATGCCATTTGTTCTAAGAATATGCTTTGAGTAGTAGCAATCATGGAAGACTATATGATGATTGAGTATGTGGAGCTCTTACTTAGACTCTATTGAATAAGTTGAACTGCAATTGGTTGGTGACTCAGATTATAGGTTGTTGAGTTTCAAGAGAATTCATTATTTGAACCTTAACATGTGAATTGGTTGCTACTTTAACATGAGAAGTTTTATAAGAAATATTTATTGATATGATGCTAGGAAAGTGATTGAATTTATCATTGATCAAACTTATGCACTTTGCTAGCATTCACACTTCATAAATTAATTCTTTTATCATTTACCTACTCGAAGACGAGTAGGAATTAAGCTTGGGGATGTTGATACATCTCCAACGTATCTATAATTTATGAAGTATTCATGCCATGTTTACAACAATTTTATATGGTTTTGGTATTATTTGCATGGAACTAACCCGTACTGACGCTGTTTTCAACAGAACTACCGTGGTGTTGTTTTTTGTGCAGAAATGAAAGTTCTCCAAATGAGCTGAAACATTTTGATGATTTCTTTTGTAACAAAAGAGACCCCCGAAGCTTCGTGGAAGGACCAGAAGGTGAAGGAGTAGGGTGCAAGACACCAGGGCATGCCAAGGGGCCCTGGCGCGCCCTAGTGGGTTGTGCCCACCTCGAGGCCTATCTTCGCGTGATTTCAACACTAAAAAATCCTATAAATAGATAAACCATCAGAAATAACCCTAGATGAACAGTTCCACCGATGCAAGCCTCTATAGCCACGAAAAACCAATCTAGGCCTCATTCCGGCACTCCGCCGGAGGAGGAGATCATCACCGGTGGCCATCTTCATCATCCCTACGACCACCATGATGAGATGGGTAGTCCACCTTCAGGGCTGAGGATTTGTACCAGTACCTATGTGTTTAATCTCTCTCTCTCTCTCTCATGTTCTTGATGGCACAATCTGGATGTATCGGGGGCTTTGTTAATATAGTTTGATCATATGGTGTTTTCCCCTCTCTATCTTTATGTGATGAATTGAGTTTTCCCTTTGAGATTTCATTTTATCGGGTTGAATACTTTTATGGAATTGAGAGCACATGATATATATCTTGCTATGAATACCCATGGTGACAATGAGGTATCATATTGATTCACTTCATATGTGTTTTGGCACTCAACTCACGGATTCCCGAGGTCACATTGGGATAATCTATGCATAGGGGTTGATACACGTTTTCGTCCTTGTTTCTCCGGTAGAAATCTTGGGACACTCTTTGAGGTTCTTTGTGTTGGATCGAGTATTATGAATCTGAAATTGTTTGATGCGTATTGTATAATTAACTCATGCATACTTGTGGGTGACATTGGAGCATCTAGGTGACATTACAGTTGGTTGATGCGTATCATATGGTGTTATTTTAGTACAATCTCTTGGATAGATCGAACAGAAAGAATAACTTTGCATTATTTTAGTATGAACTCTTGAATAGATCGAACGGAAAGAATAACTTTAAGGTGGTTTCATACCCTACAAACAATTTCTTCTTATGTTCTCCGCTAGATAAGAACTTTGGAGTGATTCTTCATCACATGTTGAGGGATGGTTATGTGATCCAATTAGATTAGCATTGTTGGGAGAATGCACTAGCGAAAGTACGAACCTAGGCCTCATTTTCAAGCATTGCAATACCATTTGGGCTCACTGTTGTTACTTGTTACCTTGGTGTTTTTTATTGTTCTTATCACAAAAATTAATATCTACTATCATTACTACACTTTTATCACAATTTCTTCACCGAACTGGTGCACCTATACAATTTCCATTGTATTTGGTGTGTTGGGGACACAAGAGACTTTTTGTTATTTGGTTGCAGGTTTTTTTTTGAGAGACCATCTTCATCCTACACCTCGCACGGATTGATAAACCTTAGGTCATCCACTTGAGGGAAAATTGCTACTGTCCTACAAAACTCTGCGCTTGGAGGCCCAACACGAGTCTACAAGAACAAGTTGTGTAGTAGATATCAGTATTCTAAAAAACCATGATGAATGTGTGCCTCTCTCAAAAGGTATGTCCAGCAAACAATGATTGTGGCAAACTAACAAGCAAACAGAATAAAACTATGGCACTAGACCCTCCAAGTAAAAGTCATATCATGTGATGAATAAAAATATAGCTCCAAGTAACATACCGATGAATTGTGGATGAAAGAGGGGTGCCATCCGGGGCATCCCCAAGCTTAGACGCTTGAGTCTTCCTTGAATATAACGTTCGGGTGCCTTGGGCATCCCCAAGCTTAGGGTATTGCTACTCCTTATTCCTTCATCCCTCGTGATCTCACCCAAAACTTGAAAACTTCAACACACCAAACTCAGTAGAAACCTTGTGAGATCTGTTAGTATAATAGATAAATCATAAACTTTATGTAGTATTGTAAATTCATTCATAATTAATATTCCATAATACCTAATATATTCCAGCCTCTCCATGACTTATTGCTACTTCTTGAGCTTGCCTTGTTTTTTCCCTTGAAGAGGAAAGGGTGATGCTGCAAAGTAGAGATAAGTATTTTCCTCAATTAAGAACCAAGGTATCAATACAGTAGGAGGCACAAGCAAGTCTCCAATCTATACACCTGCACAAACTAACAAACACTTGAACACAACGCAAAAAAGGGGTTGTCAATCCCTTCACGGTCACGGACAAAAGTGACATCTAATAGAGATAGGTATAAAAGATAAATAAAAGAGCAAACTAAAGTAAATATAAATAAAGTGCAGCAAGGTATTTTTGGGTTTTTTGGTTTATAGATCTGAAAATATATGATGAAAAATAGAACCGGGGGCTGTAGGTTTCACTAGAGGCTTCTCTCTTGAAGATAGCATACGGTGGGTAAGCAAATTACTGTTGAGCAATTGATAGAAAAACACAAAGTTATGATGATATCTAAGGGAATGATCATGAATATTGTCATCACGTCCGTGACAAGTAGACCGACTCCTGCTTGCATCTACTCTTATTACTCCAAACATCTACCGCTATCCAGCATGCATCTAGAGTATTAAGTTCATAAGAACAGAGTAACACCTTAAGTAAGATGACATGATGTAGAGGGATAAACTCAAGAAATATGATATAAACCCCATCCTTTTATCCTTGATGGAAACAATACAATACATGCCCGTCTACCCCTTATGTCACTGGTTGAGGACACCACAAGATTGAACCCAAAACTAAGCACCTCTCCCATTGAAAGAAAAACCAATCTAGTTGGTCAGACCAAATTGATAGTTCGAAGAGAAATACAAAGATATCTTAATCATGATTAAAATAGTTCAGAGAAGACTCAAATAATATTCATAGATAATCTGATCATAAATCTACAATTCATTGGATCTCAACAAATGCACCGCAAAAAAGTATTAAATCGAATAGATCTCCAAGAACATCGAGGAGAACATTGTATTGAAGATCAAAGAGAGAGAAGAAGCTATCTAGCTACTAGCTATGGACCCGTAGGTCTATGGTAAACTACTCACGCATCATCGGAAGGGTGGCAAGGTTGATGTAGAGGCCCTCCATGATCGAATCCCCCTCCGGCAGATTGCCGAAAAAGGTCCCAAGATGGGATCTCACGGGAACAGAGGCTTGCGGGGGCGGAAAAGTATTTTGGTGGATGTCTGATGTTTGGGGAATATTTTGTAATTTATAGAGGTGGAACTAGGGTTGGAGGACAGTTGAGGGCCCACAAGCCCTCAGGGCGCCCCTGGGGCGCGCCCTAGAGGCTCGTGTCCTCCTCGGGACTCTTCTGGCCCTCTCTCCAAGTCATGTAGGTGTCTTCTGGTCCCAAGAAAAATCATCGTAAATTGTTATTCCGTTTGGACTCCGTTTGATCTTCCTTTTCTATAAAACTCAAAAACAAGGAAAAAAAGAAACTGGCACTGGGCTCTAGGTTAATAGGTTAGTTCCAAAAATAATATAAAATAGCATATTAATGCATATAGAACATCCTAAATAGATAATATAGTAGCATGGAACAATAAAAAATTTATAGATACCTTGGAGACATATCAAGCATCCCCAACCTTAATTCCTGCTCGTCCTCAAATCGGTAAATGATAAAAACAGAATTTTTGATGTGGAATGCTACCTAACATATTTATCAATGCAATATTCTCTATTGTGGCAAGAATATTCAGATCGATAAGATTAAAAACAAAAGTTTAATATTGACATAAAAACAATGACACTTCAAGCATACTAATAAAGCAATCATGTCTTCTCAAAATAACATGGCCAAAGAAAGTTATCCCTAGAAAATCATATAGTCTGGCTATGCTCCATCTTCATCACACAAAGTATTTCATTATGCACAACCCCGATGACAATCCAAGCAATTGTTTCATACTTTTGGTGTTCTCAAACTTTTTCAACTTTCAGGCTATACAAGAGAGTGAGCCATGGATATAGCACTATAGGTGGAATAGAATATGGTGGTTGTGGAGAAGACAAAAAGAAGTAGAAAGTCTCACATCAACTAGGAAAATTAATGGGCTATGGAGATGACCATCAGTTGATATCGATGCAAGTGAGTAGGGATTGCCATGCAACATATGCACTAAAGCTATAAGTGTGTGAAAGCTCAAAAAGCAACTAAGTGGGTATGCAGCCAACTTGCTTGCTCACGAAGACCTAGGAAAATTTGGGGAAGCCCATCATTGGAATATACAAGCCAAGTTGTATAATGAAAAATTCCCACTAGTATATGAAAGTGACAAAATAGGAGGCTCTCTATCATGAAGATCAAGGTGCTACTGTCGGATGTTCCGGCAGACCCTTAAGGTTCAACCTCTGGGGTGCGCATGAAGATCTTCCCCCTACCTATCCGCGTCGGATCGCCTTGCGAGAATCTAAGCTAATGATGAACAACACGAGCGACACAAGATTTATACTGGTTCGGGCCACCATTGTGGTGTAATACCCTACTCCAGTGTGTGGTGTGGTGGATTGCCTCAGGGGCGGATGATGAACAGTATAGGGAAGAACTGCCTCGCGAGAGGTGTTCTTGAGCTGATGTGGTGATCTACTTGATGGAGGATCCCATCGCCTATTGATCTGATCAGGACTCGATGATATCTCTCTCTCTTCTATGGTGGCTAGTCCTATTTATAGAGGCCCTGGTCCTCTTCCCAAATATTGAGCGCGAAGGGCGCCAACAACGGCCATTTTGAAGGGGAACATCTAGTACAAGTTATCCTGACTAAAGTTGGTCTTCGACTGCCAAAGGCACTGGTGATGACGCCATCTTGAGCTCCACGGTGACCTCCATCCTGCCGCTCTGCTGGTCTTGGTCTCATTGCACTGAAATGGTAACCTTTGCCTGATGCCTCGGTACTCCATGCCTGTGCTTGCCCCCTTTGCACCAAAGAGGAAACAAGGACACTGCACAGGCCGGCGCCCGCTTGGCACCTGTCTGGTCTCGATCGTCACGGCTTGCATCACGAGCACCTCGCGAGGTACCCCTGCCTTGATCTCTCCGCCTCCTCGCGAGCCTGCCTGGCGAGGTCACTCCTGAGGAAGCCTCGTGTCATCTGCCCCGCGGGGCCTGGCCCCTCGTGAGGGTCTTGAGTCTTGCGCTGATGAAGATGGGCCGTACCGGGCCACCACTCGAGCCACGCCGGAGGCAGTAGGCAGGCAAGTCTGCGGACCCCCGTTTCTAGAATGCCGACAGTAGGCCCCAGGCCCAAGGCACGCTCGGACTTGGCTTAGCAAAGAAGCGAAGGGGCAAGTGCAGAGCGCCGCGGGCCCCAACAGCCTGCGGCCTTTGGGCGCCGCGTGGCGGTTGATTGGACATGGGCGCCTCCGCTTCCCCACGCCGCCTCGGCAACCGCTCGACTTGACAAGTCCCTGCATGCAGAAATGAGTCATGATTACCTGCGATCATGGAGGCCGACAGTTGGCCTCCTTCGGACTATAAGTACAGACGAGCGAGAGCCCCCGCAGTCCATCCCTTCCTACTTCACTCTTTCTTCCTGGCCCTTGCTCCACTTTAGCAAATGGCACCGATTCGCCGGTTTCCAGCGGAAGAGAAGGGGAAGGCCCCCCGAGAGGGTCCCGACCACCTTCCGCCGAAGAAACGGCCGGTCCCCGACTGCCGCGGCGTGGTCGCATGGCAGGAGACGTCGAGGACCTGGTACGAGCGGCCGCCGCTGGGGTTTCTGCTGCCCTTGTACGCCCGAGCCGAGGGCCCTGGAGAAGAAGACGCCGAGCGGCACCGCCTGCGCCGCCGGAGGCGCCGACGAGTCATGGCGGTGTGTGATGTCGCCCCTGGGGTCCATGCCGAGGGATCTTCTCGCGAGCTTGTGCTTCACGCCGCTATGCCTCCATGCTCTTGGATTCGCCTTCCTCCCTCCTTCACCTTCGAGATGCCGCCGAGGGGGCCTCTGGAGCTCTGGCTGCAGCATGCTGACTGCAGCACCCTTGCGACCGGAGCGGAGGTCGAGGTTGTCGCTCCGGGCAAGGTCTACATGACCCGGGGCTAGTGCGAGATCGCCCGGGTCTGCCGGACAGGGGGTGCCCTCGTGATTCATCTTGAATACGATGGAGCCTCCTTGATGTTCTTCAAGGTCTTCAACGCGGAAGGACGCCAACTGGAGTGCTGCCCCAAAGAAGGCGGCCAGGGCATCGAAGTGGCAAGGGCCAGGCCTACCAACCGCTTCCCCGGCGACTCCTCTGGTAGCAGCAGAGAAGCCGGAGGGTCCAGCGACTCTCCCGAGCTTCACGAGACTCCGGAGACGAGCTATGACAGCTACGAGCCCCCGAGCTCATGTCGCGCCCGGAGCAGGGCAGCTGCATCTGGACACCGACGCAGCTGATCTGGATGGGGTTGGCGCCGGCGCTTGGTGGCCCACTGTTGATGATGGCGTCTCCTATGGTGGCACGCATAGTTAGCATTCTTTAGGATTGGCACCTTTTGTTCCCTGTGAGGAATCGAAGAAACACCCCGCGGGGGTATGTAAAGCGTATGCCATGTCTTTTGTGAATATTATCCTTGTTATGGAGTGGTTTGAGATGCTTGTCCTGTCTCGTCTCGGCTCCCCCTTACTGTCCTCACGAGGGCTTGATGCTCTACGCTGACAGGTCCCGGTCCCTAGGCAGGCTTCAGCCGTCACTGGCATGCCAGGTCGTGATGTCGTGGTCAAGGCCAGGAGGTGAGCGGCCCAAGGTCCAGTAAGAGCCCCCGAGGCGCGATGCTCGGGAGGTCCCCTTAAGCGCTCAAGCAGCCTCCGCTGGGAAAGAAAGGAGGGCAACGTCGCTGTGACAGAACCGCACTAGGCGAGGGTTTAGTGTCGCGTTGATTTAGCTTTTCTAGGGGCATGACTTATCTCATGAGCTTGGAGTAGTTCTTCGGCGAGGTGCCGGGCCTGCGCGCCGGCAGCTGGGGTGTCGCTGGGTTGGGTCCTCGTGAGCTTCTCCCCTCTTCCCTGCACTTTCCTTCATGCTCTACGTCCTCAGGTCCCGGCCCTCGAGCAAGCTCAGCCGCCGCTGGTATGACAGGTCACGATGCCGTGGGTCAAGGCCAGGGGGTGAGGGCTGGAGAGCCAGTAAGAGCTCCTGAGTCGCGATGCTTAGGCACCCCCCTTTTAAAAGGCGAGCGGATCGCACGTGAGAGAGAGGGAGAGGGAGCTCACGACGGCCCCCACGCTATTCCTTAGGTGGATCCTGTACACCAGCACGAGGAAAACAAGGACTGCCATTACGGTTGCCAGCCAGCCATTGGTTGATCCGAGGGAGTGATCGACACTGAGGGCCTGGTGAGGTAGCGCTTTGCGGGGCTGCCGCGGCCAGAGCTCGACCACTCAGATTTGTCAATGTTGCAAGGACGGACCCATGCGCAAGCGTCGTGCCAGAGCGAGCGGCTGATACCATTGCAGAGCGAGTGTCAGAGTAGCTGACGGTGCATGGCAAAGAAGCCAATCCTCATGAGCCCTTGGAGCTCCGAGCCTCGGGAGGCTCGGGAGGTCCGGGCGGCTCGGCGAGGTGCATCTCTGATTCCTCCAGGAGCGCGCGGTGCTTGGCCACCTGAGCTTCCAGAATGCTCCTGATTAGGCGCTGGTGAGCAGCCTCCGCGTTCGGCAGGCCGAAGGGCATGCGAACGTAGTTGTGCGGTGGACCCTTGCAACGCCCCACGCGCGAAGGCCAGAAGCACTCCTGAGACGTGACTCGATCGAGCCCTGGGTAGTCGATACAGACGCGCAGCCCGCCATCCTTGCCTGGATGGGGAGCTACACTTGGCAGGCGGCGGTTGCCGCGCATGACTCTCGATTACTGCAACTCCTGAGCGACCTTGGTGATGAACTCCTGAGGGATGGGCCCTCCTTGCCTTACGCCTTCCTGAGGGAAACATGTCGTAAAGCACGCCTCCAAGTGGTGCCCGAGCGCCTCCCTTGTGATCTTGGCAAAGTCAGTAACTCCCCAGGAGAGAGCCCCCGAGCCTTGCCCGAGGAGGGCGCCGGGCGCGCCTTCCTATGCAACGAAGGGTGGCGCCCCTTTGATGGGCGCATGTCCGAACGTGGCGCCTCTGGAGGTGCCTGCCTCCTGAGGCCTTGAGCCAGGTGACGCCTTCTTCTTCTTGGGAGATGCTTCAAGAAGGTTTCCACTCTTGCTGTATGGGTCCTCGATTGACGCGGCTTGGAAGGCTGCTCGAGAGAGCACACCGCATCCTTCTCTTCACAGGGGACCGTGATGACACCGCCACTTCCTGGCATCTTGAGGACGTTGTAGCCATGGTGAGTCACTGCTATAAACTTGGCCAGGGCGGGATACCCGAGGATGGCATTGTATGGCAGGCGAATGTGGGAGACGTCAAAGTCAATGAGATCGGTACAGTAGTTCTTGCGCTGCCCAAAGGTGACAGGGAGGCGGACCTGCCCTATCGGGACAGTGGAACCGTCAGTGACTCTTGAGAAAGGCTTGGTTGGTTGAAAGGCTCATACTTGAGCTGATCCGCTGAGCTGAACGTGATGGCGCACGCAGACCACCTGAGAGGGGTGCGTGGCCTCAAGCTTAGGGAGGACTGCATTCACCTCGCGAGCAAACTGCTTGAAGATGCGCTGAGAGGCTGGGGCCTGGGCTCCGCCCAAGATGCAAGCGATTGCACGCGGCTCCTGGAAGCCCCCATCCCCCTCATCCTGATGATGGTCGTCATTCCTTCTTGGTGGTGGTGGCAGTGGAGGAAGCCCTGCGTTGCCTTGCGGGCTATCCTCACGAGGCTGATCCCTCAAAGCCCCCTCACGAGGTTGGTCCTGCCAGCGGTCCTCGCGAGGCCGCTCACGCCACCCTTGGCGAGGGCCAGCGGTCCCTTATTGAGGGAGTCCTGGATTAGGGGGTGTCTGGATGGCCGGACTAAGACCTTTGGCCGGAATCCCGAACTATGAAGATACAAGATTGAAGTCTCCGTCCCGTGTCCGGATGGGACTTTCCTTGTTGTGGAAGGCAAGCTTGGCGATACGATATGAAGATCTCCTCCCATTGTAACCGACTCTGTGTAACCCTAGCCCTCTCCGGTGTCTATATAAACTGAAGAGTTTTAGTCCGTAGGACGAACAACAATCATACCATAGGCTAGATTCTAGGGTTTAGCCACTCCGATCTCGTGGTAGATCTATTCTTGTACTACCCATGTCATCAATATTAATCAAGCAGGAGTAGGATTTTACCTCCATCGAGAGGGCCCGAACCTGGGTAAAAACATCGTGTCCCTTGTCTCCTGTTACCATCCGCCTAGACGCACAGTTCGGGACCCCCTACCCAAGATCCGCCGGTTTTGACACCGACAATGGTGCTTTCATTGAGAGTTCCTCTGTGTCGTCGCCTATAGGCCCGATGGCTTCTTCGCTCGTCAATCGTGATGCGGTCCGAGATGAGACTTTTCTCCCCGGATAGATCTTCGTATTCGGCGGCTTCGCACTGCGGGCCGACTCGTTCGGCCATCTGGAGCAGATCGAAAGCTACGCCCCGGGCCATCAGGTTAGGTTTGGAAGCTTAAACTACATGGCCGACATCCGTGAGGACTTGATCTTCGACGGATTCGAGCAACGACCGGGTGCGCCGCACTGTCACGATGGGCATGATTTAGCTCCGTCATCGGAAAACGCCCAGAGCGTCGCTCAGGTGTCCGCTCCGACCATTAGCTTGGAGCCCACTACACCAGTCGGGGACGGACGGTTGGGCGCCGCCCCGGAAACTGCAATCTCTACAGCGATAGAGCCGGATACCAGCCTAGTCCCTCGCAAGGCCCCTGACTCCAAGGTGCCGGACTCCGTAAATCCCGCACCTCTTCCGATTAAGCCCGATTGGGCTCCGGTCATGGAGTTCACCGCCGCGGACGTCTTTCAGCACTCGCCCTTTGGCGATATCCTAAATTCGCTAAAGTCCCTCTCTTTGTCGAAAGAACCCCGGCCGGACTACGGTCGGGGTGGTTGGGATGCGGACGACGAAGTTCGAACCCCACCCACCACCAACTTGATAGCCACTGTCGAAGATATAACCGACATGCTCAATTTCGACTCCAAAGAAATCGACGGTATGAACGCCGATAAAGGAGACGATCAAGAACCAGCACCTATAGGGCTCCGGAAAAACCACCTCATCATATGATGTATGCATGGTGGACACACACAACAGAAACGACAACGAGGACCAAAAGGATGCGGCCAGGGATCGCTCCCCCGAAAAACAATCAAAGTGGCGGTGTAAGTGCAAGGCCAAGCCCCACCTCGACAAAAACCCAGCCATAGAGCAAGGTGAGTCAACGGACGATGAACATGCCGTCGAGCATCCGTCCAAGCAGGGCGGACAATCCGAACAACCAATCCCCGGGAAGGATAATAGCCCGGAGGACCTCACACCAGACAAATTGCTGGAACATCAGAACCTCCACCAAAGGCTCGTCGCCACTGCACGTAGCCTGAAAAAGCAGAAGCGGAGGCTCAAGACAGCGGAGGATGCACTCAGGATCAGATGGGGCAAAGTACTCAATACCGCACACAAGTATGGCAGTAGTCGCCACACAAAGAGCTATCCGAAGCGGAAACTACTACCGGAATTTGACGAAGAGGCCATAAAGCCCCCACAGTCAAAAAATAAGGAAGCCACAAGGTCGGATAGACGACCCTACGATCAATCTCACACGTCAAAGGACGCCGCACTCAATATAGCGCGCGATCCGTCCAAGAATTCGCATCAGAAAACTGGCCCTACCAGATCCATCTATAGGCCAAGAAAGCAAGCTCCAATGAGTGATGCAATGCAAAAAATACCCGAAAATCGTAGCACGCCTAAATACAGGGGCGCCGCACACCCCCTATGTTTTACCGATGAGGTGCTGGATCATGAATTCCCAGCCGGATTGATGCCAGTGAACATAGAACCATACGACGGAACAACAAACCCTGGAGTCTGGATCAAGGACTACATCCTCCACATACACATGGCCAGAGGAGACGACCTCCACGCCATAAAATACTTACCCCTTAAGCTCAAAGGGCCAGCCCGGCATTGGCTTAAAATCCTTCCCGAAAACACCACGGGAAGTTGGGTAGTGCTTGAGGATGCTTTCCAGGAAAATTTTCAAGGGACCTATGTCCGGCCCCCGGATGCAGATGATCTGAGTCATATAACTCAGCAGCCCGGAGAATCAGCGCGGAAGCTCTGGAACAGATTCCTTTATCAAAAAGAATCAGATAGTCGACTGTCCGGACGCAGAGGCCCTAGCAGCTTTCAAACATAACATTCGAGATGAATGGCTCGCCAGACACCTCGGCCAAGAAAAGCCGCGAACAATGGCCGCGTTAACAAGCCTCATGACCCGCTTTTGTGTAGGAGAGGATAGCTGGTTGGCAAGAAGCAGCACCAGCGACCCGAATACGTCCGAACTCAGAGATGGGAATGGGAAGCCGCGCCGTAACAAAGAACCGCGCCGGATAAAGGACAACAGCCCGATGAGCACGGCAGTAAACGCCGGATTCAAAAGCTCTCGGAAAAATCAGAAAAAGATGCCCCCCAAAGACGATAGGGACGAGCTATCCAACCTCAACAAAATTTTGGACAAAATATGTCAAATCCACAGCACTCTGGGGAGACCTTCAAACCATACCACAGAGATTGTTGGGTCTTTAAGCAGTCCGGCAAGCTCAACGCCGAACATAGGGGGCTCAACACACCAAGCGAAGATGACAATGCACCCCACGAGCAGATCACCGGAGAACAAAAGAAGTTCCCACAAGAAGTCAAGACAGTAAATCTACTTCATGTGATGAAGGGGAAGAATAGAACGGCACCTACAACGACACGCACCGTACAGCAAGCCCCGGAGGAGCAACCCCACTGGTTGTTACAACCAATCACCTTTGATCATCTGGATTACTCTAGAGGAGACCAGAATGGAGGCTGGACTGCCTTGGTCTTAAATCCAATCATTAACGGACTCCAATTTACAAACGCCCTTATGGACGGCGGCAGCGACTTGAACCTGTTATATCAGGACACAGTCCGCAAACTCGGGGTAAACCCAGTCGCAATCCACCTCGGCAACACTTCCTTTCAAGGAGTAATGCCAGGTTCGGATACCCCAAGTATGGGTTCCCATACGTTAGAAGTCACGCTCGGATCACCCGACAACTTCCGAAGCGAAAAGCTAACATTCCACATCGCCCCATTCGTAAGTCGCTATCAAGCGCTACTGGGACGTGAAGCTTTCGCCCGCTTTAACGCAATACCGCACTACGCATCCCTTACACTTAAAATGCCCGGTCCAAAGGGCATCATCTCATTACAAGGGAACATAAATTGACCCCCAAAGTACGGGCAGGGGTGCGGTTGCCTAGACAGCCGCCCACAAATCCAGCCCTACTATCCTGGACATGCCTCGACGAGTCTGGCATCAATATGCTTAAATTACCGCATACCCTCGTGCAAGGGGATCCATGTGCTCACGCTCGGAGACAATACGCCCAACTCTTGCTCCAACTATATTTTGTTTATTTCGATATAGATTTCTCGCACGCTTATTTTTTACTAAGTTCCTCTCTTTCGCAGACGAGCATCATGCTATGCCCGTCCAGGATACGGCACGACGGAGACACAGGCGCAGACGTGCAGCAGGGACCCGTTCCAAGGATTCTTTTCAGATTAAGACCCTACGTAAACCTTTTTTACTGTCTCTTGTTGATAACATCCCCCGGTTTTCTCTATAGCCGAGGAGGAGGCTGGCGTCTTGGCATGTGGCCACGCCAGAATTTTTTGCACATACCTGGACACTAGGGGCTTTTTTACCAAGGGCTCTATTTCGGCCCGTCTTCATAAAGACCGAACACCTTAGGGAGTGTTCAGCGTCGCGAGTTTGGCCCTATATGCATCAGCTCCGAATCATGTCTTTGGTCAAATGTTGGGTTTGCCCGGCTCCTGTGTTTTGCTGCCTTACGTTCCGTTATATCGGCTAACGCGGCACCAGGAGAAGTACTGCGATTGTGCCCCGATTCGGCCGGGTGAGCACCTCAGTAGAGAAAGCCGAAAACTGACTGTCATGATATAGCGAGAGACTAGTCAACCACTCGATGACTTTCGGAATCTTTAGGATTCCCCCGCATTAATGAAGGGCTGCTTCCCGGTCAGGCACACTCGCGCCCCGAATTTGGGCGAGCGCGGTGCCCCTAGGGGCTATTCAGTAGTCCCACTGTCAAACTCCTATGGCTAAGTGAAAGTGATAAAGCATTATAGTCCGGTTGCCTAGTTCGCCACGCCACCACCTCCTTTATAGGACGAAGACGTTGGATTAAGTGTGAACAAGCGCCTTTTTGCGAACACCCCCGCATTCTATGCATGGGGGCTGAAGCCAACGACTGCCATCTTTCAGGTTATATACAAATATATACATTAAACGGCCGCACAGGAGGCATCATGATTCTTGCAAGCACAAGTATAAAAAAGCTTTTTTCATAAAAACACAATTCGTCTTACAAATAGTATAAGCTATTCGAAGACAACATCCTTTGAGCACTGCGACTCTATTATACGAGCGCCAGGAAGAACTTCCTCAAAATAGTGCTTGGCAGGTACTCGGCTTTCGTCCAAATCTTGGGACGCAACAATTCTGGCCTTCATATCTGCCCAGTATGTCTTGACACGGGCAAGAGCCATCTGTGCGCCCTCTATGCACGCCGACCTCTTCATTGCATCAGCATGCGGCACCGAACCAAGAAATTGCTGCACCAAGCCAAAATAACTCTTCGGCTCCGGCTTCTCTGGCCACAGACGACTCGCAACATACTTCATGGCGAGTCCGGATAATCTATTCAGCTCCGCCCAGGCGGCTAAACGGTCGGAGACTGACAGTGGGCGTTTTGGATTGTGGTACTGCGACCAAAAAAGCTCTTCCAATTCATGGTCACCTCGGCTGCGGAAGTGTTCAGTTGCGTCCGCCGCACTTGCGGCCAAATCCAGATAAGCGTTGTCCGAACTCCACTCCTGGTCTAATGGAGCATACTTGGGGTCTCCGAACTTCATCCGCTTTCAAGCCGTGATATCTTCGGCCTGACGCAGCTCCTCCTTCATCGCTCTCATGGCAGAGCGAGTATCCTTGGCTTCGGCAATGATCTTTTCAAGATCCTTCTGAGCTGCCCTATCTTCTTGTTAAAGCAATCTACAACGGTCGGTAGCATCCCTCAATTTTATGGCCATCTCGGCCATTTCCTTCTTGCTCTGGCAGTGAGCAGCCTGTTCGGCTTTTAGTTCTTCAGCCGCTTTAATGGCAGCCGCATCACTCTTCCTTGTGTGCTCCTTTGCTTGGGCAAGTTCCGCCCGAAGGTTCTCCACGACAGCAGCACCATCTACATAAAACATATATAAGGCCCGAGCATCAAGACCCTATTGCTAGGTGTCTTTTGAACATACCTTGAGCCTCGTCTAGCCGCTTATGTACAAGCGCGATGTCGGCATCTGCTACGTTAAGTTGCCTCTTCAGTTCGGCAGATTCATCAGTCCGGCTAGCCACCGAACGCCTCACCACCTTCATGGAATAGGCGGCACATTATAACTGGGGTTATGATCCTCTGTGCGCCGTCACTTGTGACGACACACAGAGTCTCAGGGGCTACTACTCATACAGGGCACATTTAATATGCGACTCTGCCAAAAGATACACCTTTTTACATACCTCAAAGCCTGCTAGTAAACTCCTGGCAGCCTCGTTCAATCCTCTTTCCGCGGATGAAATCCTTCCAATCACCGTATCCATCAACATACGATGTTCTTCTGAGATGGACGCCCCACTAAGCAGATCCTTCAGCCCCTCCGCCGGTGCGCAAGAGGGTGCTGGACTAGTCTGATGACCTTTCCCAGGGTCCGGACTTGAAAAAGCCCTCCGGGACGATACCTCGGGGTCGCCAGCCTCGTAAGACGGTGGAACAAGGGGATGCGTTTCGCTCTCTATCATCTCTGGACGAACATCCCCTGAAGATGAGCTTTGCTGAGAAGGGTTGAGATCCGAACTGGAAGATAATGTTTCAGTTATTTTCCTCAGGAATAAAACATGAATGTGATTCATTATGGAACCCCTCCCTTCACTTATGCCTCAGGGGAGAGTGGGTCCCCTTTAGGGGGCGATTCGGCTGAAGCGTTCTCCGGTGCCGAACCCTCTGACGAAGATTTCTTTCCCCGTTTTGAGGTTATCACCTCCGGGTCTTCAGAGGCAGTCCTTTTCTTTCCCTGGTCGGGAGAATTTTCGATTCTTCCCTTCCTAACGGCCTCCTTCGTGGAGGCGGTAGCTCTTGGTTCCCCCCTTCACCTTCCGCCAACGGTGCGGCCTCTAGCATCCTGGTCAGCATGGGATTCGGCACGGTCTTGGGTAGGGGGGCTGGACACCTGATAAACTTTGCCTTTGCTATCCACTCCTGTTCACTGGGAAACTATGCTAAAGGGTAGATTTGATAAAAATATGGATGGTATGTGCAAATACGGGGCTACTTACTTTAGCATCCGGGCGGTTGCAGCTCAGACCAGCGTCCTCGGACAAATCCGGACACCTTGCTTGTGATCCGAAGAACAATTTGTACATCTCCATGGGTGTCATTCCCATGAAGTGTTGTAGGACCCGTGGTCCCTCAGGATTGAACTCCCACAGGCGGAGAGGTCGACGTTTGCAGGGCAGTGTGTGGCGAATCACCATGACTTGCGCCACCACGGTCAGATCGATATCTCTTTCTAGGAGATCTCGAATACGGCCGTGCAACAAGGGCACGTCTTTTGGCGGCCCCCAGATAAGTCCTTCATTAACCCATGATGCCAGCCGTAGTGGGGGACCCGAGTGAAAAGTAGGCGGTGCCACCCATGTGGTGCCCCTAGGGGCTGTGATGTAAAACTAGTCCCGTTGCCATAAGCCGAGCTCCTCTTGAAAAGAGCCTTCGGGCCGTGGAGCGTCGTCCATCTTGCTTATTATAGCCCCTCCGCACTCAGTGTGCTGCCCCTCGATCACTTTCGGTTCCACTTTGAAGGTTTTTAGCCACAATCCGAAGTGAGGGGTGATATGGAGGAAAGCCTCGCACATGACAATGAATGATGAGATCTGGAGGATGGACTCCGGAGCTAGGTCGTGGAACTCCAGCCCGTAGTAAAACATAAGCCCCCTCACAAAGGCATCGATCGGGAAGCCTAGTCCCCGAAGGAAATGAGATGCGAACACCACGCTTTCACTAGGCTGGGGGGCGGGAATAGCTTGCCCTTGAGTAGGCAGTCTATGCGAGATTTCGCCGGTTAGATACCTGGCATCTCTTAACTTTCGCACATCTTCTTCCGTAATGGAGGAAGGCATCCACCGGCCTTGAGGGTCGGAGCCGAACATCTTCGAAGGTCCGAAGCGCCTAAAACTAGAGCTTTGGGTGTTGGAACTCGAAGCGAGGGGCGGATTTGATTGGTTTAAGAACAAGGTGGCCGGGCCTTGGTTCCTTTATAAAGGAGGTGAATACCAAGAGCCCTCCCCGTAACCCTTTAAGACTTACTTTCAATTAGGAAGTCATACCTGAGTCACGGTTGGGTTACCCACGCCCGTATTGATGAGAATCCCGGAATAAGGGGACACGATCTCTGCTTTGACAAGACATGCAAAGGAAACCACCTCGCTAAACGCGCTGAGGTGGAACAATAAAATGAATAAAAGCCGGGCCATGGCATGATGTCACGCCGTGGCATACATCAGCAGATCCAATTGATACAAATGTTATTCTCTCTACGGTAGAACGTGGAACTTATTTTTTAGAGCTAGACACTACCCTGGTGTTCAACATCTTCTATGAAATATTCGGAGGAGGAACCCGCCTTGGAATGCCTAAGACAACTTGCGCGCCGGACTCGTCGTCATTGAAGCCTTGTTCAGGGGCTACTGAGGGAGTCCTGGATTAGGGGGTGGCAGGACTAAGACCTTTGGCCGGACTCCCAGACTATGAAGATACAAGATTGAAGACTCCATCCCGTGTCCGGATGGGACTTTCCTTGGCGTGGAAGGCAAGCTTGGTGATACGATATGAAGATCTCCTCCCATTGTAACCGACTCTGTGTAACCCTAGCCCTCTCCGGTGTCTATATAAACCGGAGAGTTTTAGTCCGTAGGACGAACAACAATCATACCATAGGCTAGATTCTAGGGTTTAGACACTCCGATCTCGTGGTAGATCTACTCTTGTACTACCCATATCATAAATATTAATCAAGCAGGAGTAGGGTTTTACCTCCATCGAGAGGGCCCGAACCTGGGTAAAAACATTGTGTCCCTTGTCTCCTGTTACCATCCGCCTAGACGCATAGTTCGGGACCCCTTACCCGAGATCCGCCGGTTTTGACACCGACAACGGTCATCCCATCGTCCTCCACCTGTTCCTCCGCCTCGGCCGTAGCCCCGATCGTTGTGCTTGGTGCATCGACCGACACGGACTTCTCGCACAGCCCTGAGCTCTTGGCATTCGTTGGTGTTGTGGGTATGGAGATCGTGGTACACACAGTACCAGCTGCTCTTGGATGACTCCGGATGATCCCTGCCGCGCTTCATGTCCGGCTCTGCTGCGAGCACAGCTGCTCCCTTGCGCTTCACATCCTTGGCCTTGGCTTTCTTCTCTTCTGGATCTGTAGCCGGGAGCTCAAGAAGGGAAAGACGTCCCTCCACAGCCCTTGCGCACTTGGTCGTCGGGTTGAACAACTCCAGAGACATGCACAGATCTTCATGGATTGCTAGCTCCTCCTTCATCTTGACGTCGCAGACACCATCAGAGAACGCCGAGATGATGGCCACCTCGGTCACCTTGGGAATCTTGAGGCGAGCGCTGTTGAAACGCTGGATGTACTTCTGCAAGGTCTCTCCGGGTTGTTTCTTGATGCGGCGCAAGTCACCCACGGCCGGCGGACGGTCGCGAGTGCCCTGAAAGTTGGCGATGAAGTGACTGCGCATCTCGTCCCAGGAGGAGATCGTGCCAGGAGGCAGGTTCAGGAGCCAGGTGCGGGCACCGTCCTTCAGTGCCATGGAAACCAGTTCGCCATGACCTTTTAGTCCCCGTTGGCAGCTTCGATGCCCAACTGGTAGAGCTGTAGGAACTCTGCGGGGTCGGCAGTGCCGTCGTAGCGAGGAGGCAGGTCAGGTTTGAACTTGCCCGACCAAGAAACACTTGTAGCTCGGTGGTGAAGGCGCAGCAGCCCGCGGTGGCCACCGAAGCTCTGTGCTGATGTGGGGCTTACTCCTGGGGATTCCCGCATGCCGCTGCCTGGAGCAGCGTGGGGTCTTGACGTGCTGGCGTAGGGATGCGGTCATGGCGTGCCAGTGCCGGGAGCACTCATGCACCTTCTTGGGGACGAGGGCTCTCTTGGCAGCTCCTTTCTTGTCGCGTGGGTGCCGGAGGCAGTGGATCTCGTCCAGGGGCCGCGCGCCTTGGAGCTAGGGCGCCTTCTTGGGGAGGAGGTGGCGGAGGCACCTCCCGGGCTGCACCACCGACGCAGGACGGGGGGTGAGGCAGCGAGAGGGACGGCGCAGGGGAGCCCCTGCGGCGCTGTCGAGCTCCGTGATGCGGGCGAGCCACTCCTCGTAGAGGTCGTCGACGGGGCGGTAGTGCAGGGGCTCACGCGCCAGGAGCAATGCGGCGTGTGCGTCCATGGGGGCGCGACGGGCGTGGGACGACGAACCAGCTGGAGTCAGCGACGGGGTAGCGGTGCGGCCTTCCCGCCGCACCGAAGGATGCAGCGACGAGGCCTGCTGCTCATTCCCCGCCGGGCCGGTGGTGGCGTTGGAGGCAGGCGACGGGGAACAACGGGGACATCCACTGACGGGAGCTGTCTGGGCGACGCGGGCGGCGAGAGCAGCCCGATGCTCGGCGCGAGCCCGGCGAGCGTCAGCCATGGACACGACGGGTGATAGTATGCGGAACAGTTGAAGAAAGATTCTGGCGCACCCCTACCTGGCGCGCCAAATGTCGGATGTTGGGTTCCGTCAGACCCTTAAGGTTCAAACTCTGGGGTGCGCGTGAAGATCTTACCCCTACTTATCCACATCTGATCGCCTTGCGAGAATCTAAGCTAA
Organism: Triticum dicoccoides; assembly: GCF_002162155.2. Taxonomy (NCBI): domain Eukaryota; kingdom Viridiplantae; phylum Streptophyta; class Magnoliopsida; order Poales; family Poaceae; genus Triticum; species Triticum dicoccoides. Next base: position 327,850,545 of record NC_041383.1, on the reverse strand, counting down.
CGATGAACAACACGACCGACACAAGATTTATACTGGTTCGGTCCACCGTTGTGGTGTAATACCCTACTCCAGTGTGTGGTTTGGTGGATTGCCTCAAGGGCGGATGATGAACAGTACAAGGAAGAACTGCCTCGCGAGAGGTGTTCTTGAGCTGATGTGGTATTCTACTTGATGGAGGATCCCATCGCCTATTGATCTAATCAGGACTCGATGATATCTCTCTCTCTTCTATGGTGGCTAGTCCTATTTATAGAGGCCCTGGTCCTCTTCCCAAATATTGAGCGGGAAGGGCGCCAACAACGGCCATTTTGAAGGGGAACATCTAGTACAAGTTATCCTGACTAAAGTTGGTCTTCGAATGCCAAAGGAACTGGTGATGACGCCATGTTGGGCTCGACGGTAACCTCCATCCTGCCGCTCTGCTGGTCTTGGTCTCTATAGGACCTTGAAGTATGTCTAGAGGGGGGTGATTAGACTACTTGACTAATAAAAACTTAACCTTTTCCCAATTTTAGAGTTTGGCACATTTTAGCTATTTTAGGACAAGTCAAGCAATCATCAGACAATTCAGGCAAGCATGCAAAGCGTGTATAGGCAGCGGAAATTAAAGCATGCAACTTGCAAGAAAATAAAGGGAAGGGTTTGGAGGATTCAAACGCAATTGGAGACACGGATGTTTTTGGCGTGGTTTCGATAGGTGGTGCTATCGTACATCCACGTTGATGGAGACTTCAACCATCGAAGGGTAACGGCTGCGCGAGTCCATGGAGGGCTCCACCCACGAAGGGTCCACAAAGAAGCAACCTTGTCTATCCCACCATGGCCGTCGCCCACGAAGGACTTGCCTCACTAGCTGTAGATCTTCACGAAGTAGGCGATCTCCTTGCCCTTACAAACTCCTTGGTTCAACTCCACAATCTTATCGGAGGCTCCCAAGTGACACCTAGCCAATCTAGGAGACACCACTCTCCAAGAAGTAACAAATGGTGCGTTGATGATGGACTCCTTGCTCTTGTGCTTCAAATGATGGTCTCCCCAACACTCAGCTCTCTCTCATAGGTTTTGGATCTGGTGGAAAGAAGATTTGAGTGGAAAGCAACTTGGGGAAGGCTAGAGATCAAGATTCATATGGTAGGAATCGAATATCTTGGCCTCAACACATGAGTGGGTGGTTCTCTCTCAGAAATGATAAGTTGGAAGTGTAGGTTCGTTCTGATGGCTCTCTCCATGAATGAAGAGGAGGTGGAGGGGTATATATAGCCTCCACACAAAATGTAACCGTTACACAAAATTTACCAAACTCGGTGGGACCGAACCGTTAAACTCGGTCGGACCGATTTAGTAAACCTAGTGACCATTAGTGATTTTCGGTGGGACTGACATGCATCTCAGTGAGACCGATTCGGTTAGGGTTAGGGCATAACGTAATCTCGGTGAGACCGATTACACAAACTCGGTGAGACCGATTTGGTAATAAGCTTTCCAAAGAGTTGGTCAGGTAAACTCGGTGGGACCGATTTGCTCTTCTCGGTGAGACCGAAATGTTACAAAAAGGAAACAGAGAGTTTACATTGCAATCTCGATGGGACCGATCGCTCACTTCAGTTAGACCAAAACGTTACGAAGGGAAACATAGAGATTACAACCCCATCTCAGTGAGTCCGAGATTGCCATCGGTAGGACCGATTTGCTTAGGGTTTGTGGCAGTGGCTATGACTTTTGGAATCGGTGGCGTCGGATTGGAAGAATCGGTGTGACCGATTTTGGCTTTGGGTTTAGGTCATTTGTGGATGTGGGAAAGTAGTTGAGGGTTTTGGAGCATATCACTAAGCACATGAAGCAAGAGGCTCATTAAGCAACACCTCATCCCTTCTTGATAGTATTGGCTTTTCCTATAGACTCAATGTGATCTTGGATCACTAAAATGTAAAATGAAGAGTCTTGAGCTTTTGAGCTTGAGCAAATCCTTTGTCCTTAGTATTTTGAGGGATCCACTTTCATCATCCATGCCATGCCATTCATTGAGCTTTCCTGAAATAATGGTCTTGGAATAGCATTAGCTCAATGAGCTATATGTTGTTATGAATTACCAAAACCACCTAGGGATAGTTGCACTTTCAATCTCCCCCTTTTTGGTAATTGATGACAACATATAGATCAAAGCTTCGACAAATGATAATGAAATTTAAATAACATCGTCGCTTTGAGAAGTATGTGATATGCAAGAGCTCCCCCTAAATTTGTGCATAGTTTTAGATTTGCTTTGGACTACAAATGCACAATGAATTAGGCTCATGGGTTACTCTTCCATGTCACATACATCTTGGTGGAGCGCTCAAAATAATAAACAATGAATACATGCACTCATCACCAAGCATAGTGAGTGATCACATAAGATAGATAGGATAATATCAAGCATGCATAAGAGTAGCTTATGATCAAACACATGATCATCAATGTCTCACAAGCATAGTATCTCAACCAAAAGCAAACAAAGATTGAAAAGCCACGAAATAAATCAAGAGAGAACAAAAGCAACACTCTCTCTCGAAGCCTATGATCTATACATTTTTCTCCCCCTTTGGCAACAAGTTACCAAAAAGTTCATAGAAAATGCACAGTTCTAGATCGACTCTCTGGCTTGATCTTCTGGTGGTGGTGTCCTGATAACTCCAAGGATGAAGGCTTCAGTTGAAGTGGAGGGTGCTGGAGTTGATGATGAAGCTGGTTGCACTGGAGCTGAAGGGGCAGTGGCTGGTGCTGAAGTTGTTGCTTTGGCCTTGGGCATAGGTTGCCTTCTTGCAGGCCTTTTAATCTTCATGCCTGGCTTTATATCCTTTGCTGAGCCATATTCCTTCTTGAGCACCACTTTCTTGGAAGTAGCCTCATCTTCCTCAGCTTTGTAATCTTCATCCTCTGAATTTGAAGTTCTTTTCCTCCTTTGCCTAGTTGCAGCCTTAGGCAAATTGCTAGGAGTACTTCTGCCCCTTCATCTGAAGTTGAGGGACTAGTGCCCTCACTCAAGTCCATCTGCTCTTCTGACCTGTTCTGGCTGTCACTTTGATCAGACATACTACAAAAGCTGACTGCTGACCCTGTGAAGAGTTATAGATGAGATAGAAAAGATGAGCATCACAAAATGCAGAGGTTTTTGCAAAAGAATGACTCAAAAGTTCAGTCTTAGTTTTCCACAGAAAGCATTTCGGATCCACCGATTTTCAAAATCGGTGATACCGAAGCAGTTTTGGAACCTAAACTGATGATTTTGGTTGGACCGAGTTTCAGTTTGGTGGTACCGACTGCTAGGGTTTCACAGAATCCTCAAATCGGTTGCACCGGTTAGTAATTCTCGGTCAGACCGAGAGTCACTAGTGCAATGGCATAAGCCAAATCAATGAGACCGAGTTTTTAAACTCGGTGGGTCCGAGATGGTTTTGACGGAAATGTAAACCTAAAAATTTGAATCACGTCTAATCTATGAACTACTTTGGCTGGATAGAAGAGTTTCAATCGTGGCAAGAATCAATATGAAAACAATGTGCCAGGAATCATACGTGGATAGAACAAAGATTAAGTCCATACCCTAACTTGGCGGTGGACTTGCTACGGCGGCAACGGCGGCAGTGACCAGCAACAGGAGGCTGCTGGCGATGAGGAGATGATCCGGACACCAGGATGGCAGAGCGAGCTGTTGCGTGGGTTCGGAGAAATTTCCAAAATTTTGCCCGTGGCTATATATATAGCTCGACCCTGTCGGTGTGACCGAGTGGAATAACTCGGTGGCACCGAGATGCATAACTGTGATCAGTTACAGAAAATCGGTGAGACCGAAAAGTTGAAATCGGTTGCACCGAGATTGAAAACTCAGATCAACTTGATGATATCGGTAGGACCGAAATTGAAGGATCGGTCAGACCGAGAATCACTAATAGGTTTTGGAAGTTTAAGTCTATGACAAATCGGGGAATCCGAGTGCTCCTCACACAGAGTGGCTCGAATCTGACTTGATCAAATTTTGTGATGTAGCATGAATAGAGTTTGAGACGAGAAAAGCATAGATAGCTAAAGAAGGTTCTTAGGCATTCTTGTCCATCCACTTGGCACAAAGAAAAGAATCCAACCAAACAAAACAACAAGTTGATGTCCTTGAATGAGTAAAATATGCACCAACATGCTCACACAATAAGATGGCAATTGAAATATGTGGCAAAGCATGCACAACCAATTTTAGCATCTATCAAGCAATTGGCGATGACTAGGTCATCTATATATGAGTATATTGACTTAGGAGTCAAATGAAAACATTTGATCATAGGTCATACTCATCGTTTAAGATCAAGTGGGGTTGCCACTTTTACATAATGCATTAATGTGTTCACACCAGTAGAGTTGCTTTGACTCAATTATTAGAGTTAAGCTCCCCCTAGATGTGAGATCCCCCCTTAGAGGGATGAACTAACCTTGGGTTTTGTCGATGATTACTTCATGTAGGTGTTGAGGATGTAGATGCTCAATGTTGATGTAGATCATTTGGAGCAATCCTTTGGAGTGAGTTGCACTTTCAACTTGCCTACATGGGTTAGTCCCACAAGGAACAAACAAGAATATCCATAGACATAGAGTGATGCACACACAAGATGATGTCCATGAAAACATTAGGTTACCTTGTCCCTTGCCTTACCAACATGAGAGTTTGTGACTCCTTGAACTAGTGCAAGATGTGAAAGTTGATTGCACTTGTTCTTGCCAAAATAATATGAGTGAAGAATGTTGGCGGAGTCACCCTCAAGAACTCTCTAGTCTTCTTCTTCGGGATCCACATCATCTTGATGGGAATCCTTGGAGTTGTAGTTGTACTTTATGAAGTAGAACTTGACATAGTCTTGGGGACCCACTTGAACGATGCTTTAGGTGCTTCTTCAAATGCATCAATCTCTTCTTGAAGCTTGTCCTTGCCTTTGTTCTTGTGGTCTTGTGGTGGAAGATCATCTTGAGCTTGTGTCCCCTTGAAGGAAGTAGGATAATACTTCTCTTGTTGAGGAACAAACTTTGTCTTGGGGTATTGATCTTCTTCCCACTCAACTCCATTGGCGTTGAACTTTCATTCAAAAGCAACACCTTGATTCTTCCGGTGCCTTCCTTGCTTGCGTACAATTTCCTCGAATTGCTTACTCCCGGCAAGGCTCTTGTAAACACCTTTCTCTATATTTCCCTTCAATAAACTATTTTCATGCTCAAGTGTAACTTGGCTAAGAGAATCATTAGTGGAATCAAGAGAACTACTAGAAGCAACAACATTGGATTTGACATTATTATTGTTACTACTAGAGGAAGTATCTTTCTTGTACTTGTTACTAGACTTGACTTGAGGCATGTAAGTAGATAAGAGTAAACGCTTGGCAATGTAAGAAGAACTTTTCTTGCGGAGATCATTATTGATTGCCTTTAAGAACTCATGCTCTTGCTCAAGATTGAGCTTTTCAAAGTGTAACTTCTCATGAGCCCTTAAAAGTTCTCAATGATCTTCGAAGATAGTTTCATGAGCCAACTTAAGAGTGTTTAGTTCTTTAGTTAGAAGCTCAACTTTCTCCTTATCATTGTCATTCGTTTGATTAGCATGATTAATTGACGTTTCATCATAGTATTCATCACTAGAGTTGTCAACAAGTAAGTCATCATCCACAAGCAAGTCATCTTCAACACTATTAAAATCAACATACTCGGGATGTGTTACCTTTGGACCTTTGGCCATGAAGCATCTTCCAACACCTTCATTTGGTGAGTCAAATATGTCGTAGGAGTTGGTTGACACAAGTGCTAGACCGGCAACACCTTCATCTTGAGTATATTCGGAGTGGGAGTGATAGCTTCTCTCGGAGTGATTGTCGGAGTCAGAGCCGGAAACCCATTCACCAACATTATTTTGATGTCTTCGTTTTGTGTAGCTCCTTGATGACTTGTCCTTTCTTTCCGAATCCTTACTTCTCCGTGAGGGTCTTCGTTCATAATGATCATCTCTACTCCTCCTCTCTCTTGGTGGTGATTCTTCTCTTTTGCTCCTTCTTCTTGGAGAATCTTCTCTTCTTTTGTAGTTTGCCATACACTCATTGGAGTAGTGTCCGAGTCTCCCACAATTGTAGCAATTGCGCTCTCGACTAGAAGATCATTTGTCATTGTAAGACCTTGACTTGGAGCTTCTTTCTTTGCTTCTACTTTTGTAGAATTTGTTGAAGTTCTTCACCATTAAGCTCAATTCTTCATTGAAGGTTGGTTTCTCACTTGATGATGTGGGGCCTTCACTTGAGGCTTTGTAAGCACCACTTGACTTGTTGTGAAGTTCCTCCTTATCCTTGAGTGACATCTCATGAGCAACAATCCTTCCAATGACTTCCGTTGGCTTGAGATTTTTGTAGTTTGGCATCATTTGGATCAATGTGCACACGGTATCATATTTTCCATCCAATGCTCTTAGGATTTTCTTGATGATGAATTTGGCGGTCATCTCTTCACTCCCTAAGATGGCAATCTCATTTGTGATAAGAGCAAGCCTAGAGTACATTTCAGTGACACCTTCACCATCCTTCATTTTGAACTTGTCAAGCTGACTTTGGAGCACATCCAACTTGGATTCCTTGACGAACTCGGTACCTTCATGCATATCAATCAAAGTATCCCAAATTTCCTTTGCATTCTCAAGACGGCTGATTTTGTTAAATTCTTCGGGGCACAATCCGTTGAAGATGATGTCACATGCTTGAGCGTTGTATTGCAGCATCTTCAATTCTTCCGCATTAGCTTCCCGGTTTGGTTCTCTCCCATCGAAGAATTCACCTTGCAAGCCAATACAAATAATTGCCCAAACGGCGGGGTTATATCCAAGAATATGCATTTTCATCTTATGCTTCCAACTAGCAAAATTAGTACCATCAAAGTAAGGACCTCTACGATGATAATTTCCCTCGCTAGACGCCATACTCTCCTAGGTTGTGAAACCAAGGCTATGACCACCAAAAGCTATGGAAATCAAAGAAAATGGAGACCAAGGCTCTGATACCACTTGTAGGACCTTGAAGTATGTCTAGAGGGGGGTGATTAGACTACTTGACTAATAAAAACTTAACCTTTTCCCAATTTTAGAGTTTGGCAGATTTTAGCTATTTTAGGACAAGTCAAGCAATCATCACACAATTCAAGCAAGCATGCAAAGAGTGTATAGGCAGCAGAAATTAAAGCATGCAACTTGCAAGAAAGTAAAGGGAAGGGTTTGGAGGATTCAAACGCAATTGGAGACACGGATGTTTTTGGCATGGTTCCGATAGGTGGTGCTATCGTACATCCACGTTGATAGAGACTTCAACCCACGAAGGGTAACGGATGCGCGAGTCCACGGAGAGATCCACCCACGAAGGGTCCACGAAGAAGCAACCTTGTCTATCCCACCATGGTTGTTGCCCATGAAGGACTTGCCTCACTAGCGGTAGATCTTCACGAAGTAGGCGATCTCCTTGCCCTTACAAACTCCTTGGTTCAACTCCAGAATCTTGTCGTAGGCTCCCAAGTGACACCTAGCCAATCTAGGAGACACCACTCTCCAAGAAGTAACAAATGGTGCGTTGATGATGAACTCCTTGCTCTTGTGCTTCAAATGATAGTCTCCCCAACACTCAACTCTCTCTCATAGGTTTTGGATCTGGTGGAAAGAAGATTTGAGTGGAAAGCAACTTGGGGAAGGCTAGAGATCAAGATTCATATGGTAGGAATGGAATATCTTGGCCTCAACACATGAGTAGGTGGTTCTCTCTCAGAAATGATAAGTTGGAAGTGTGGGTTCATTCTTATGGCTCTCTCCACGAATGAAGAGGAGGTGGAGGGGTATATATAGCCGCCACACAAAATCTAACCATTACACACAATTTACCAAACTCGGCGGGACCGATTTAGTAAACCTAGTCACCGTTAGTGATTTTCGGTGGGACTGACATGCATCTCAGTGAGACCGATTCGGTTAGGGTTAGGGCATAACGTAATCTCGGTGAGACCGATTACACATACTCGGTGAGACCGATTTGGTAATAAGCTTTCCAGAGAGTTGGTCAGGTAAACTCGGTGGGACTGATTTGCTCTTTTCGGTGAGACCAAAATGTTACAAAAAGGAAACATAGAGTTTACATTGCAATCTCGGTGGGACCGATCTCTCACTTCGGTTAGACCGAAACGTTACAAAGGGAAACAGAGAGATTACAACCCCATCTCGGTGAGACCGAGATCCCTATCGGTAGGACCGATTTGCTTAGGGTTTGTGGCAGTGGCTATGACTTTTGGAATCGGTGGCGCCGGATTGGAAGAATCGGTGTGACCGATTTTGGCTTTGGGTTTAGGTCATTTGTGGATGTGGAAAAGTAGTTGAGGGTTTTGGAGCATATCACTAAGCACATGAAGCAAGAGGCTCATTAAGCAACACCTCATCCCTTCTTGGAAGTATTGGCTTTTCCTATACACTCAATGTGATCTTGGATCACTAAAATGTAAAATGAAGAGTCTTGAGCTTTTGAGCTTGAGCCAATCCTTTGTCCTTAGTATTTTGAGGGATCAACTTTCATCATCCATGCCATGCCATTCATTGAGCTTTCCTGAAATAATGGTCTTGGAATAGCATTAGCTCAATCAGCTATATGTTGTTATGAATTACCAAAACCACCTAGGGATAGTTGCACTTTCAGTCTCGTTGCACTAAAATGGTAATCTTTGCCTGGTGCCTCGGTACTCCACGCCTGTGCTTGCCCCCTTTGCACCAAAGAGGAAACAAGGACACTGCACAGGCCGGCACCCGCCTGGCGCCCGCCTGGTCTCGATCGTCATGGATTGCATCACGAGCACCTCGCGAGGTACCCCTGCCTTGATCTCTCCGCCTCCTCGCGAGCCTGCCTAGCAAGGCCGCTCCTGAGGAAGCCTCGTGTCGTCTGCCCCGCGAGGATTGGCCCCTCGCGAGGGTCTTGAGTCTTGCGCTGATGAAGATGGGCCGTACTGGTCCACCACTCGAGCCACGCCGCAGGCCGCAGGCAGGCAAGTCTGGGGACCCCCATTCCCAGAACGCCGACAGCTACTTTGAAGCACAAGGGCGGAGAAAGGATGGTAACACTCTCCCTTCTCTCCTTTCTCTCATTTTTTGTTTGGGATTTTTTGGCCTTCTGTTTGGGGGGGGGGCTTCTTTGGCCTCTTTTATTTTTTTTAGAAAGTTCGGAGACTCATCCCAACTTGCGAGGGAATCATAGCTTGCTTCATCCTTTCCTCGCATGGGATAATGCTTTAATAATGATGATCATCACACTTTTATTTACTTACAACTCGAAAATTAGAACTAGATACTAGAACAAGAAATGACTCTATATGAATGCCTCCGGCGGTGTACCGGGATATACAATGATCAAGAGCGACATGTATGAAAAATATGAATGGTGGCCTTGCCACAAATACTATGCCAACTACATCATTAGGAAAAGCAATATGAAAATGATGATATGTGTCATAATAAACGGAACGGTGGAAGTTGCATGGTAATATATCTCGGAATGGCTATGGAAGGGTATATGGTGGTTTTAATGCACCGGTGAAAGTTGTGCGGTACTAGAGAGGCTAGCAATGGTGGAAGGATGAGAGTGCGTATAATCCATGGACTCGACATTAGTCATAAAGAACTCACATACTTATTGCAAAAAGTTATTAGCCATCAAAACAAAGTACTACACACATGCTCCTAGGGGGGTAGATTGGTAAGAAAAGACCATCGCTCGTCCCCGACTGCCACTCATAAGGAAGACAATCAAAAAAATCATGCTCCGACTTCATCACATAACGGTTCACCATACATGCATGCTACGGGAATCACAAAATTTAACACAAGTACATCAACCAATCGACAATTATTCATTAGCATGACTCTAATATCACCATCTTTATATCTCAAAACAAATGCAAGGAATCAAACTTCTCATATATTCAATGCTCTTTATATGAAAGTTTTTATTATATCCCTCTTGGATGCCCATCAAATCAGGAACAAATTCATGACCTAAGAAAATTACCATGATGTTTTCCACTCTCAAAATAATATAAATGAAGCCTGAGAGTTCAACAACTTCTATAAAATAAAGCCACCGCCGTGCTCTAAAAATATATAAGTGAACCACTAGAGCAAACTGCCTAGCTCAAAAGATATAAGTGAAGCACATATAGTATTCTAATAAATTCACGATTAATGCGTGTCCCTCTCAAAAGGTGTGTATAGCAAGGATGATTGTGGCAAACTAAAAAGCAAAGACTCATATCATACAAGACGCTCCAAGCAAAAGACATATCATGTGGTGAATAAAAATATAGCCTCAAGTAAATTTACCGATGGATTGAAGACGAAAGAGGGGATGCCATCCGGGGCATCCTGTTGAGTATATTGATTATTAGGAAAGACGAGATAGACTAGGATTTCTTCCTGCCTTGTCTTGTACTCCAAGTTGGTCATTGTACTCCTATATATATGCCCACGAGGCTCAAGCAATACAACAAACTATTCCACCATCCCTCTCTATCCCTTCTAACATGGTATCAACCCAACTGATCCATACCCTAACCACCACCCGACGCTCCAGTTGTGTGCCGACCCCGAGGCGGTTGGCCTCCATGAACGCTGCCAGGGGCCATGTCGCCTGTACCTTGGGTTTGTCCGCCGATCATGTTGACGGGCCGCCCTAGAGAGTATTTTTTCCGATCCTTTGATCTGGGTACGCTCTCTCTCTCGCTGGTCAATTTCATTGATGTTTTCTTTTTGTTCTTTTGATCTATGCTTGATCGATTTGTGTCGCCCGCCGCCGCCGTCGACCCCCGCGCGCCTCTACCCTAAAACCGGCGCGACCGGCGGGCCTCTTCACCAACACGGCGGCCTCATGCGACATGCGGCCCCTCATGGTTGTTGTCTGCGCGCTGGGCCGGTCGTCAATCTATGCCAGCCATCACTGCCCTCTTCGACCAGGACACCTGCATCGCGCCATGCGGTGGCCCATCGTAGCCGCCGTACGCGCACCGGCCCCCCATCGATTCAAGCCACCCTCCTCCACCGTGTCTGCACGGCGGCCCTGCGGTCTTCCTCGCCGGCCTTGTCCCTGGCTGCATCGGACTAGCTGCTTCAAGTTTTCGCCTGCCTCAGCTTGGGCGCTGCTGCTATGTTGGTCGCTCGGGCTTTGCTGCTCGGGTGACGGTGCTGACGCGCTTATCAATGTCCCGCACCGTCTGTCACCGCTGGCTTCATCTCAGACTCCGCTGCTGACCCGCCTCCATCGAGTGGCGTCCCCGCCATCACGTGCGATCAGCATGTTCACCTCCTCGCCGCCGTGATCCGCCTCATCTACACCATGTGACCGACCTAGCCCATTAGTAGCACGCGCCTCTACAGTTCCCGTGAAGATCATCCCCGAGTTCAGCGCGCCCCTCCACCGATCAATCAATGGCCGTCGCTGCATCCCCTTGTTGGGCCGAAGCGCCGCCGCCCTGTGGTTCTCCTCGCGGCTGCATCGACTCGCGCATCACTGATGCGTCGCTCGTTCGGGCCATAGTGCCACGATACACGGTCCCTGCCGCAGCCCCGAGGTCGTCTCTGTGGTTGCACCAACCCGCACTTCGCTGCTGCGTCGCCCCTTCGGGACATAGTACCGCGATACGCGGTCCCCGCCGCCACCCTGAGGTCTTCCCATCATTGCATCGACCCGTCTACTGTCACCGCGTCGCCCCTTCGGGCCATGGCGCAGCGGTCCGTGGTCCACCGCCATCCCCGTGCGTTGACTTCTTGTGGTATGCGCCGCGTTGCCTCCCTTGTTGCAGGAAGACCACCTTCTGTGCCGGTCTTCATCCCGCTATTGGGTTCTCCTCGCCTACTTCAAGCATCGCCGCCGCACTCCTAACTTAGCCGGTGCAGCCGCCGTCAGGCTACCGCCATCGCTCTTCTTCGGTCGCCACCGCTGCTACCCCCATAGCCGCTGCCCATCCACCCCCCTTCATCTTCATCGAGCACCAGCCTGTCACCAGCGTCGCCATCATCTACCCTGACCACTTCGTCTAGTCCGACTATTAATGGCGACATCGGCCCCATGCTGATTGGCACCGCAACCATTATTGAGTCTTCTTCTCTACTGGCCCTCCGACTCCTCAACATGGCATACAGCTCGTGCAAGTCCCACATCGGACACATGCTCGATGCTAGCAATACCGATGTTTCCCTTCGTCCATGACGTATCCCCGGGCCTGGCAAGGCTGGTGCGGCGCTTCGTCAACTTTGTCATCATCCGTCTATGCATGCTCGATGCTGGAAACACTGACACATGCCTTCATAAACAACGCCTTCTTCTCGATGCACCACTACTTCAACACCACTGCGCCCATGACTAACTCGGCGCCTCCTTGCGCCCGCCGCTCCATGGCGACTTCGTAGACACCGGCTACCTCAACTCGACATTGACCACAGCATTCTTCACGCGGCTACCTCAACCACGGATGAACAACCTTACACTCTCTGCTACTTCGACAACTGGCACAAAGGCTACTGCCTTGATTGAGCAACCACGTCGGTTTCCACTGCATTCATGACTTTCATGATGCACCGACCGTTACGATTGTGGGGGAGGGGGAGGGGTGTCCATCGGCTTGCCTTTGGATTCTTCTCCAATCTCACCTTCTATGTCGCTACCGTTGTGACTACGGGGGGATGTTGAGTATATTGATTATTAGGAAAGACAAGATAGACTAGGATTTGTTTCTGCCTTGTCTTGTACTTGAAGTTGGTCATTGTACTCCTTTATATATGCCCACAAGGCTCAAACAATACAACGAACTATTCCACCATCCCTCTCTCTCCCTTCTAACACATCCCCAAGCTTAGATGCTTAGTTGTCCTTGAATATTACCTTGGGGTGACTTAGGCATCCCCAAGCTTAGGCTCTTGCCACTCCTTATATCGCTGTCCATCAAATCTTTGCCCAAAACTTGAAAACTTCACAACACAAAACTCAACAGAAAACTCATAAGATCCATTAGTGTAATAAAATAAATCACCACTTTTGGTACTCTTGTGAACTCATTCTACATTTATACTGGTGTTATATCTATTGTATTCCAACTTCTCCATGGTTCATACCCCCCCTATACTACCCATAGATTCATCATAATAACCAAACAACACATAGAAAACATAACCTGTCAAAAACAGAACAGTCTGTAGTAATCTAGGAATTTCGTATACTTCTGTAACTCCAAAAATTCAGAAAAATTAGGACAAACTGGGAAATTTGTAAATCAATCTTGTGTAAAATATTCAGATCAAAATCACATTTTTGTGATTTTCTAAAATTCTGGCAATGAGCACAAAAGTTTCTATTTTTCAGACAGATCAAATCAACTATCATAGTAGACCATCCCAAAGGTATTACTTTGCTCAAACACTAATTAAAACACCAAACACAATTACTAAAGAGTTAATAATGTGTATTTATTGAAAAACAGAACCCAAAATAAAAAACATAAAAATAAAAATTGGGTTGGCTCCCAACAAGCGCTATTGTTTAACGACCCTAGCTAGGCATAAAACATAGATCTAGGTATTGTAATAAAAGTGAGGGAGTTCATCCATGCTCATCTCATACTCACTCCCCTCGCCAGCAAGCTTTCTTTGTGGCAAGCCAAATAATCAAAGGGGCTAAATTTAATAGGGTATGGATGTATAAGATCAAGTTTGGGAGGAATAGGTTCCTCCTTTAGCCCTTTGAATTTGACAATTATTTCTTCATTATAAACATTCCTTTGAGTGAATTCTCTTAATCTATCTCTTAGCAAAAACTCAAATCCGTTGTTTTGTATAGCAAAATTGTCATTATGTTCAGAAATGTTATCAACCAAAACATCAGGAGAAACTTTCTTTCTTAAGTTTTCATTATAGGTAGCATAATCCGGAGATTGCAATCTCATTATTTCTTCTTGATTAAAAAGGATCTCCTCTATGGAAGGACAAACACCATTGATATTATAATGAGCAAATATTTCACCCACTTCTTTTAAAATATCTAAATTCATGAGCTAGGAATATGGTGGCAATATGTTTAACGGAGGGGTGATGAAATTTAGAGAATTCTAGGAAAATCCTTTGTATACACGGATGCATGCGAACAAATTGTCTTCCAAGTTCAATTACAAGCAAAGATATTGCATCCGCTAGGCTATTTGTTTTCTTAAGGATTGACCCTCCTAGCATGGGTATCGTACCGGCACAAGTAAAGAAATCTCAAATAACACCTTTTCCAATAATATTACCGCTATCCATGCAGAGTTTTTTAGTATGCATGATAGTGGGTTCTTCATGAGGATCATTATTAGCAAAGTCATCAAAGTTTCCCTCAAGATTACTTCTATATTTTTCAATGATAACCTCCCCAGATTCGGACATGATGGCAAGAAACCAATAAAGCACACAAGCAAACAAAAAGCAAATGAAAAGGGGAACTCAAAAGAAGGGCGAATAAAAAGGCAAATATTTTTGTGTTTTCTGAAAATGTTTTAGAAGTGGGGGAGAGGAAAATGAGAGGCAAATGGAAAATAATGTAAGTGCGAGAGATGAGAGTTTATGAAGGGGTTGTGCATGATTCAAATATTTTGTGTGATGAAGATGGAGCATAGCCAGACTATATGATTTTGTAGGGATAAGCTTTCTTTGGCCATATTATTTTGAGAAGACATGATTGCCTTGTTAGTATGCTTGAAGTATTATTGTTTTTATGTCAATATTAAACTTTTGTTTGGAATCTTATGGATCTGAATATTCTTTCCACAATAGAGAAGATTACATTGATAGATATATTAGGTAGCATTCCTATCGGTGGAAACGACACCTATGGGATCACGGGAATCCCTACTATAGTTGCGGGGTGCAGGGTCATGAGAAGAGTGGGATCAGCAATCGGCACAAGCACTCGGGTCGTTTACCCAAGTTCGTGCCGCAAGGATGCGTAATACCCTAGTCCTCCTTTTGTGTCTATTTGAGTGTTCTTTGAGTTCTTGAGCTAGCTACGATGAGCGTAACTTGTCCAAGATTCCGAATCCCTCTACCGGATGCCTCAAGCCTCCTTTTATAGTCAAGGGGATCGCCACAGTGGTACACAAGACGTGGCATCGGAGTACAGTGGCTAAGCTTATCCCTTAGCCATTACGGGACAAGACGCGTTTAATGCGCCCCTTAGGTGTCCCCCTCACTTTACCACCGCCTCGCCCTGCTTTGACACGCGCCCGGGCCAGCAAGGGGGTCAGTGTCATGTACGCTAGCAGGCTACTGAGGTGGCACGGTGGTAGGGCCTTCACGAAGATTTGCATGCCACCACGTAGGCATGCGCTGAGTTGGCTTGGAAGCCTCACGTCGACACGCAGGTGCCTGCCTAGCTGGTGGGCTGGCAGCTGGATGGGAGCGGCGGTGGAAACTTGGCGGGCGTGAGCCTGGCTGTGGCCCTGCGGATGTCCTCGGCAAGGGCCTTGCTGGGGCCCCGGCAAGTGTCTTGCCGTGGCGTTGTGGTCGTCCCCGGCAATGATCTTGCCGTAGGTCTTTGTGGGTTTTCTCAGCAAGGATCTCGCTGAGGTTCATCGTCTTCTAATCCTCATCTGACTTGGAGTGTTCATGATCTTTACAAAGATCTGCATGCCATCATGGAGGTGCTTCCCGAGCCTTGGTTCCAGCGTGGTCGTCGGAAACCTTGGGCTCGAGCGTGACGCACTCCGTTGGGGTTGGGCAAGCTGCCCTGGCAAGGTCCTTGCCGGAGCTGTGGAGGCCTCCCGGCAAGGATCTCGCCAGGGGAACCTACCTCGCCCTCTTGCTCTTTGTGTCTCTATGTCGGTGTTGCTTTGACCATCTTGTGAACTCGGCCTCCTTCCCTTGCCTTGCCAAGTGTGGCCTCGGGCGTGGCTATGACTGCCCGTGCACAGGTAGAGGGGTGCAAAGTAGAACCCCTACTTCTGTACACCGACAGGAACCCCCGGGCCTGGGCCACACATAGGCGTGACGTGTTGTTGGGCTAGGCCCACAACGGTGCGTGGGCAGGCAGGGCTGGTTTTGACCGTGGCAACCCTTCGTCTGTTGCGCTTCCCCAAGATTCACGTTGAATTCATAACGTGGGGATCGCGTGTGGGGTGACCGAAGCGTGCTTGCGTCATCCTATGGTGAATAGTAAAGAGGCGTCTTGCATGTCCCTTTAAGACCGCGGGGCCGTTGCTCATTTACGCTTTCTGCTCTGGAATCGTCGCTCCACGCGTCCCACTACGCCCGCCCTTTGCGCCACGTACGCTGCATGCACGGAGCACGGAGGGTGACAGGCGCGTGGAATATGGGAAGACGTGTGCGCGTTGGTCGAT